>NC_059173.1:60758975-61073975 GCF_019923935.1 Bubalus bubalis
AATATGGTTATTTTTAACTGACACATAGTATACCTGACACGTAGTGTAAAATAGATAAATAAGATCTTGAGGGAGTCTGGCTATTGAAGAAAGGCTGAAATAGAATTACAATTCTGGGGTAGCAAAACTAAACTTCTTGAGTACTTCCTGTCATGGCAAAGAATTGGACATGACTTAGTGTTGAGCACCTCAGTTTACAGGGATATAATAAAATTTCAAAGACAATTAACAGGACTAGACTCTAACATCCACAAAACTGCAATTATAATTTTTCCCTTTACAGTTAGCCTCATTTTTACCAAAGTTAATCATAGTAAAACTAATTTATTTGTATTAAACTTGGCCTGATCATTTATATCAGAGAAGGCAATGGCACCCCACTCCAGCACTCTTGCCTGGAAAATCCCATGGACGGAGGAGCCTGGTGGGCTGCAGTCGATGGGGTCACTAAGAGTTGGACATGACCGAGCGACTTCACTTTCACTTTTCACTTTCATGCATTGGAGAAGGCAATGGCAACCCACTCTAGCACTCTTGTCTGGAAAATCCCATGGACGGAGGAGCCTGGTGGGCTGCCATCTATGGGGCCGCACAGAGTCAGACACGACTGAAGTGACTTAGCAGCAGCAGGTCATTTATATAAGTGCAGCTAGAATAGTAATTTACCATACAAATTCTTTTTAAGACTGATTTGTTAATACTACTACTCAAGTTTCTGAATTCTAGAGGGATTCGAAAGGGATAAAAAGTAACTGTTTCATCTTTGTTCCCCAAAATAGCTTACCAAATCATTGGTAGTGTCAGAGAAGATTTCATTAAATCTAGGAAAAACATTAAAGATGTTCTTTTTTTTTTTTTTTTTTTAGCGTTTTGAAAGGGAATAGGTGAGGTTTGGGAAATTGGTTTAACAAAAAGGTAAGCTTTGAGCTTTTGGAGCCACATCTTTGGCCCTGCAGCAGAAATATGCAAGAGAAAGACAGTTGTTTCCAATTCCCCAAAGAACAGGATTGCAGCCTGGATGATAAAGAGGTTGACTTACCCTTCCAACTACATTTTCTCCAATTTGCTTATTTCCCTCTGGGCATAGAGTTTATTTTAGTTTGGAAGAGAGGGCCTGCCTGAGAAAATTTTCCTATCAGGCTCTGATTATCAGCTTCCAATTTGCCCAAATTTCAGATCATAAAAGTTATTAAACCCTTTCAAATATTTTGTCAGGTTTTGGCTAGGACAAGCAGTAAATATTTCTGGCAGTATTAAACAACCTCATTAATTTTTAGTTTTCTTTGACTGTTTAACAGAATAACCGAACAATTTTACCAGAAAGATCCCGGAGTCCCAGCAACTTTGGAAGGGGAAGGAAGAGGTTTTCTTCAGAGGGTAGGTAAGAGGGTACTGAAGAATTTGGACAGGACCTTTAAGAACAATTTCTTTTCCAATACCCCAGGAAATTACAATTGAAACAGTGGTTTCTGGGCAAGTGTTCTGATGATGAAACCTTAGAGATGTCATGGGTGAGAACTAGGAGTTGCCTAGGTGCCTTTTGCCTCTTTAAGTTTCTATGACTGTGTGGATCACATTAAACTGTGGAAAATTCTGAAAGATATGGGAATACCAGACCACCTGACCTGCCTCTTGAGAAACCTATATGCAGGTCAGGAAGCAACAGTTAGAACTGGACATGGAACAACAGACTGGTTCCAAATAGGAAAAGGAGTACGTCAAGGCTGTATATTGTCACCCTGCTTATTTAACTTCTATGCAGAGTACATCATGAGAAACCCTGGGCTGGAAGAAGCACAAGCTGGAATCAAGATTGCCGGGAGAAATATCAATAACCTCAGATATGCAGATGACACCACCCTTACGGTAGAAAGCAAAGAAGAACTAAAAAGCCTCTTGAAGAAGGTGAAAGAGGAGAGTGAGAAAGCTGGCTTAAAGCTCAACATTCAGAAAACGAAGATCATGGCATCTGGTCCCATCACTTCATGGCAGATATATGGGGGAAACAGGAGAAACAGTGGCTGACTTTATTTTTCTGGGCTCCAAAATCACTGCAGATGGTGATTGCAGCCATGAAATTAAAAGACACTTACTCCTTGGATGGAAAGTTACGACCAACCTAGATAGCATATTATAAAGTAGAGACATTACTTTGCCAATAAAGGTCCATCTAGTCAAGGCTATGGTTTTTCCAGTGGTCATGTATGGATGTGAGAGTTGGACTGTGAAGAAAGCTGAGCGCTGAAGAATTGATGCTTTTGAACTGTGGTGTTGGAGAAGACTCTTGAGAGTCCCTTGGACTGCAAGGAGATCCAACCAGTCCATCCTAAAGGAGACCAGTCCTGGGTGTTCATTGGAAGGACTGATGCTGAAGCTGAAACTCCAGTACTTTGGCCACCTCATGCGAAGAGTTGACTCATTGGAAAAGACTCTGATGCTGGGAGGGATTGGGGGCAGGAGAAGGGGACGACAGAGGATGAGATGGCTGGATGGCACCACTGACTCAATGGACATGAGTTTGAGTGAACTCTGGGAGTTGGTGATGGACAGGGAGGGCTGGCGTGCTGCAATTCATGGGGTCGCAAAGAGTTGTGCACGACTGAGTGACTGAACTGAACTGAACTGATATACCAATTAAAACAGGCATCCCATTCTATCTGTTCAGCTTGGGATCCCCTGTTCTTGACTGCATTTTTTAAAATTATTTATTTTAATTAGAGGATAATTATGTTACAATATTGTGATGGCTTTTGCCATACATCGACATGAATCAGCCATGGGTGTACATGTGTCCCCCCCCCCCCCCCCCCCGTCCCGAACCCCTCTCTGACCTCCCTCCCCATTCCATCCTTCTGGGTTGTCTCAGTGTACTGGCTTTGAGTGCCCTGTTTCATGCATTGAACTTGGACTGGTCATCTGTTTCACATATGGTAATATACATGTTTCAGTGCTATTCTCTCAAATCATCCCACCCTCGCCTTCTCCCACAGAGACTCATCAAGGAAAAAAGGGAGAAGAATCAAATCAATAAAAATAGAAATGAAAATGGAGAAATCGCAACAGACAATCTCAGCAACTTCTTCTGCTGCTGCTAAGTAGCTTCAGTCGTGTCCGACTCTGTGCGACCCCATAGACGGCAGCCCACCAGGCTCCCCCATCCCTGGGATTCTCCAGGCAAGAACACTGGAGTGGGTTGCCATTTCCTTCTCCAATACATGAAAGTGAAAAGTGAAAGTGAAGTCACTCAGTTGTGTTCGACTCTTAGCGACCCTATGGAATGCACCAGGCTCCTCTGTCCATGGGATTTCCCAGGCAAGAGTACTGTAGTGGGATGCCATTGCCTTCTCCGATTATCAGCAACTATATGCCAATAAAATGGACAACTTGGAAGAAATGGATGAATCCTTAGAAAAGTATAACCTTCCAAAACTGATCTAGGAAGAAATGGAAAATCAAATGCACTTTTCAAAATGTGTGTGCTCAGACCCTAAGTTATGTCCCATTCTTTGTGACCCCATAGACTGTAGCCCACCAGGTTCCTCTGTCCATGGAATTTTCCAGGCAAGAATACTGGAGTGGGTTGCCATTTCTTACTCCAGGGGATCTTCCCAACCCAGGGATTGAACCCATGGCTCCTGCATTAGCAGGAGGATTTTTTTTTTTAACCACTTGAGCCACCTGGGAAACTGCTTTAAATGAGTGATCTTGTCTAACTGGAGTAAAACTTGTCCATCTTTGTAGATATCCACGGCTTTTGACATCATTGTTCCAGACAGGTGGGCCAAAAGTTGCAGCGCCTAACTCTTTGAATACAAAGGATCCCATTCTCAGTTTGCCTTTATCTACATGAAACAAGACAAATGAACCTATGATTATATTGGAAAGAACCAAGAAATGTTATTGTATGCTGGCCAAAAGACAGCCCTTTGTGTACCACTACCATTTCCTGTGGAACTTTGGACATGCGAAAGGATTGAACCAATAAAGCCCAAGGACTGGGAATTGTGGACTGATTCAAAACAAAATGGAGAACTGCAGCTGCCCCCAAGCTCCCAGTGTGACATCTGGGGATGGATTCCAAAGAAATGGGGTACTGTGGACTAAGCCACTGACAGTTCCCCAGGTGGAATCTGAGCTGTGTTATCCACTCAAAACCCTGGGAATTTCAGTCTGAAAGGCCAGGGATTTGGGTCTAGGCAGAATTGTCTGCCAGTTCAGCTGGGCTCCAGGCTGAATCATGTAACAGTTCAAGTTGACCTGTCCAGTAAAGGAAAACCAGTTAGACCAGGAACTTGAATGTAAGAAGAGCAGAGCTCAAAACAAGAGGAACTCAGCAAAGGGCCCCTTGGAAATGATGGGAAAGACAGAGAACTCAAAAGCGTTCTCTGGCTGCCACACCTGTGTTTCCCATTGTCCCCAGATGTCGATCACGTCACTGCCACCCAATCTGTTAAAAAGCAAAATTCAACTGAGTGCATTTGAAAATCTAATTGGCTTTAGTCAGCAATTCATGAATCAAGCAGCATCCCATCTAGTGCACAGAAGGGTGCTTCACAGAGTTCTACTAAATTGGGAGGTTTTTATAAGCAGAAGGAGGGTGGGGCAAGGAAATTATTAGCAAAAGAAAAGACAGACTTGTTTCAGGCCAGGTCATCTTCTTGGGGAAAAGGAAGGGCAGGGTTTTATTACACTGGTTACTTCATTAGTGCATACCAGGAAATTTCAGACTGTCTCTTTAAATGGCAGGATCCTGGGAGAGGCTGAAACTACAGCTGAGTCTCGGTTTGCTGTCGTGTGGGATGACTCCACCTTGGGACTGTTATTTCTTTTTTTATTGTTATACAGACACGTTTGGAAAATATACGTATATCCCTGTTTCCACCAGTCACCTTTATCAAATCTTTATCTTACTCTGTACTTAGTTCAGGTAGGAATTTTTTAAGAAATACAACATTACAGATACAGATGCTGTCTTATGTGTATCCCTCTATGATATCATTTCTTCCTTCCTTCCATAGAGATAATCACTATTCTGAATTTGTTGTTAATTATTTTCAAGCTATTTTGTTTTGTAGCTATATGCATGTATACGAGTGTATAAAATATATAGCATTGTTTCACATGTTAAAATTTTTAAATACACACATTGTTCTATAAGTATACATATAATGTACAAATTATTCTGAAACATTTCTTTTTGCACAAAGTTAGTTTTTGGAGATTTGTCTTTGCTAGGCATACTAGTTCATTTATTCATTTATCAACTACCTCATATGGCTTCTATCGTACCAATACCATGGTGAATCCATAGTCATTTTAATAGATATTTTTCAATTTTCACTACCATAAACAAGGACACAATAAAAATTCTCAGTTTGTCTCATTTCTTTAGGGACTGTGCTTAGAAATGGAATTTCTGGTTCATACATTCTAAGTATCTTTACCTTTATTATCCAATACAGTGTCAGATATACTAGTGTCCAATTGTTCTCTAAAATGTTTATTTCTCCATATCCTCATCAAAACTTGAGGTTATTAGAATTTTTTATTTTTTTGTCAAAGTGGGTGAGTACAGAATGCATTTTCTTATTTTACTATGATTTTTCTGATTAACTGTGAAGTTGATATTTTCATATTTTATTGACTCTTTGGAGTCCTTTGCCTATGGATTATTCTTATATTCTGCTCATTTTTCTGTTATGTTGTTTCTTATTGATCTTGTAAATTTCTTGCATTCTAAATACTAATAGTTTATTGGTTGCATATATTTCAAATTATTTTTTTTATTTATTCCATTAATACTGTGTGTTTGGAAGGGGTGGGAATGTATATCAAAACATAAACTTTTACCTTGACAGGAAATTTTCTTATTTATCATAGCACTTACAATGGGTCAAATATTTTCCTTTAAGTACTTTATACATATTAACTTATTTTAAATTTGATAAAACTCATGAGGAAGGTGAAATAGATGCTATCATTATCCCATATTATTTTTATTGTTACTTCAAAAGTAACAGATTTATTGAGATACAATTTGCTCATCACTTATTTATAAACATAAAGCTCACACTTTTAAAAATTGCACAATTCAGTGGTTCTAGTATATTCACAAAGCTGTGCAACCTTTATACATCCCATTCCATGACAGACTACATTTTATTTTTTCATCTGTCAGTTTACGGACATTTGGGTTGTTCTACTTTTTAGCTATTATGAGTAATGCTGCTATGACCATTTATGCACACATTTTTGTTTAAATATATATTTCCAATTCTTTTGGGAAGATATCTAGGGGTGGAATTGGAATTTCTGAGTTTTAAGTTAATTCTGTATTTAATTTTTTGAGGCACTGCAAAACTGCTTTAGAAAGAAGTTGCATCATTTGATATTCCTATCAGTAATGTGTGAGGGTTCCAATTTCTCTATATTGTCCTGATCACTTGATATTGTCCATCTTTTTTTTTTGTTATAGTTAGCCAAATGGAGATGAAGTGATCTTGCAGGTCTCTGTTCAAATATTACTTCCTCAGAGAGTCCTTCCCTTATGGCCCTTCTCCATTATTATCTATCACATCTCATTTATATCCTTCAAGTTTTTATAACAATGTGTCTTGTTTATTTACTCATTTGATAAGACATCTTTTGTGTTCTCCATCATGAATGTTGGCTCCATGGATACATTAATAGCTTCTCTGTCTTGTCTCTGATCATTTACAATATCCTCGGTGCTGTTGCTTTAATAATAACAGTTCAGGACATGTAGTTTAAAAGCTAGAATAAATCAAGAGCATTTTGACAATTAACAAAGGTGAATAAACAACTTCATTGGGAACCTCAGTCTTGAATGAGTTGCTGCTGCTGCTGCTGAGTCACTTCAGTGGTGTCCGACTATGTGCGACCCCATAGACGGCAGCCCATAAAAAGCAATTATAGTTTTCTACGGCATGTGAAATTGGCAAAACAAAGAGGATTTCTTATATCCTTGATGGCTTCCTTCCATCCTTAAAATTTCCCCCTTTTCCTTTTTTTTTTTTTAAGTTTAGATTGAACCTGAGTTGAGTGGCTGATTTAGAATCAGAAAGTCTTAGAGTTGGAAAGGATGAGAAAAATATCATGTAGCTCATTTTTCTGATTAAGAAACAGGGGTCAGGGGGCCTCCCTGGTGGTCTAGTGGGTGAGAATCTGCCTGCTAATGCAGGGGTCATGGGTTCCATTCTTGGTCCGGAAGCTTCTCACATGCCATGGAACAGCTAAGCCTGGACTGCCACAACTACTGAGCTGGTGCTCTCGAGCCTGTGAGCCACAGTTACTGAGTCCCTGTGCTGTAACCGCCGAAGCCCACTCTCCTAACAGCCTGTGCAATGAGAATCCCATGCTCCCCAACGAAGAGTAGACCCTGCTAGCCACAACCAGAGAAAGCCTGTGTGCAGCACTGAAGACCCAGCACAACCAAAAGCAAATAAATACATCTTAAAAAAAAAGGGGGTCAAAAATGAGGGAATTTTTCTCCCAAGGTCACAGAAGAAAAAGTAGAAAAATTATTTTGTTTTATATTTATTTATGTATTAATATGCCAACAATACATGCTCATGGATTTAAATACAGAAAATGAAAAAAAAATTCTATCACTTGTAACTCGAGCTTTTATAAGTAACTATTAACATTCAGTGGTGTATCTTTCAGGAATTGCTTCTATGCATATTCAGTAATATAAATGTAAATACAAATACTAAATCTGTGGTAATTTGTTGCAGCAGCAATAGAAAACTAATATGCCTAGTATGAAAGGTATTACTGTTGTTGTTGCTTAATTGCTAAGTCGAGTCTGACTCTTTTGTGACCCCATGGACTGTAGCCTGCCAGGTTTCTCTGTCCATGGGGATTTTCACAAGAATACTGGAAGGGGTTGTCATTTTCTTCTCCAGGGGAGACCCAAGGATCGAACTGGCATCACCTGCATTGGCAGGCAAATGTTTTACCACTGAGCCACCAGGGAAGCCCATGAAGGATTAATACTGCTATAAATTATTTGACTAATTACTTATTATTGGGTATTTAGGTTGAATCTATTAATAGGTTTTGTTTATTCATATACTAGCCTGCAAAAGGAACTTCAATAAATAGCTTTGCATCTTCAATATTTCTCACTTGTCTAATTATTTCCTGAGACAAATTCTTAGAGGTGAAACTTCAGGGTCAAAAAATGTTTAAAGGCTTTTGGTACATGCTGTCAATTTGCTCTGAGATTTAAAAATTTTTTATTTTTTACAACTTACACTTCTACTGCTTTGTTTTACCTACCATTGTAACATTGGTTATTTTTTATTCTTTTCAAATATTGATCATATGGTAGATAAAATGTTAGGATTACAGTGCTGCTTCAATTTGTATTTCTTTGACCACTCGTGGGTTCTGAACATGTTTTAAAGTTTAGGGATTACAAAGGGTGAGAAGCTAATTGTTCTCTGATGGCAAAGTTATTCACCCTGGTAAATTCTTTATTGTCTAACCAAATAATGATGAAAAACTTTTTTTAATATTGATACAATTCATATATATATATACATATAATTACAGCTATATAAAATGTAAAGTTATTATATATACATTCAAAAATTTGGAGACAATAACAATATAATCAGTTGCAATCTCATTGTTTATGGGTATGATTTTATGAACTGTTATGTCAGACAGAGCTTGAGAAGTTAGAAACAAAAGCAAGATGTTTGGAAACAAAATCAATTTTTAGTAATATATAAACGAAACCTAGAGCATTTGTATCTTTTTCTTTATTTGATTTTCAGTCAATTCGGGTTTTCTTTCTTTCTTTTCTTTTCTTTTTTTTTTTTAACAAAATAAGGCTCTCCAAATAATTACACGACCACATTATTCTCCAGGTCACTGTTTATAATTTCTGTGGTATGTATGTAGGGGGCAGGGGGAGAAGAGATAACTGTCAATTAGTAATAATGTTAATACAATACATTCCTTAAAAAATATCTGGGTAAAGTAACCTCGGAAAGAAGGCATTTAAAACTTTTCAACTTAATGGAAGTCATTTCTTTTTCTAAAGACTCCCTATATTTCACCTTTAAAGGAGACTCTTGAAAGTTAACCAGAAATGTCTTCTACATTTCTATGTATACTATCATTCCTGTGCAGACACAATCACCGCCCTATGAGAGGAAAGGAAGGTCCCTAGAAGGGAAGAAATAAAGGAAGAGAATAAAGATAAAGGGTCCTTTAAAAATTAGATCAGTGCATATCTACCCCAGGATATTATCAATGTTAACCTAAAATGTGGGAGCACAAAAATATTTGTTTATTGTAACCTGGGATACATTTTTTTTTTTTTTACCACTTTCAGGGATTCTTATGAGAAAGTATGAAAAGTTGAAAAGGCATGATGATATTGTACCAGTTCTTTAAAGAAGAACACGAAAGCTCAAGTAATTGTGGTACATTATGGAGTGCTGTATTTTAGGTGCTGTCTCTTTGATAAAAAAGGAATTAGAGACCATTGTAGATACGTATACCTTCTCAGTGAGTGGTCCTCGCTGCATTATTTATGGAAGGGCCTTTTATAGGTAAGACCTAGCATTTGATGTGGTTGTGATTTGCATCTGTCATCATAAGAGCTTGATTTTGTTTTCAGTTTCACAAATAAAAATGACTCAAATTGAAATTTAAGGAGAAACCAGCAGAGAAACCTTTTGATTAAATCTATCAGAAGGGAGAACAGTGTGGCTGTTTAGCATTCGATCGTAAATTCTAGTTTCTACTGACCTTCCCGACAGGCTTATGTTTCATACATCTACTGTCCTGAAGTGTTTTCAAAAATGTGGGGATTAAAAATAGTCTCACAAAACTTTCCAAACATCTTTTTAAGGGATCTTAAAATTAGTTTAAGAAGACACTCTAGCAAAAGGCTGCTATTACAGAAGTGGTTTTAGAAGGGAAAAATAAGCATCTGTTACTTGGATTTAGAGCTTCAAAGCTAGAATTATTCTTATAAAGCAAATAAAAGTTTTCTCATAGTCAATCTTTTTAAACAGTGAGATGAGATGGTGTATTTGTAAAGAAAATGCTTCAGGAAACACTTTACATTGTGGTAACAGAATCATTTTGGTCTTTAATAGTTTTTATTGTTAAAACAATAAAACGTACTATACACAATGTATAGTCATGTATGTGGAAAAATTTTAACCAGTTATGTATAAAAAGTAAAATTATTCTCACTTTCCCAGGTAAAGCAAACTGTTGGAGCAGTAGTTACCAACATGGTAGTCTCTGTTGCTTACAATCCGTTTACATATATTAAAAAGATTCTCTGGAATTTTAATAAATCTTTACCCACCTTTATTCATCATAGATTTCCTTAAGCTTAAAATGATTTTCTCATCAGACACAACCAAATTTCGATTCTAAAGTAGCACTATTTCTTGTAGAATAATGGATAAGAGGAAAATTTTACAGTTTAGCTTATGGATAATTATTGGTATTCCTAAGCACTTGAGATAAATTTATTTTTCAAGAATTTAAATGTTTTAGACTAAATTGGTAGCAAATTGTAATACAAATTCCAATGAAAACATAGTCATAGTTTTGTTATAACCCTATCTTTATTATAACTCTATTTGTATTATTTGTTAACATACTCCTGTAACAGATATTGAAGACTGAGGTGGTATGATAAATTTCTTCTTCCTTTGTTGCTGAATCAAAAGCTGGTTTAAGTGTCATTTTTTTTGATTACCTGAAAATCTGAAATAAATTATGAAATTTTATATTGGGCTAGAAAGTTAAAAACACACACACACACTTGCCACATTACAACTGACCTTGAACAACATGAGTTTGAACTTTGGGAGTCCACTTATACACAGACTTTTTTCAACAGTAAAGTACTGTAGTACTATATACAATTGGTGGCTGGTTGAATCTGCACATGCAGAGCTGAGGATATGGAGGAAACAAGTATATGAAGGGCTGACTATAGGTTATATGGATCCTTTCCACTGAGTGGAGGAGGGTTAGCACCCCTGACCTCCATGTTGTTCAAGGATTGACTGCATTTTGTATTCTGTAATTTTTAGACATAGCTGAAAAGATTAAAAGTACTTAACTTTATGTAAAGTACATTTGTGATTTTTTTTTAAATACTGTGTTTCAATATTATCTATGACTTATCAAGTGTTAGATAAAGTTACTTTATCTGTGTGTTTGGAGAACTACATTGTATTAATATTTAGTATCTTGTATAATGTGGATAGTTAATAGAAAGTTTAACTTGATTTATCATACCCACTGGATTCCTCTTCCGAAAACTCTGAGGTGTGATATAAACTTTCCATTGTGGATCTTCTAGACTCTCCTAAAGAAAAAAACATGTATCCCTTTAATGTTTTATCTCAAATACAGTTTACAATTCTTTCGAGTTTGAACCTGGAAATCCCTTTTCCGGGGTATCTGGTGTCTCAGACAGTAAAGAAACTGCCTGCAATGCAGGAGACCCAGGTTTGATCTCTGGGTTGTGAAGATCTCCTGGAGAAGAGAATGGCAACTCACTCCAGTATTCTTGCTTGGAGAATCCCTTGGACAGAGGAGCTTGGCAGGCTACAATCCATGGGGTGGCAAAGAACTGGACACGCTGAGGGATTAACATAATACAACAACAACTCTTACTCTTATCGGCTGTGTGTAATGTAATGTTATATAAACAAAGCTGTTATGTATCACTTGTGTTACCAGGGCAGATAATATTGGGCAAAGATGGCCACAATGATATCTCTCACTCTGCATGTTCCTTAGAAGTATGACCTTGCCATTCCCCCTTCAAGAGGTAGAATCCAATTTCCCTCCTGCTGAAACTGAGCTAGGCTTAGGACTCTTTTGTAATCAATAGCATGTGGAGGAAGTGACTGCATGAGTTCTGAAGCTACATCAGAAAAAGCTATGCTGCTTCCATTTGATTCTCTTAGGATTCTTGCTTTGGAGGAAGCCAGTCGCCATATAAGAAATCCTACCACCCTGAGATTGCCGTCCTGCAAGGCCATGTGTAGATGCTCCAGTTGACAGTCCCAGATGACCTTCTAACCATCCTACCAAAGCTCCAGTCAGTAGCAAATCCACCCATCTGTCAGTTGAGTATCATCACTAGGTAACCTCAACCGATGTCTAGCCAAGCCATATTGGAATTCCTAACCCACAGAATTCTAGTGATATATGAAACAGCAACCGGAATAGCCACTGTTTGAGGATCAGATGACTTGTTAAACAAAAACTGAGAAGGACAATTAATTTAGAGACCTATATAAAGCATCCAAATAATAGGACTTAGGAAACTTAGACATGAATAGACACACTAATTTGTTACTTAACCTTCTTATCTGCCCTTCCACTTTTGACTTGAATGAACTGGGATGTATCTAATAAGATGCTCTTTATCCTTGCTGATGACAGGTGTCCATGTCCCTCTTCATTTCCTGCATTCTACTTTTCATAAAGTTTGGCACATTTCATATTTGGTGTCTATCTCTCACTTCCACAACTCCTGAAATATTTCCACTGTATTCTCAGTTTGTTTTGTGAAATTTCTTTTCGTTTCTTGCTCTGACAGAAACCTGGCTGTCCTCTGAGGATACTGCCAGCCCAGAAACCCTTTTTTCTTTTCCTTGGTCCTCTTAGTACTGGACTTGGAGATGGGCAGGTGTCCTCCTCCCTATTATTCTTTTTGAGGGCACTTGCCTTCCCTTCTTCTCTTCCTGAAACTCACATCGTCAGTTACATATTCAACTATTGTTGTGACCCACCTGCAAGTGCAGTATCCTCAGTTCTTTGGATCACTGGCTTATTGTCACTTTCCGACTACTTTCTTAATTTAGCAACTTAAATGTTCATGTAGAAGGCTCTTTCGCCCTGGATCTCAATTCTTTGAGATCTGTTCTTTCAGACTGTGTCTTTACCTTACTGCAGCCACCAGTTCCCGTGTGCATTCTGACTTCATCACTACCAGTAACTGCACGTTCAACTAGCTGACTACCAGCTTTTATCCTTTCTAGATCACTCCTTCTATCACCCCACCACCAGCAATTCTTCAACCCTACTGGGATTTCCAGTTCTATCATCTTTTCATTGTTCCTCTCTGTTTTGATTTCCTCTTTCCCTTCTTTGAGCCGTTTAAATTCCATGGTCATTCACCCTCTTGCATAAACGCTGACTTCCTTACCCTTTTCTCACTTTGTTGTACTCACTTGACAAAACTATAACCCTAGGTAAATCCAACATGCTGCCTATTCCTGTCGTGAAGCATAAGGCTCAGCTGGAACAACATACAAGTGGGTCTCACTTTAAATTCATGGTCACAGACATTAGGGGGAACCCTTCACGGCTTCCCACGTGGCATAGTGGTAAAGAATCTGCCTGCCAATACAGGAGATGCTTGATATGCAGACTCAATCCCTGGATTGGGGAGATCCCCAGGAGTAGAAAATGGCAACTCAGTCCAGTGTTCTTGCTTGGAGAATTCCATGGACAAAGGAGCCTGGTAGGCTAAAGTCCATGGGGTCTCAAAGAGTTGGACAAGACTGAGCCTGCATGCATGTCACGTCATTAATATGTTCACGCCATCCTATTAAACATTCCTAAGTCCATTCATCATTGGAGAAGGAAATGGCACCCACTCCAGTGTTCTTGCCTGGAGAATCCCAGGGACGGGGGAGCCTGGTGGGCTGCCGTCTATGGGGTCACACAGAGTCAGACACGACTGAAGCAACTTAGCAGCAGCAGCAAGTCCATTCATTCTTCCACTTTCCTAGATGACTTATTTACTCTTTTTTTTTCCATTTTCCAAAACCTACAACTCTCCATATGCATCATAATTCTCATCTGATGATTTATTTTCCATTTTCATAGAGGAAATAAAACATAGTAGGAAAAAGCTTCTATAAGCTCTGTGCCAAGAGATATTCTCTTAATTCTGCTCTGCATGTTTCATGTCCCCATGCTCCTATCTAAGGCCAACCCCTCTACTTCTTTACTAGATCTCATTCTCTCTTGAATACACAAGACATGGCTCCAGTAATTCCTTCTGTCTTTCACTTATCAGTTTTTTTGTACTCTCCCAAATCTTCCCCATCAGCATATACAGATTTGGTTGAAGACACATGAATAAGTTCTCATCAATGAGTGTGGACAGAATGATACACACTGCTTCTGGGTCTGAGCATTAGGCAGTGGGCATTCATTTCTCCTTAAACTTTCCATTTCCTCAATCTTGAACATGGAAAATTATGATGTGGTTCTGACCATGCAGATGGTAATGACATCCAAGTCAGTGGTTCTCAAGTGGGTGACTTTTCTCCACAAGGAAGGTTGGGAAACATCTGCAGATATTTTTGTTGTTAAAATTGGTAGGTGGAAGTGCAAGTGGCATCTGGTGGGTAGAGACCAAGGATGCTGCTAAATACCTTGCAACGCTCATGACAGACATACCATTCTCCCCAACAAAAAAATTAATTCAGCTCAAAATTTTAATAGTGCAATATTGAGAAACCCTGCCCTGGAGGATGGTAGAGCAATAAGACAGAAGGTCATGACCTTCTGAATGCCTGTGGGACTACCTTGTAAATGTAGACAGCTCACTTCAGGATTAGGGAAGAAACAAACTTCCATACACTTAAGCTACTGTACCTTTGGGACTCTTTCTAATAGAAGCTTAGCCTTTACTTTAACTAATATATTCCATCACTCTTTGAAGTAAAGAACTACCTTGGGCTTCTCAGTTGAATATTTTCAATGCAATATAGAGAACCATCCAGACATCCTAATGCCTGTTTTATACTATCTAATGTCTTCAATTCAGCATTCCCTTTGGTTTGGCAGGGTGTAACAATATTTCTCAAACTGGAGAAATTGTTCCTGGACTTTCCAACTTTGAAATTATACCTGGCTGGTCTCAAATAATTGTTTAACATTCATTTCCCAGGTGTTGAGCCAAGGTGATTTTTATTGTGAAATATTTCCAAGTAGATTCTCTAAGAAGAATAACTGTATCTACAGCTTTTATTTTACTCAACTTGGGTCACAATTTCTGGTTTAAATAAAAGACATTTACACTCGCTGTGTTGTTGTTCTTCAGTCACTCAGTCATGTCCAACTCTTTCTGACCCCAGAGACTGCAGCACACCAGGCTTCCTGGTCCTTCATCATCTCTTGGAGCTTGCTCAAACCCATGTCCATCGAGTTGGTGATGCCATCCAACCATCTTGTCCCCTGTCATCCCCTTTTCTTCCTGCCTTCAGTCTTTCACAGTTTCAGGGTCTTTGCTAATAAGTCAGCTCTTCACATCAGGTGGCCAAAGTATAGGAGCTTCAGCTTAAACATCAGTCCTTCCAATAAATATTCAAGATTGATTTCCTTGAGGATTGACTGGTTTGATCTCTTGTAGTCCAACGGACTCTCAAAAGTCTTCACCAACACCACAGCTCAAAAGCATCAACTCTTTAGTGCTCAGCCTTCTTTATGATGCAAAACTCACATCCACACATGACTACTGGAAAAACTATAGCTTTGACTATACAGACCTTTGCTGGCAAAGTAATGTCTCTGATTTTGGTTGGTTACACTGCTTAGGTTGGTCATAACTTTTCTTCCAAGAAGCAAGCATCTTTTAATTTTATGGCTGCAGTCACCATCTGCAGAGATTTTGGAGCCCAAGAAAATAAGTCTGTCACTGTTTCCATTGTTTCCCCATCTGTTTGCCATGAAGTGATGGGACCAGATGCCATGATCATTGTTTTTTGAATGCTGAGTTTTAAGCCAGCTTTTTCACTCTCCTCTTTCACTTTCATCAAGAGGCTCTTTAGTTCCTCTTCACTTTTTGCCATTAGGATGGTGTCATCTGCATATCTGAGGTTATTGATATTTCTCCTGGGAATCTTGATTCCAGCTTGCACTTCATCCAGCCCAGCATTTTGCATGATGTACTCTGCATATACATTAAACAAGCAGGGTGACAATGTACAGCCTTGTTGTACTCCTTTCCCAATTTGAAACCGGTCTGTTGTTTCATGACCAGTTCTAACTGCTGCCTCTTGACCTGCATGCAAGTTTCTCAGGAGGCAGGTCTGGTATTCCCATCTCTTTTAGAATTTTCTACAGTTTGCTGTGATCCATACAGTCAAAGGCTTTAGCACAGTCCATGAAGCAGATGTCTTTCTGGATTTCTTTTCTTTTTTTCTATGGCCCAACAGATGTTGGTGATTTGATCTCTGGTTCCTCTGCCTTTTCTAAATCCAGCTTGAACATCTGGAAGTTCTCAGTTCAAGTACTGTTGAAGCCTATCTTGGAAAATTTTGAGCATTACTTTGCTAGTGTGTGAGATGAGTGCAATTGTGTGGTAGTTTGAACATTCCTTGGCATTGCCTTTCTTTGGGATTGGAATGAAAACTGACCTTTTCCAGTCCTGTGGCCACTGCTGAGTTTTCCAAATTTGCTGGCATGTTGAGTGCAGCACTTTCACAGCATCATCTTTCAGGATTTGAAATAGCTCAACTGGAATTCCATCACCTCCACTAGCTTTGTTCTTAGTGATGCTTCCTAAGGCCTATTTAACTTTGTACTCCAGGATGTTTGGCTCTAGGTGAGTGATCATACCATCGTGGTTATCTGGGTCATTAAGATCTTTTTTGTATAGTTCTTCTGTGTATTCTTGCCACCTCTTCTTAATATCCTCTGCTTCTATTAGGTGCATACCATTTTTGTCCTTTATTGTTCCCATCTTTGCATGGAATGTTCCCTTGGTATCTCTAACTTTCTTGAAGAGATCTCTAGTCTTTCCCATTCTGTTGTTTTCCTCTATCTCTTTGCATTGTTCACTTAGGAAGACCTTTTTTTCTTTTCTTTTTTTTTTTAATTTCTGCTTGCTATTCTTTGGAACTCTGCATGCAGATAGATATATCTTTCCTTTTCTCCTTTGCCTTTTCTTATTTTCTTTTCTCAGCTATTTGTAAGGCCTCCTCAGACAACCATTTTGCCTTTTTGCATTTATTTTTCTTGGGATGGTTTTGATCATGGCCTCCTGTATAATGAACCTCCATCCATAGTTCTTCAGGCACTCTATCAGATCTAATCTCTTGAATCTATTTGTCATTCCCACTGGATAATCATAAGGGATTTAATTTAGGTCACACCTGAATAGTCTAATAGTTTCCCCCACTTTCTTCAATTTAAGGAGTTCATGATCTGAGCCACAGTCAGCTCCTGGTCTTGTTTTTGTTGACTGTATAGAACTTCTCCATCTTCAGCTACAAAGAATATAATCAATCTGATTTCAGTGTTGACCATCTGGTGATATCCACGTGTAGAGTCATTTCTTGTATTGTAGGAAGAGGGTGTTTGCTATGATCAGTGTGTTCTGTTGGCAAAATTCTGTTAACTTTTGCCCTGTTTCTTTCTGTACTCCAAGACCAAACTTGCCTGTTACTTCAGGTATCTCTTGACTTCCTACTTTTGCATTCCAGTCCCCTATGTTGAAAGGGACATCTTTTTTTCCACTGTAGTAGGAAACCTTAACAAAGGTTAACTTACATAAAGGAACTTTTGAAGTTATCATCCAGGTGTTCAGAGATTTCTGTTCACTTACAATAAGGTGAGAATCATGGGACGGTTGACTCTTGGTTCCATCTTGCAAAAGCACTCAATTTGATTCCTAACCTACTTTTCCTGCTGTATGTCTGACTTAAGGTATGATTTGGGATGTTTGACCTGTAGGTCTTCAAGGAAGCTGGAAGATTAAGACCCATATCACTCCAGCAAGGGAGACCAGAAACAGTGCAAACTTGAGACTGTGGTATTTTCTTACACTGCTTACCATTTCAATAGAAACAGGTATCTCCTTGTTAATAATAGTGAAAGTGAAAATGTTAGTTGTGTCCAACTCTTTGAGACCCCATGGACTATAGCCCGCCAGGCTCCTCTGTCCCTGGAATTCCCCAGGTGACAATACCGGAGAGGGTCGCTGTTCCCTTCTCCATAGGATCTACCCCACCCAGGAATCAAAACTGGGTCTTCCTGCATTGCACGCAGATTCTTTACCATCTGAGCCAAAGACTCTCAAAGCATAGATTCCCATAAGTGGGCAAGAAAAGGATCTGATTTCACCAGCTTTTAGCTTAATCTTGTACCAAAGAGCAATAGAATAAGTCAACGATGCTGAATTGCAATAAACCTACAATCCCATTCCTTTACACGAAGACAATGGCATATAATTTTCATATAATACAGTATGATACACAAATGAGATTTTAAAAATGCTATCTGGAAGTGAGTATAAATTGAAATGGAAAAGATGTTACCTGGTAGTTCTGTGGCTGAAAAGGTGAATGAAATTTTATCATTTTGCCATGCAAAACATCTTAGTGGTCTTACTAGAAAAGGGTAAATAATAACTCATATGTAAAGGTTGTGTCAGAGTTTATAGACTAGACCCCTGGTAATGGATTCAACCTTTCCACAACAAATCAAAAGTATTGTTGTATGCTCACATGAATATACAGCAGTCATTACCTTAAATTTAAAACTCACTATAAGCAGCAAACACATCGAGCAGGATATGAAGGCTGTATTGTATCAGTGTGGTCTGCAGAGAATTTCTTCATAAGGTTTTTGCCTTGTTGAAATATGTGTTGCAGTTCAAAGCTAAAGGGATTACTTCTGAATAGTCATCATAGAGGTTGATTACGTTCGTATATTATATTTAGCTGGACCCTGCAGGCTATTACTCCATTAGGTCTGCTGGTCCTGCTATTGGCAAAAAGTTGATCACCTCATGTTAAAAGACCGTGCTTTCTGTTGACCTTATCAAAATGTCTCAAAGGGTTTTGTTAAAAAATAAAATTCGGATTGTGTTTTATGAAAATGATTAAGAATAAATACCATGTATGAAAACTGCTTGTATCTTCTGGGTGATTGTAGCACTATGACATTGTTAATGAGGAGCTTATATTTTACTTTTGCATCACAGCACAATTTACTTAAAGCCATAGATTCAATTTTAGTAGAAATAGCTCTTTATCATGCCGAGAGTAGAGAGTCTCAGAAACTGATTTCCAAAAAATGGAGAAGTCACTACCCCTGCCCCATGTATTCAGATCATATAGAATTAACACCATGGAAGTAAGCCCAGTATATCAGCATTAATAGAGTAGTACATCAACAATGGCCTATTACAATGTGGTTTTAAAAGGTAACTGTACTGAGAACAGAGTATATACACTGAAATTTGTCATTCACACTTGATAATCAAAAAAATCCCTTTAAATAAATGAATTAAAATTTAACTGCTTATCCTCTAGACAGCATTATATCATTTCATTCAGTTAATCACAACAGTAGAAAAAGTTTAAAGAAGCAAGTTGAATATATATATACTTATAATCCTGAGTCCAATTGCCAATATAGGGCATATTTTAATAAACTTGACTTTTAACCTATGTCATTAGGAATGAGCTACAGATTAAGTAACAAAATGAAATTAGATCTTGGACAAAGATATTGATGGGGATGGTTTTATTATTTAAAATAACCTATATACAATTTTCACTAGAATCACATTACAAAAGCTTTCCTTTGGGAACCAAGATGATTTTGAAGCTATCTCAACTGAATGGCTCATCTCTGAATTATTATTCCCAGGAGTGGTGATGGGTTGGCACAGACATGTCCTTTTGGGCATGGTCCTCCTTGTAACTGATGGTGTGTAAAACGGCTGGTCAGGGATACAGCCTGTGAGCCTGGAGCGCAGCCAGACACACATTATGGCCTCATTAGCACTGTTCTCTCATCGACTGAACTCTTCAGCAAGGGGAAGCTTCCTAATATTCCTTGTACTCACTTGCCTTTAACCACCTCACTTGATACTCACAATGGAGGAAGAGTGGGTATCAGTCAGGAGGAAGCAGATGGCACATTCAACTGGGATTCTGAAGGGGCCATTAAGAGACTAGGGCATTAAATGCTGAAGAAGGTGTGGAGAAAAGGGAACCCTCTTACACTGGTGGTGGGAATGCAAACTGATACAACCACTATGGAGAACAGTATGCTGCTGCTGCAGCTAAGGCGTGTCAGTCGTGTCCGACTCTGTGTGACCCCATAGACCGCAGCCCACCAGGCTCCTCTGTCCCTGGGATTCTCCAGGCAAGAATACTGGAGTGGGTTGCCATTTCCTACTCCAGGAGAACAGTATGGGGATTTCTTAAAAAAACTAGAAATAAAACTACCAGAAATTCCACTACTGGGCATATACTCTGAGGAAACCAGAAATGAAAAATGCACAGGTACCCCAGTGTTCACTGCAGCACTGTTTACAATAGCTAGGACATGGAAGCAACCTAGATGCCCATTGGCAGATGAATGGATAAGGAAGGACGTCGTGGTATATATACACAGTGGACTATTACTCAGCTGTAAAAAGAAACGTATTTGAGTCAGTTCTAATGAGGTGGATGAACTTAGAACCTATTATACAGAGTTCTGAAGTAAGTCAGAACAAGACAAATATCACATATTAACTGGGAGGGATTGGGGGCAGGAGAAGAAGGGGACGACAGAGGATGAGATGGCTGGATGGCATCACCGACTCTATGGACATGAGTTTGAGTGAACTCCGGGAGTTGGTACTGGACAGGGAGGCCTGGCGTGCTGCGATTCATGGGGTCGCAAAGAGTCGGACACAACTGAGTGACTGAACTGAACTGATGGAATCTAGAAAGGTGGTACCGATGATCCTATGTGCAGGGCAGCAAAGGAGACACAAAGAACAGACTTTTGGACTCAGTGGAAGGAGAGGGTGGGGTGCTTTGAGAGAATAGCATTGAAACATACACATTATCACATGTAAAATATCCAGGGGAAGTTGGTTATATCACACAGGGCACCCAAAGCCAAGCACTTTGTGGCAACTTGGAGGGCTGGGGGTGGAGGGAGGTGGGAGAGGGGTTCAGGAGGGAGGGGACATATATATGCCTATGGCCGATTCATGTTGATATATGGCAAAAACAATCACAATACTGTAGTTATCCTCCAATTAAAATAAATTAAAAAGAAGAGAGAGAGAGATAAGGGCAGAACTTGAACAACAAGGGATGCTGAGGCACTCAGTGACTGGCAGTGGAAAGATGCTATGCCATTATCTTCCCCAGGCCAAGAGTAAAGGGGGAGAGGACGGCGCTACTGGACTCGGGAGTGAGGGATGAAAGTTTAGAACGGGGCTCACCCAACCGAGCCTAGAAGCGGCTGTGGTGTCACAGATGTCAGAACTGAGCTGAAGCCAGGGGTAAGTGCGTAACTCTCGGCCCTTTTACCACATAACCTCTATTCCCTGGCTGAAGACTCCTTTGGATTAATCCAAACTAGGAACACAGAAGGCAATGAAATTGTGAGATGCAGTCTGAAGTCAGTCTCCTGGGATACACAGCAAAGTGTGAGAATGGCTTTTGTGTGTGTGAGGGAAAGAAATTGCATATAATAATCACAAAGTGCACATGTCACCAGTTTGGGCATGTGAAGCATGGCTTAAGTGTCAACATCCTTGATGGTAGTATATGATTTGATGCTTCTTTTTTTCCCTGACTTTCTTTCCCTTTTTTCTTTTTTCACCCCCACCCCCATTTTTGGTAATACTGGTTTGTCATTCATGGAACTTCTCATTTTATAGTCTATAACAATTCTGTGAACAAAAGCCTGAGATTACAGAGTCAGTCCCACTTTACCACACAAACAAAACAAAAACAACCAAACAATCCCCACCCTTGACCAAAACAAAACAAAACCAAACCATCAACATTTTCTTGGTAATACTTTCCTACTTTTTGTTAACAAACAAGGTAATCCGTTCCATTGGTATTTTGAGGCAGAAATCATGATGTGGTTATTCTATATCTGATGAGTATAACAGTAAAGATATAACAAATTTTAAAGCAGGATGCATCTTTTAAATTTGGGTAGATTTGGTAGATGCTCTTAAACTGACCTGTGGTCTTTTATACTTCAGGTTCTCAGTTCAGCTCAGTTCAGTCCCTCAGTCGTGTCCGACTCTTTATTACCCCGTGGACTGCAGCACGCCAGGCCTCCCTGTCCATCACCAACTCCCAGAGTTTACTCAAACTCATGCCCATTGAGTCAGTGATGCCATCCATCCATCTTATCCTCTGTCATCCCCTTCTCCTCCTGCCTTCAATATTTCCCAGCATCAGGGTCTTCTCAAATGAGTCAACTCTTCGCATCAGGTGGCCAAAGTACTGGAGTTTCAGCTTCAACATCAGTCCTTCCAATGAATATACAGGACTGATTTCCTTTAGGATGGACTGGTTGGATCTCCTTGCAGTCCAAGGGACTCTCAAGAGTCTTCTCCAACACCACAGTTCAAAAACATCAAGCCTTCAGCACTCAGCTTTCTTTACAGTCCAACTCTCACAACCATACATGACTACTGGAAAAACCATAGTCTTGACTAAATGGACCTTTGTTGGCAAAGTAATGTTTCTGCTTTTAATGGCAACCCACTCCAGTATCCTTGCCTGGAAAATCTCATGGACAGAGGAGCCTGGTGGGCTGCAGTCCATGGGGTTGCAAAGTGTCGGGCACGACTGAGCCACAACACTAACACTAACACTAACACTAGGTTGGTCATAACTTTCCTTCCAAAGAGCAAGCGTCTTTTAATTTCATGGCTGGAGTCACCATTGCAGTGATTTTGGAGCCCCAAAAAATAAAGTCTGACACTGTTTCTCCATCTGTTTGCCATGAAGTGATGGGAGAAGATGCCATGATCTTCGTTTTCTGAATGTTGAGCTTTAAGCCAACTTCTTCACTCTTCTCTATCACTTTCATCAAGAGGCTCTTTAGTTCTTCTTCAATTTCTGCCATAAGGGTGGTGTCATCTGTATATCTGAGGTTGTTGATATTTCTCCTGTCAATCTTGATTCCAGCTTGTGCTTCATCCAGCCCAGCGTTTCTCATGATGTGTTCTGCATATAAGTTAAATAAGTAGGGTGACAACATACAGCCTTGATGTATGTTTCCTCCTTTCCTGATTTGGAACCAGTCTGTTGTTCCATGTCCAGTTCTAACTGTTGCTTCCTGACCTGCATACAGGTTTCTCAAGAGGCAGATCAAGTGGTCTGGTATTCTTATCTCTTTAAGAATTTTCCACAGTTTGTGGTGATCCACACAGTCAAAGGCTTTGGCATAGTCAATAAAGCAGAGGTTTTTCTGCAGAGGTTTTTCTGGAACTCTCTTGCTTTTTCGATAATCCAATGGATGTTGGCAATTTGATCTCTGGTTCCTTTGCCTTCTCTAAAACCAGTTTAAACATCTGGAAGTTCATGTTCACATATTGCTGAAGCCTGGCTTGGAGAATTTTGAGCATTACTTTACTAGCTTGTGAGATAAGTGCAATTGTGCGGTAGTTTGAACATTCTTTGGCATTGCCTTTGGGATTGGAATGAAAACTGACCTTTTCCAGTCCTGTGGCCACTGCTGAGTTTTCCAAATTTGCTGGCATATTGAGTGCAGCACTTTAACAGCATCATCTTCCAGGATTTGAAATAGCTCAACTGGAATTCCATCACTTCCATTAGCTTTGTTCTTAGTGATGCTTCCTAAGGCCCACTTGACTTCACATTCCAGGATGTCTGGCTCTAGGTGAGTGATCACACCATTGTGATTATCTGGGTCGTGAAGATCTTTTTTGTACAGTTCTTCTGTGTATTCTTGCCACCTCTTCTTAATATCTTCTGCTTCTGTTAGGTCCATACCATTTCTTTCCTTTATTGTGCCCATATTTGCATGAAATGTTCCCTTGGTATCTCTCATTTTCTTGAAGAGATCTCTAGTCTTTTCCATTCTATTGTTTTCCTCTATTTCTTTGCACTGATCACCAAGGAAGGCTTTCTTATCTTTCCTTGCTATTCTTTGGAACTGTGCATTCAAATGGGTGTATCTTTCCTTTTCTCTTTTGCTTTTCACTTCTTTTCTTTTCTCAGCTATTTGTAAGGCCTCCCCAGACAGCCATTTTTCTTTTTCCATTTCTTTTTCTTGGGGATGGTCTTGATCCCTGTCTCCTGTACAATGTCACGAACCTCCGTCCATAGTTTATGAGGCACTCTGTCTATCAGATCTAATCCTTGAATCTATTTCTCACTTTCACTGTATAATCATCAGGGATTTGATTTAGGTCATACCATTACAGGTTCTGGTACATAGCAATTCCGTTTTCAAAGGCTTCTGTTAATATTTGAAATCTATTAAAATTTATACAAGGATCAGAAGTATATTCAAACTCAAAATTATAGGTTCTTTTTCCCCCTTAAGCATCATTATCTTAAATACAGAATGGAGGCAGACCGGATGAAGAATTGAATTGATTACATTGACATAGAATTATCCTGAATTTCTTTTTTAGGATATCTAAACTTTTAATGAGAGTATCTGATTCACATTTATCAATCTGCCCCAACACTTTCTTAAGATAAATAAATACAGTGTTGATGTCTTCATACGGTTTTAAAAATTTCTCCAGTGAATGCCACATTACAGAGTCTGCATTTTTTTCTGGTCAAGATGGAATAACCAAAATCAGATTAGTGTTTTCTATGAAACCACCCCATTTCTCCCTCCCAAACCCTGTAAATCTCCCACTCTAGATCTAGTAAATCAGAATCTGCATCTTAAAAGGATATACCAAGGTCGTCTGCTTGCTCACTAAAGTTTGAGATTCACTGTTTCGTATAAATTTCTTTTCTTTTATCTACTATTTAACATTGGAGCAAAACAGCCCATTTGGTAAGAGGAGGGAGACCAGGTTGTCATTTGTTCAGCTGCAACATTCAGATCATGAGTAAAAATGAAATTCGTTTCTGTGGATTGAGAGTGTATTTTGTATGAGTGGATGTGATAGAACTTTTCAAAATTTTTAAATTAAAAAAATCATATCCTAATTATTGTCAGATATTGTATTTTATTGAAGAGTAGATGAAGACCAATGGCTGTGTTAGTTTCTGTTGTACAGCAAAGTAATTCAGGTATACACACATAATACATAGATATATATCCTTTTTCGTATTCTATTTCATGCATGTTAAATTGCTTCAGCTGTGTCTGACTCTTTGTGGCCCCATGGACTGTAGCCCGCCACGCTCCTCTGTCCATGGGATTCTCCAAGCAAGAATACTGGAGTGGGTTGCTATGCCTCCCTCCATGGGATCTTCCCGACCCAGGAATAGAACCCACATCTCCTGCATTGGCAGGCACGTTCTTTACCACTAGCACCAGCTGGGAAGGCCATATTCACCCTCACTCCAGTGAATTCAAAAGAAGGACGGTGAGTAACAGGAAAGCCTCTTAGGTAGCTGTATTGTGTTAGGCTCAGAGAGGAAGATTTATTTGGCCTTGAGAAGAATTGCTGTGGAAAGGCTGTCAAGTTCCTAATTGTTGTTTGTCTATTTTCTTGTCTTTTAGAGATGATTTCTAAAGTAGTGGTTTAAAAAATTTGCAACATGCCCCAGGATCTCCCTGAAGACCACTAACAGGACAACGGCTTGGGCAATGAGGAATTTAAGCCAGGGTTTCCATCGGGTGTGTTGCTGCCTTTATTTCATTATACTTTGACTCAACCCCTGATGGATTCAGCTTCATAAAGTCAGAAAAAGAGAGAAAGAAAAGCAATTTATTCATGTTTTCACTGGAACTCACTGCAGACATGAAATTTCTCTAAAAATGCAAATCATTTGGTGCAACACAAGAGAAACTCGGTAACTAAAGCTCTTAGAGGAAAGCCCTTTCCCAGAGCTAATGTTTTTCCGCCCAGTGATTGAATAAATCGATCCATTTATTACAACATCTTCACTTTAGTTTTTTTTTTTTAATCCCTAGATGAATGTGTCTAAGGGTACTAGAGGACTTTTCTTTAGCACTAAGAAAATTGATTACACTTGTTAATTTGGCTTTTAATCCTAGATATAGCAAAACAAATACCATAAACAAGTATACAAGAAATCAATATAGATCTGTTCAATATCAGATTGATCAAAAAAAGGATTTAGTAAGATTGTAAGATGTAAAATGCCAATGTCCAAACAAAGCCCTTACTTATGTAATATGGCTTTAGACGAGCTCTGGATCTGAGAGAAACTATTTCTGAAAACAGAAATGGTGTGCTTTTGTTGCATTAGAGAAAAATCCCCAGAAGGCCTACCTATCCAAGGTATTTAATGTGAATATTTGTTTTTAAATGATTTCTTGTCTTTTGTCCACCCAATCTTGTTAATTCACAGAGCACCCTATCGCAGGTTTTTCATGTTACATAAAGCCAGAATTACACTTAACAAGTGTAAGGTTGGTCATAAAAAATAGATAAAACAACATTCTTAAAAGCTCAGATATCACAAGGAAAGGTTGTCAGCCATTCTTTTCAGAGAAGGTGAGGACAATGAGAAATAAAAAGTATACACAAAGACTTCTGAAATGCTGCTTAGACCACCTCTGGGTCTAAAACCATAGGTGCTTTGTAGAACCCAAATAGCAATCCATTTGCTCAGTGAACACTTTTGATTAAGCATATTTTAAATTCCCCTTGTATAAAAATGAGTGAGAAGAAGATTAATGCTACTTTACTGTTCAAATGACACAAATTTGAACAGGGCTTTTCCAATAGTGGGTAGAGCTTATGTTCAACACACACTGTGTCTGTCCACTGGGAATCGCTTTTCAGTTGTCATTCATTCAACAGATATTCACTGAGTACCACCTGAGTGAAAAATATACATTTGAAAGTGTCAGATTCTGGGGTATAGTTGGTAGCAGCATTCAGGTGAGATGGATTCAGGACTCCATGGCTGGGGAGAGGGTTGTAGTGGAGGACTCAGTCTATAATCACAGCATGAGTCTCTGTACTCGTGCCTGGTCTTCAGAGAAGAAATGAGAGTCTTATGTATGATTTGTTAAAGCAATTAATATTGCTATATGAAAGGACAGAAGGTTAGCACTCCCCTGGACAAGGATGGAAGAGGTCCTCAGGCCTGACAACATGCATATGACTGCCAACACAGGAGACATCGGTTCAATCCCTGGGTCAGGAAGATCCCCTGGAGGAGGAAATGGCAACCCACTCTAGTATTCTTCCCTGGAGAATCTCATGGACAGAGGAGTCCGGCAGGTTACAGTCCAAGGGGTTGCAAAGAGTTGGTCAAGACTGAACAACAAACAACTATGAGGGACCAGAGGGTCTGGAAAAAAAAAAAAAACCACTAAGACATTAAGAGAATACATATAAATGCATTTAAGTGCTTGTATCAGGGAAAATAAGCCTGTTGGATTTCCCATGGTCAGACTCAGAGTCTTTGATAGGTTGACTGGTGGGTCAAAAACTTGAGGAGCAAAGAATCTCTGTGTTAGAGTTTGTATCCTTAATGTGTGTACATTACACACCTGCACGTGTATTTTGACTTACAGATAAGTCATTTTTGAAAAAATATTTGTGGTTTGAATATAAGTATGTAATCACAATTTTTTGTAATCTTCAAATTATAGATTTTCTCTTCTGAAAAGTAATATATTGATCCCTGTACCTTGCATGGTACCTTCAGTTCAGTTCAGTTCAGTTGATCAATAGTGTCCGACTCGATGACTCCATGAATTGCAGCACACCAGGCCTCCCTGTCCATCACCAGCTCCTGGAGTTCACCCAAACTCACGTCCATCAAGTCGGTGATGCCATCCAGCCATCTTATCCCTTGTCGTCCCCTTCTCCTCCTGCCCCCAATCCCTCCCAGCATCAGTCTTTTCCAATGAGTCAATGCTTCCCATGAGGTGGCCAAAGTATTGGAGTTTCAGCTTTAGCATCAGTCCTTCCAAAGAACACCCAGGACTGATCTCCTTTAGGATGGACTGGTTGGATCTCCTTGCAGTCCAAGGGACTCTCAAGAGTCTTCTCCAACACCACAGCTCAAAAGCATCAATTCTTCAGTGCTCAGCTTTTTCACAGTCCAAATTTCACATCCATACATGACCACTGGCAAAACCATAGCCTTGACTAGACAGACCTTTGTTGGCAAAGTAATGTCTCTGCTTTTGAATATGCTATCTAGGTTGGTCATAACTTTCCTTCCAAGGAGTAAGCATCTTTTAATTTCATGGCTGCAGTCACCATCTGCAGTGATTTTGGAGCTCAAAAAAATAAAGTCTGACACTGTTTCCACTGTTTCCCCATCTATTTCCCATGAAGGGATGGGACCAGATGCCATGATCTTCATTTTCTGAATGTTGAGCTTTAAGCCCACTTTTTCACTCTCCTCTTTCACTTTCATCAAGAGGCTTTTTAGTTCCTCTTCACTTTCTGCCATAAGGGTGGTGTCATCTGCATATCTGAGGTTATTGATATTTCTCCCAGCAATCTTGATTCCAGCTGTGCTTCTTCCAGCCCAGCATTTCTCATGATGTACTCTGCATAGAAGTTAAATAAGCAGAGTGACAATATACAGCCTTGACGTACTCCTTTTCCTATTTGAAACAAGTCTGTTGTTCCATGTCCAGTTCTAACTGTTGCTTCCTGGCCTGCATACATGTTTCTCAAGAGGCAGGTCAGGTGGTCTGGTATTCCCATCTCTTTCAGAATTTTCCACAGTTTATTGTGATCCACACAGTCGAAGGCTTTGGCATAGTCAATAAAGCAGAAATGTTTTTCTGGAACTCTCTTCCTTTTTCCGTGATCCAGCGGATGTTGGCAATTTCATCTCTGGTTCCTCTGCCTTTTCTAAAACCAGCTTGAACATCTGGAAGTTCACAGTTCACGTATTGCTGAAGCCTGGCTTGGAGAATTTTGAGCATTACTTTACTAGCTGAGTGCAATTTATGAGATGAGTGCAATTGTGTGGTAGTTTGAGCATTCTTCGGCATTGCCTTTCTTTGGGATTGGAATGAAAACTGACCTTTTCCAGTCCTGTGGCCACTGATGAATTTTCCAAATTTGCTGGTATATTGAGTGCAGCACTTTCACAGCATCATCTTTTAGGATTTGAAATAGCTCAACTGGAATTCCATCACCTCCACTAGCTTTGTTCGTAGTGATGCTTTCTAATACCCTTGACTTCGCATTCCAGGATGTCTGGCTCTAGGTGAGTGAGCATACCATCGTGATTATCTGGGTCGTGAAGATCTTTTTTGTACAGTTCTTCTGTGTATTCTTGCCACCTCTTCTTAATATCTTCTGCTTCTGTTAGGTCCATACCATTTCTGTCCTTTATTGAGCCCATCTTTGCGTGAAATATTCCCTTGGTATCTCTAATTTTCTTGAAGAGATCTCTAGCCTTTCCCATTCTATTGTTCTCTTCTATTTCTTTGCATTGATTGCTGAGGAAGGCTTTCTTACCTCTCCTTGCTATTCTTTGGAACTCTGCATTCAGATACTTATATCTTTCCTTTTCTCCTTTTCTTTTTGCTTCTCTTCTTTTTACAGCTATTTGTAAGGCTTCCCCAGACAGCCATTTTGCTTTTTTGCATTTCGTTTCCATGGGATGGTCTTGATCCCTGTCTCCTGTACAATGTCACGAATCTCTGTCCATTGTTCATCAGGCACTCTATCTATCAGATCTAGGCCCTTAAATCTATTTCTCACTTCCACTGTATAATCATAAGGGATTTGATTTAGGTCATACTTGAATGGTCTAGTGGTTTTCCCTACTTTCTTCAATTTAAGTCTGAATTTGGTAATAAGGAGTTCATGATCTGAGCCACAGTCAGCTCCCAGTCTTGTTTTTGCTGACTGTATAGAGCTTCTCCATCTTTGGCTGCAAAGAATATAATCAATCTGATTTCAGTGTTGACCATCTGGTGATGTCCATGTGTAGAGTCTTCTCTTGTGTTGTTGGAAGAGGGTGTTTGCTATGACCAGTGCGACTCTCGGCAAAACTCTATTAGCCTTTGCCCTGCTTCATTCTGTACTCCAAGGCTAAATTTGCCTGTTATTCCAGGTGTTTCTTGACTTCCTACTTTTGCATTCCAGTCCCCTATAATGAAAAGGACATCTTTTTTGGGTGTTAGTTCTAAAAGGTCTTGTAGACCTTCATATCTTCATAGAACCATTCAACTTCAGCTTCTTCAGTGTTACTGGTCGGGGCATAGACTTGGATTACTGTGATACTGAATGGTTTGCCTTGGAAATGAACAGAGATCATTCTGTTGTTTTTAAGACTGCATCCAAGTACTGCATTTTGGACTCTTTCATTGACCATGATGGCTACTCCATTTCTTCTAAGGGATTCTTGCCCACAGTAGTAGATATAATGGTCATCTGAGTTAAATTCACCCATTCCAGTCCATTTTAGTTCACTGATTCCTAGAATGTTGACATTCACTCTTGCCATCTCCTGTTTGACTACTTGCAATTTGCCTTGATTCATAGACCTGACATTCCAGGTTCCTATGCAATATTGCTCTTTACAGCATCGGACCTTGCTTCTATCACCAGTCACATCCACAGCTGTGTATTGTTCTTGCTTAGGCTCCATCCCTTCATTCTTTCTGGAGTTATTTCTCCACTGTTCTCCAGTAGCATATTGGGCAGCTACCGACCTGGGGAGTTCCTCTTTCAGTATCCTATCTTTTTGCCTTTTCATACTGTTAATGGGGTTCTCAAGGCAAGAATACTGAAGTGATTTGCCATTCCCTTCTCCAGTGGACCACATTCTGAGTATATACTTAATGTTTCCTGAATGAACACAGCTTGTAGCTTATGATTTAGTTTTAAAAATTTGACAAGTTATAACTAGAAGCTTGGGATTGACATATACACACTACTACATATAAAATAAATAACTTATGAGGACCTCCTGTATAGCATGGGTAACTCTACTCAATACTCTGTAATAACCTATATGGGAAAGAATCTACAAAAAGAGTGGATTGTTTATAAGAGTACACTTTGCTCTACCCCTGAAACTAACACAACATTGTAAATCAACTACTTCGATAAAAAAAAAAGCAATATATCATTGATTGAGGAATGGATAAAGAAGACACAATACATATATACAATAGAATATTACTCAACCATAAAAAAGAATTAATGCCATCTGTAGTAATGTGGATGGACCCAGAGAGTGTCACACTGAGTGAAATAACTTAGAAAGAGAAAGTCAAATATCATATGACATACTTACATGTGGAATCTAAAATATGACACAAGTGAATTTACCTCCAAAACAGAAACAGACTCACAGACATAGAGAGCAGACTTGTGGTTGCTGAGGTAGAGTGAGGGAGGGATAGACTGGGATTTGGGGATTAGCAGATGTGAACTATTATATATAGAATGGATAAGCAAGGTTCACTGTATAGCATGCTGCTGCTGCTGCTGCTAAGTCGCGTCAGTCGTGTCCGACTCTGTGCGACTCCATAGACGGCAGCCCATTAGGCTCCCCCATCCTTGGGATTCTCCAGGCAAGAACACTGGAGTGGGTTGCCATTTCCTTCTCCAATGCATGAAAGTGAAAAGTGAAAGTGAAGTCGCTCAGTCGTGTCCAACTCTGTGCGACCCCATAGACGGCAGCCCACCAGGCTCCCCCGTCCCTGGGATTCTCCAGGCAAGAACACTGGAGTGGGTTGCCATTTCCTTCTCCAATGCATGAAAGTGAAAAGTGAAAGTGAAGTCGCTCAGTCGTGTCCGACTTAGCGACTCCATGGACTGTAGCCCACCAGGCTCCTCTGCCCATGGGGTTTTCCAGGCAAGAGTACTGGAGTGGGGTGCCATTGCCTTCTCCGCTGTATAGCATAGGGAACTATATTCAATATCCTGTGATAAAGCATAATAAAAAAGAATATAAAAAAGAATATATATGTATAACTGAATTATTTTGCTGTACAGCAGAAATTAACACAACATTGTACATCAGATATACTTTCATTAAAAAAAATCTCAACTCTGCTTATACCAAAAATTGTGATATACCAAAAATTGTGATATAATAAAGTATTGCTTGGCACAAAGTAGATGACCAATAAATATCTATTGAAAAACAGAATAAATGACTTATGTCTGCCCTTAAAAGTTCAGGTGAGAGCACAAAAGATAAAGACAAAACCATTGGTCTGAAAAGCCAGCTAATTTACAAAAAAGTTCTCCAGCAAGATCTATAGATAACTCTTTAATGAATACATAAGAAGAACTCAATTTTAAAGAACTTGCTTTCTTCTTACATTATTTTCTCATCTTTCTAGAAAAGCAGAAAAAGTCTAAATTCTTAGTTAATATATCTGAAGTGCTTCAGAGAAGAAAAGGGATCTTTATGCATAGTTGTTAAAAACAATTTAAAACAGTTAAATTTGAAAGAATTACTTATTTTCTGGAGGGGAGCATTATACTTATTTTGTAATTGAAGTATGGTTGATTTACAATGTTGTGTTCAGTTATACTTATATACATTTTTCCCAGGTTATTTTCCCTTGTAGGTTATTGCAAAATATTGAGTATGGTTCCCTATGCTATACATTAGGTTCCGGTTATCTACTTTATATATGGTAGTGTGTATATGTTAATCCCAACCTCCTAACTTATCCTTTTCCCCCTTCCCCTCTGGTGACCATAAGTTTGTTTTCTATGTTTGTGGGTTCATTTTTGTTTTGTATATAAGAAAAAAACCCACTTATTCAAAATTTGTTTCTTTTCCCTGGTGGCTCAGACAGTAAAGAACTTGCTTGCAATACAGGAGACCCAGGTTCGATCCCTGGGTCAGGAGGATCCCCTGGAGAAGGGAATGGCAACCCACTACAGTATTCTTGCCTGTAGAATTCTGTGGACAGAGGCTACAGTCCATGGGGTTGTAAACAGTCAGACACGACTGAGGGACTAACACTTTCACTTTAATGAAAGAAGGTTTAAGCTACACAAAGTATCTTAATTTTTATGGATTCTGTTGTTTTAAAGAGCAAAGAGGATATGGAGTCACTTTTGTGCATTGCAGTTATGTAATTGTATTAGGCATAGAGGAGAGAAAAGAGGAAGATAGCAGAATTGGAAGACTGCTTTTCCTTACTACACAAATAACCTCCTCCCCTCAAGTTCACCTTTGGCTCTCTTGCAATGTGGCTGGGGGAAAGAAAAAGTACCATATTTCAAAACTGACAATTTATATGTGGAAAGACAATACATAAATTACGTTTTAATGAATGGGAAGCTATTAAAAATGATGACAATACATATTCAGATGACACAAATTACTGGAAAAGGATTATTTTTTATGGTTAATCCCATTTAGAATAAATTAAGTTGAAGAAAAATATAAAATAAGATTTTCAGTGATAGTGAGTGAGTGAGTGAAGTCGCTCAGTCATGTCTGACTCTTTGCGACCCCGTGGACTGTAGCCCACCAGGCTCTTCTATCCATCGGTTCTCCAGGCAAGAGTACTGGAGTGGGTTGCCATTTCCTTCTCCAGGGGATCTTCCTAACCCAGGGATCAAACCTGCATTGCAGGCAGACGCTTTAACCTCCGAGTCACCAGGGAAGCCCACTTTCAGTGACAGGACTACATCAAATTTTTAAAAAGGCTACCTTAAATTTATAAGTATATATACAATATATAATTATATGAATATTTAATATATAACTAGTAGGGATATATAATATAAATATATTAAAATATGTATAGTATAAATACAAAGTATATATATGTATACATATATATATATTCATTGCAATTTTTATTTAAGAAACTGGGAGTAAAAAACCAAATACTTCATGCAGTTTAAAGTTGTGTGAATCTGCAATTTGTATGGAAATAAAAACCTTGAATAGTCAAAGCAATCTTGAGAAAGAAGAGTGGAACTGGAGGAATCAACCTACCTGACCTCAGGCTCTACTACAAAGCCACAGTCATCAAGACAGTATGGTACTGGCACAAAGACAGAAATATAGATCAATGGAACAAAATAGAAAGCCCAGAGATAAATCCACGCACATATGGACGCCTTATCTTTGACAAAGGAGGCAAGAATATACAATGGAGAAAAGACAATCTCTTTAACAAGTGGTGCTGGAAACTGGTCAACCACTTGTAAAAGAGTGAAACTAGAACACTTTCTAACACCATACACAAAAATAAACTCAAATTGGATTAAAGATCTAAACGTAAGACCAGAAACTATAAAACTCCTAGAGGAGAACATAGGCAAAACACTCTCCGACATACATCACAGCAGGATCCTCTATGACCCACCTCCCAGAATATTGGAAATAAAAGCAAAAATAAACAAATGGGACCTAATTAAAATTAAAAGCTTCTGCACAACAAAGGAAACTATTAGCAAGGTGAAAAGACAGCCTTCAGAATGGGAGAAAATAATGCAAATGAAGCAACTGATAAACAACTAATCTCAAAAATATACAAGCAACTCCTGCAGCTCAATTTCAGAAAAATAAACGACCCAATCAAAAAATGGGCTAAAGAACTAAATAGGCATTTCTCCAAAGAAGACATACAGATGGCTAACAAACACATGAAAAGATGCTCAACATCACTCATTATCAGAGAAATGCAAATCAAAACCACAATGAGGTACCATTTCACGCCAGTCAGAATGGCTGAGATCCAAAAGTCTACAAGCAATAAATGCTGGAGAGGGTGTGGAGAAAAGGGAACCCTCTTACACTGTTGGTGGGAATGCAAACTAGTACAGCTGCTATGGAGAACAGTGTGGAGATTCCTTAAAAAACTGGAAATAGAACTGCCTTATGATCCAGCAATCCCACTGCTGGGCATACACACTGAGGAAACCAGAAGGGAAAGAGACACGTGTACCCCAATGTTCATCGCAGCACTGTTTATAATAGCCAGGACATGGAAGCAACCTAGATGTCCATCAGCAGATGAATGGATAAGAAAGCTGTGGGACATATACACAATGGAGTATTACTCAGCCATTAAAAAGAATACATTCGAAACAGTTCTAATGAGGTGGATGAAACTGGAGCCTATTATACAGAGTGAAGTAAGCCAGAAAGAAAAACACCAATACAGTATACTAACGCATATATATGGAATTTAGAAAGATGGTAATGATAACCCTGTATGCGAGACAGCAAAAGAGACACAGATGTATATATATATATTTTTTTAATTTTATTTTATTTTTAAACTTTACATAATTGTATTAGTTTTGCCAAATATCAAAATGAATCCGCCACAGGTATACATGTGTTATAGAACAGTCTTTTGGACTCTATGGGAGAGGGAGAGGGTGGGACGATCTGGGGGAATGGCACTGAAACATGTATAATATCATATAAGAAATGAATCGCCAGTCCAGGTTCGATACAGAATGCTTGGGGCTGGTGCACTGGGATGACTCGGAGGGATGGTACAGGGAGGGAGGTGGGAGGGGGGTTTAGGATGGGGAACACGTGTATGCCCGTGGCGGATTCATGTTGATGTGTGGCAGAACCAATACAATATTGTAAAGTAAAAAAAAAATTAAAAAAAAAGAATCTGTTCCTGCATCTTGCAGCATTTTATCATATGTGCTGGGAATGTCAAGTGAGTTACATAACAATTTGAGTAGAGTCCCTTGTAGCTTTACATCTAAAGCACCTATCTAAAAAACTTCTCTGACATAACCTTGCCCTCTTATCTCAGTTCTCTGTCACTCATGCTGATCTGTTTTCTTATTTAACAGATGATATAATGCTGGAGAGGATGTGGAGAGAAGGGGACCCTCCTATACTGTGTTTATTGCAGCACTATTTACAATAGCCAGAACATGCAAATGTAACTGTCTATTGATGCAGGAATAGATAAAGAAGATGTGGTACGTATATACAATGGAATATTACTCAACCATAAAAAAGAACAAAATAATGCTACTTGTAGCCACATGGATGGACCTAGAGATTGTCCATACTAGGTGAATTAAGTCAGACACAGAGACACAAATATTTTATATTTGGTGAAGTGTATCTCCAGGTCTCTGGCTTTTTTAAAAACTAGGTTGTTTCTTTTCTTATTGTTGAGTTTTGAGAGTTCTTTGTATATTGTGAATAAGGTTCTTTATCAGAAGTGTCTTTTGCAAATATTTTCTCCCAGTCTACAGCTAGTCTTCTCATTCTCTTGACTATTATTTTTTAGTACATAATGGAGTTGTTTCATTCATTGCTAATAGTGTAATAGTGTCTCACCTATGGATGCACCATAATTTAACCAGTCACTAAATGCCTTGTTGAACATTTAAATTGTTTGCAACCTTTTATAGTTACAATACTGTAAATCAATACTTAGGCATTTGTAAGGCTTTTGTATTTGTTCTTCCTTCAGTCTGGATTGTCCCTCACCCTTCTCCCCACCAACAGACGCTTATGTTCACTCCCTTACTTTAACATTTCAGGTCTCACCTGAAATGTTACCTCCCCTGAAAGGTCTTCTTTATCCATTCTATATAAAGTAGAATTGTCCTATTCCATCACTCTCTGTCCATACACAGTGGGATATATATATATCATATTTTACTGCATATTACATTACAATGTATTATGTCATGTTATATGCTTACGTTTGCAGCTGTCTGGATTCCCCTCTAGTGAATAAGTTGGATGACAATGGAGACTTTGTTTTATTTGCTGCTGTATCTCCAGTGCCTCAGACAATGCTTAGCACATAGAGATGCTTAGTAAATAGGTGAAAGAATGAAAAAGCAAATGAATGAATGAATGTGTTGAGTAAACATAGAATTATGGGTCAAAGCTGTGTGCACTTTAAATTTCTATAACTGCCAGACTACTCTCCCTAGAGGTTGTATTTAGTCTTTTACCAGTAATACATGGGATATAACTGTACCATCACATGCTCACCAAACATATTGCATTATCAAACTTGCCAATTTGAGAGCTAAAAATTTCTTCCTATATACTTTTCACTCACATTTTTCTAATCATGAGTAAAGATCAGCATCTTTTCACTTTTTAAAATTTTACACAATTTTAAAATTCACTTTTCAGTAAACTCTCCATATCCTTTTGTTTTTCATTAAAAAATGGGGTTATTGGTCTTTGGCTTACTGATTTATGATCTCTTTTTATAAAAGAGATGAAATCTTTGTGATATTTACAGATTTTTTTCCCCCAGGTTCATTTAAAAACTTTTTTTTTAAAAAAAACTTGTTTGTGGTATGTTGGCATGTAGTACTACTTTATTTTTATAAAGGCACATTGCTAGTTTTCCTCTTCTGGTTGTAGAGTTCGGTTGGTTACCCTGTGATCTCAGGTCTCTTTGAGCTCAAGAAAAATTTATTTTGCAGATTTTGTAGTTTTGTTGTTGCTGTAAGGATGAGAATGACATTCTTTCTAGCTTTCTACATTTAAGCAGAAGTTAGAAGACTATTTATTTTTACATATCAATTTTGTATCTAGTCATCAAGTTCTGTTGTTGTTTATAAGGATTTTCATTTGCTTTTCCTTGGTTTTTCAATTAAGCGATTATATCTACATAAATAAGCATGCACTCTTCTCATCCTTTTCTAGTTCTTATATATCTTCTTTTTTTTTTTTTTCTATGACAAGGTTAAAAGATAGCCATGAGAGTGGGTATCTTTACGTTATTATCTTTAATGGAATTATTCCTATCATAGATAATGAATTTTATTAAATGTATTGTGAGCTCCATTGGAATAATCAAGTGATCTTTCTCTTCAGTTGTTCATGCATTCAGCAAATTGGTGAGACACATATAATGTGTCTATGTTCTAAGTTTTGAGGATACAATACTGAGGAAAGGAAATGGAAAAGAATCTTGTTGTCATGGAGTTTATATCTCTAGAGGTTAAAGACAGATGGTAAATAAATAAAACATGTTATATCAGATGATAATATATGCTATAGGGGAAGCAAAGTATATACATATAGGGAATGTATATTTGTGTGTGGGGGGTGGTTTGTAACTTTTAAAAGTACGACCAGGGAGAGTGGGAGGGAGGTCCACATAGGAGGGGATATATAGCTGACTTACATTGCAGTACAGCAGAAACTGACAACATTGTAAAGCAATTATACTACAATTAAAAATGTATGACCTGATGATATTTGACTGAAATTCTAAGGGAAATACGCTTTGGAAATATCTTGAAGGAGCACTGCACAAGCCAATACGAAGGTCCTGGTGTGGGAGCACGCCTGGTATGGTCCAGGAACAGAAAGAGGACCCATACGGGGAGAGGAAGAGAAGCACAGGTCGGTGAGATGAGTAGGAAGATTATCAGAGACGTGACAGAGGGCCAGATCACGCATGGTCCCACAGGCCACTGTGGGCACGTTAGCTTGCACTCCATGTGAGACAGGAAATCATTTGGAGGGATATTAAGCAGAGAAGTGATATAATCTAACTTTATTTTTAAAGGATAACTCTGAAAACTGTCGAGTAGATTGTATAGGAAGCTATTTTAATAGTCCAAGCAAGGTATAGGATGGCTTGGACCATGCTGGTAGTAGGGAGATCACAAGATGCTACATGATACTGGATACATTTTTTTTTTTTTTAAAGTTTATTTTATTTTTAAACTTAACATAACTGTATTAGATTTGCCAAATATCAGGATTTGTTGGCAGACTTGATGTGGATGTGAGGAGACTAAGGATGACACTTAAGTTTTAAATTTGTACATGAATGGGCTCCCCAGGTGGCACTAGTGGTAAAGAACCTGCCTGCCAATGCAGGAGATGTTAACAGACATGGGTTTGATCCCTGAGTCAGGAAGATCCTCTGGAGGAGGGCATGGGAACCTGCTCCGGTATTCTTGTCCATGGAGAACCCTATGGACAGAGGAACCTGGTGGGTACAGTCCATAGGGTCACAAAGAGTCAGACATGACTGAAGCAGATTAGCACGCACGCACAAATGAAGCATAAATTAACTCGGACCTGAAAGCCTAGGGGAGCACTCTTTGGGCTCATTTGGAGTTAAGTGATGAGAGGATGATTTTGCACCTTCCAAATTTGAGACGTCTGCTAGATATCCAGGTGAAGATGTCAAGGAGGAATTTGTGTACAGAAGCCCAGAATTCAGGGGAGGGCTCCAGGCAGCATATATAAATTTAAGCATTATTAGTGAATAAATCGGAGAAGGCAATGGCACCCCACTCCAGTACTCTTGCCTGGAAGATCCCATGGACAGAGGAGCCTGGTAGGCTGCAGTCCATGGGGTTGCTGGGAGTTAGACGCGACTGAGTGACTTCACTTTCACTTTTCACTTTCATGCATTGGAGAAGGAAATGGCAACCCACTCCAGTGTTCTTGCCTGGAGAATCCCAGGGATGGCAGAGACTGGTGGGCTGCCGTCTATGGGGTCGCACAGAGTCGGACACGACTGAAGCGACTTAGCAGCAGCAGCAGCAGCAGTGAATAAATAATACTTAAGCCATGAAACTGGATGAGATCAATAAGAGAAGGAGTGCAAACAGAAAAGAGAAAAAACTAAAACTTGAGCCATGGGTCTAATATTTAAAGATCAGGTAGATTAGGTGGAATCAGCAAAGGAGATTGAGAAGGAGTGGCTAGGGAGGAAGGAGGAGCCAGTAAGGTAAGCCACTGAGAAGAATATTTAAAGAAAAGTGAGTGGGACTTCCCTGGTGGTCCAGTGGCTAAGACTCCAAGCTCCCAATGCAGGGGGCCTAGGTTCAATCCCTGGTCAGGGAACTAGATCCCACATGCCACAACAAAGATTAAAGCTCCTGAGTGCCCCGACTAAAACCTGGTTCAGCCAAATAAATAAAGAAATATTTTTAAAAAAGACAAAGGAGGAGGGAGTAATCAACCCTGCTCAGGGCTGCTGATAGGTCAAATAAGATGAGGAGGGCTGAGAAATGATGACTGAGTTTGGCGATGTGAAACTCATTGACGAGCTCGAGAAGAGCAATCTTGGAAGAAGGTGGGACCGAAACAAGTGGTTCAGGAACAAATGGGAAGACAGTAATTACAGACAACTAACATAGATGATTCTTTAAATTGTGATAAAGTGGAATGGAGAAATGGGACAGTAACTGGGAGAAGTTGTGAGGTTAAAAGACGAGAGAAATGACAGTATGTTCATATACTGATAAGAATGATCTACAGGCCATTTAATGCAGATGGAGAGGGAGGGGAGAACTGTTGGAGGTAATGGCTTTGAGAAAATGAGAATGGATGAGACATAGTACACAGGTGGACAAGTTGGCCTAGGCTAGGAGCTTAACAGTCAATCCTCAGTAAAAGGAGAGAATGTATATTGAGCAGAGATGTCAGTGAATGAGTAGATGTGATGATATTTCACTGGAGTATTCTTTTGATTTTTTTTTAATGAAATAAGAAATAGGGTCATCAATTGAGAGTGAGGATGCACAAGAAAGTGTTGGAGGTTTGGGTAAAGGGGACAAAATGTGACATAATTGTCTAGGAGAAGGGAAGAGAGAATGAACTCAGGGAATACAGTGATCAGAGTTAGCATTAAGGGCCCACTTGAGATTAGTGATCATGAATTTAAAACGAGGCCAACCACTTGGCTGTATATTTTTCTGCAGTGACATTCTGTGGTAAAGATACAAATAGGAAGTAGGCAGAGAGTTCAGTTATTAATGTAATGGTTTTATCAGGCAAGTACGCAGAAGACAGAGAGGTAAGGGATGGATCACAGACTTAAGTTGCTCTCATTAAGTTTCCAGCAATGTCAACCTTAACTTTGATCCCGAGTGTCAGCGTTTCCTGCTCTTGCTTTCAACTTGATGCTGGTAGATTTCTTCCCCTAAACTAACATCTCCACATTGTTAAGCCTTAAGTCTCACAGGAGAATTCTAATACTTTTACCTGTTTCCCCAATTTATTATCTTTTTTTCCTCTGTTTTTAAGCAGCTTAAAGTCTGTGATCCATCTCTTACCTGTTTATATAGGTTGGGTAATTTCACAGGTGAATGGATGGGAGGATTATTCCAACTATTTTGAGAAAGGGGCAGAGATTTCCAGGAATTGGATCGCTGCTCACTTTTTGCCCTTTTATGATTAGCCTCAGAAATGTCACGGCGCCTGTGAGTGTGTTATTTAGCACGCTGATGTATTACAATGAGCGTATAATGAGGTTCAGGTCTAGTGGAATACACGCACCATTTTGAATTATGGCTTTTTCAGGGTATGTGCTCAGTAGTGGGATTGCTGGGTCATATGGTAGTTCTATTTTTAGTTTTTTACACTTGATCTTAGCCAAAAGGCTGAGAAGCGACATATTTTTTTAGTTTTTTAAGGAACCTCCATACTTTGATTCATAGTGGTTGTGAATTACATTCACAACAATTTACAATAATTTACATTCCCACTAACAGTGTGAGAGGGTTCCCTTTTCTCCACACACTCTCCAGCATTTATTGTTTGTAGATTTTTTGATGATGGCCATTCTGACTGGTGTGAAGTGATACATCTTTGTAGTTTTGATTTGCATTTCTCTAATAATGAGCAATGTTGAACATCTTTTCATGTCTTCACTGGCCATCTGTATGTCTTTTTTAGAGAAATGTCTATTTAGGCCTTCCACCCATTTTTTGATTGGGTTGTTGCTTATATGTTTTGATATTGAGCTGCATGAGCTGCGCGTATATTTTGGAGAGTAATTCTTTGTCAGTTGCTTTGTTCACTATAGCACTATTTACAATAGCCAAGACATGGAAGTAACCTAGATGTCCATTGACAGATGAATGGATAAAGAAGATGTGGTACATACGTACAATGGAATATTATTTAGCCATAAAAAGGAACACAATTGGGTCATTTGTAGTGATGTGGATGGACCTAAAGTCTGTCATAAAGAGTGAAGAAGTCAGAAAGAGAAAAACAAACATCATATATTAACACATATGTACGGAGTCTAGAAAGATGGTATAGATTTGCTGTTTGGAGGAATAGAGATGCAAACGTGGACAAGGGGCATGTGGACACAGTGGGGGAGGGGAGGGTGAGACGAATTGGGAGAGCAGGATTGACTTATATACAGCACCATGTCTCAAACAGAGAGCTAGTGGGAAGCTGCTTAGAGCACAGGGAATGCAGCTCTGTGCTCTGTGATGACCTAGAGGGGCGGGGTGTGGAGGATGGGAGGGACATTCAAGAGAGAGGGGATATATGTATACATATAGCTGGTTCACTTCATTATACAGCAGCAACTAACACAATACTGCAATGCAATTATACTCCAATTTAAAAAATAAATAAATAATGTTCTAGTGGAAGTTGACTTGTCTGCCATCTTGAACCTGGTTGATTCTGACCAGTTCTTGTCGTGTCCTCAATGGCTATGTCATTCTTTTAAAGGTTGTGTCCTGCCCCCTTCTTGTCTCTTTCTCTGTATTTATTATGTGAAGCAAAGTGGAGGGGCAGAAGATAGTGGGACTTTTGAAACTGAGTTTCTGAAGGCAGTGCAGTTTTCACTATTGAAAAGGTCTAGGTTTAATGACAGGAATGAGTAGGTAAGATAAGATGAAAGACAAGGTCACTGAAATAGAGGAAGTTAAGAAAATGAGAGAAGAAAATGCTCGAAGATCATTATGTGTGGTAACAATGAACCAGGAGCTGAAAGCTTCAAGGGATGAAAAGGAGAGACATGGAGACAGATGACTGCAAACCATAAGAGAATACAGTCTCATTACTTGAGATTTATAGGTAGGGTTTTAGCCTGTAAAAAGTAGCAGTAAGGTCAAGGTTACTTGTCATACCTTTAGGCTCAAAGGTCCCAAGGCTATGGAGGAGAAGACTGCCATCACTTGAGAACACAGCAGAGAAGGTGATATCTTGGGAAGACAGCCAGGTTTCAGTTAGGACAAGTAGCAAAAAGAATACTGGGAGAAAAGGTGGATGGTGTTGCTTTTCTAACTGTGGGTTTCTGAGGACTCAATGAAAGATTTCAGGGTTTGAAGAGAATTAGGATTGGGGACAAACGGATATACAGAAAACCTTTTGGGAGGACAGTCTTGGGAGATCAGGATTTTTTGTCATCACTGCTCTGAACAGTGACAACAGACATCATGAGATTCCTCCTGATAGTCTACAGATAGTGGGGTAAAGCTGGGAGACTGGGCCAATGCAAGGGGTTTTGCTTGGAGCTCACAGAGATTGGCTCCCCTCTCTATGCAGGCCAGCTTTGATGTGGAGGCAGAAATGAAGTGACATTATACAACACCTGGATCTCTGGATGAATAGGGGGAGCCCTGGGATCCATCTTTACTCTTACAGTGGGGTCTGAGGGAAGGCCATGCTCATCCCAGTTGCAGTGAGTTATATTAATAGATCTCCTAATAGGGGCTGTCTTCACACTCCTGTTAGAAATCTCAGTTGGTCATGGCACGGTATTCTTTTAATAGTTTACTTGATTCTGCTTATTCAAGATTTTGTAGTATTGTTTGAAAGTGAGATTGGTCTATAATTACTTATCTCTTTTAGTGCTTTGTTAAATTTTTGTATTAAGTCTTATACTGGTTTCAGAAAAATAATTGGATGCTTCTTTTTTCCTATAATCTTGAAAAGTTTAAATAGCATTAGAGCTATATATTTCTTAAAAGTTTGGTAGAATTCATTTGTGAATACTTTTTATAGGATTGAAATGGTACTATTCTTTTTATTATACTGACTATTTGAAAAGAGAATCCATATTTTCTGTCTTTAGCCTTGGCACGTAGCTGAGTGCCTGAAACAAACTATACAAATTATGATTATTTCAAGAAGAAAAAGTGTAAGTTAAAATACTTTAACATGAAGATTTTTACTAGCTTTCCCTCTCCATTTTCAAGACTCCCACTTTAATTTAGCCTCTATTACCTGATCTATTATACTACTCTCTGGCTTCTCTCTTTCTTGCCCCCAGTATCCATCTAAGATTCTACTCCTGGGTTAATCTTCCTAAAGAGCTATTTTATTCATTTGCTGCTGCTGCTGCTAAGTCACTTCAGTTGTGTCCGACTCTGTGCGACCCCATAGATGGCAGCCCACCAGGCTCTGCCGTCCCTGGGATTCTCCAGACAAGAATACTGGAGTGGGCTGCCATTTCCTTCTCCAACGCATGAAAGTGAAAAGTGAAAGTGAAGTTGCTCAGTCCTGTCCGACTCTTCGTGACCTCATGGACTGCAGCTCACCAGGCTCCTCCATCCATGGGATTTTCCAGGCAAGAGCATTGGAGTGGGTTGCCATTGCCTTCTCTATTATTCATTTGATCCTTGCATAAAAACTTAAAATTTTTTTTATTTTATTGAAGTATAGTTGATTTACAGTGTTGTGTTAATTTCTGGTGTACACCAAAATGATTCACTTATATATATATATATATTTTTATATGCTTTTCCATTATGGTTTATTATAGGGTAGTGAATATAGTTCCCTGTGCTATATGTAGGACCTAGTTCACCCATTCTATGTCTAATAATTTGTATCTACTAACCTCAGCCTCCCACCTCCCCTTCCCCTTGGCAACCACAAGTTTGTTCTTTATGTCTATGAGTCTGTTTCTGTTCTGTAGATAAGTTCATTTGTGTCATATTTTAGATTTTAAATGTAAGTGATATTATATGGTATTTGTTTTTCTCTGCCTGACTCACTTAGTATGATAATCTCCAGGTCCATCCAACCTTTGCATTAAAAACTTTGAGAAGCTTCCCAGTGACTAAAACACAAGTCCAAACTTTTCACTGCTCTCTACCCCAATCCATCTCCCCTTTGTCTTTCATCATTTTCCCATAGACACAGTATGTTTAGGTAAGCTGGGCTCCTTGCCATTTCCCAAACAATTTTTGTCTTTTTATTTCTGTTCTTTGTTCATGCTGTTCCACTGTTTATTTATTTATGTCCTAAGAAGATTCATACACCTTTGTTATTGTGCCTGCTGCCTGGCTGCTCGTTCATGTCAGACTCCCTGTGACCCCATGGACATAGCCCATCAGGCTCCTCTGTCCACGGAATTTTCCAGGCAAGAATACTGAAGTGGGTTGCCATTTCCTACTCCAGGGGATCTTCTCGATGCAGAGATTGAATCTGTGTTTCCTGCATCTCCTGCACTGCCAGGTGAATTCTTTACCACTGAGCCACCCGGGAAGCCTCCACTAATCATTTAGACTTTTTTTTTCTATTCCCCTGTCCTTGGGGTGTGTGTGTGTGTGTGTGTGTGTGTGTGTGTGTCTGCATGCATGTGCTTAGTTCTCAGTTGCTTCCAATTCTTTGTGGCCCCAGAGAATGTTGACCACCAGGCATGGAATTTTCCAGGCAGGAATACTGGAGTTGGTTACCATTTTCTACACCAGGGGATCTTCCTGATCCACTGGGACAAAGAATCAAGCCCACTCCTCAAGCTCAACTCTTCCATGAATCCACTCATGGAACTCATAGTTATCTACTATGAGAGATAACTCATGAAGACAGAGTTCTCTCTCATAGTTATTTGAAAAAAATCATGTGGGAGTATCTTGCATCCTCTAGCAAAATGAAAACTTCTTGAAGGTAAGAATCCTAACTTAGAGATCTTTACAACACTTACAGCATTTATTTAATAATAAATTTTTGAATGGGTGAGTGAATAGATCTAAAAACTGATAATGATTTATTCTAACAATTTAAGGTAAATTCTGAACATTCTCACTTAGTATGGATTTGACATGCTATGGAATTTAGCATCATGTTTTGATTAATACATGAACATTTGGATGAAATATATATGTTTTACACACTTCTGTAAGTATGATATATATCACAATTACAAAAATTCATGAGCTTGCAGGAAATAATAGCAGTCATAGACCTAATTTCAAATATGTTTTCCTTGAAAAAAATCATAGCTTAATACTTAATGGACTTTAAGAGGCATATTTTAAAGTATTATTAGACCTATTATTTAAATAGAATCTATTTACTTACCCTATTTTATGTTATTATGTTATCTAGCTAGAGTATGGATAACTTATTGTTTAAATCACTGGTTTTCATCTTGAGGATGACAAATGCCTCCCAAAAATGTCTTCCAGGGTGGCTTTCTCAAGGTGTCAAATAGGAGCTGGAGGAAATATTACACTGATGATTTTCAGGTAATATTTGAACAAGCCAGGCTGTTATTAGCATGTAAACATAATATTATGGCTTTCCAGCATACCTAGACATTTGCTTCTGAGGGACCACTGGCATCTCTTTTACGTTATCAGTGGGGTATTTTTTTTTTAAATGCAGAGGTTCTCTGCAAGGAGCCCGGCAGTGGGTGCTCCAGCCTGTTGGCACTGTACCATAATACAAGCCCCCAGAACACCCGGCTTTGGAGTCCATCGGGGCTTGTGTACAGAAGAGCCTTAGGGCTGTAGGAAACAGAGATTCTGCTCTTAAGGGGCTCCTGCAGAATCTCCCAAGCTCTGAGACCTAAGGCAGAGGCAGTAATTAGAAAAGATCCTGGGTCAGACCCCCTTGCTGATCTTGGAGAGTCTCCAGGAGAGACAGGAGGCAACTGGGACTCCCCATGAGCACAGTGGCAGCTACTTTGGGGAGTTCATTATACGTTGAGGACACTGGTGCAGGCAACCTGAATTCAGTAAAATTGTAGGATACAAATTAATATGCAAATATGTTGCATTTCTATACACTAACAATGAGGTATCAGAAAGAGAAATTAAGAAAACAATTCCATTTATAATTTTGCATCACAATGAATAAATCTAACCAAGGAGGTGAGAGACCTATACATGGAAAACCTTGGTGGTGGTTTAGTCATTAAGTCGTGTCCGACTCTTGCAACCCTATGGACTGTAGCCTGCCAGGCTCCTCTGTCCATGGGATTCTCCAGAGGAGTTTCCCTGATTGTTCAGACGGTAAAGAGTCTGTCTGCAACATGGGAAACCTGGGTTCAATCCCTGGATTGGGAAGATCCCCTGGAGAAGGAAATGGCAATCCACTCCAGTATTCTTGCCTGGAAAATGCCATGGACGGAGGAGCCTGGCAGGCTACAGTCCATGGGTTTTTTCTTGAAGTGGGAAAACCTTAAGACAGTAATAAAAAAAATTGCAAATGATCAAACAAATGGAAAGATATTCTGTGCTCATGGACTGGGAGAAATAATAATGTTAACATGACCATATACACAAGACATTCTATAGATTCAATACAAACCCCATAAAATGACATTTTTCATAGAATTAGAACAAATAATTTTAAAATTTGCATGGAAACACAATAGATGCTGAATAGCCAAAAAAATCTTGAGGAAGAACATAGTTAGAGGTATCACACTCTCTGGTTCAAAACTATACTACAAAGCTACCATCAACAAAACAGTATGGTACTGGCACAGAAACAGACACAAAGATCAATGGAACAGAATAGAAAGCCCAGAAATAAACACATGTTTATATGGTCAATTAATCTATGTCAAAAGAAGCAAGAATACATAGTTTCTTCAAAAAACTGTGTTGGGAAAACTGGACAGCTACCTGTAAAAGAGTCAAACTGTATTACTTTCTCACACCAAGTGCAAAAATAAATTCAAGATGTATTTAAAACCTAAGTATAAGACCTGAAACCTTAAAACTCTTGAAGAAACCATAGGCAGTTCTCTTTTTGACATTGATCATAGTAATATATATATATATATATTTTCTTTTTTTTTTGGATATGTCTCCTCAGGCAAGGGAAACAAAAGCAGAAATAAACAAATGGGGCTACATCAAATTAAAAAGCTTTTGCACGCCAAGGAAACTCTTAACAAAATTAAAAGGTAGCCTACTGAATGGGAGAAGATATTTGCAAATGACATATCTGATAATATTCAAAATATAAAAAGAACTCATGCAATTTAACATAAAAAACAGTCCCATTAAAAATGATCAGAGGACCTGAATAGACCTTTTTCCAAAGAAGACACACAGATAACTAACAGACACATGAAAAGATGCTCAACATAACTAATCATCAAGGAAATGCAAATCAAAACCACTGTGAGATACCACCTCACACCAATTAGAATGGTTACTATCAGAAAGAAAACAAATAGGTCCTAAGCATGTGGAGAAAAAGGAATTTTCATGCATTCTTGGTAGGAATGTAAACTGTTAAAACCGTTATGCAAAATAGTATGGAGGTTCCTCAAAAAATGAAAACTACTGTATGGGATTCAGCAATTCTACTTTTGGGTATTTTTCTAAGGAAAACAAAAACAATGATTTGAATGGATCTACGCACCCCTGTGTTCAGTGCAGCATATTTACAATAGCCAAGATACGGAAGCAACCTGTGTCCGCTGATTAAATAAATGGATAAAGATGACGTGATACAAATATACAATGCAATATTGGTCAGCTATAGAAAATAATGAAATCTTACCATTTGCAGCAACATGGATAAACCTAGAGGGTATTATGCTCTGTGAAATAAATCAGAAGAGGAAAGATACCATTTTATTTCACCTGTATGTATAATCTAAAAACAAAATAAGTGAACAATCATAAAAAAGCAGAAACAGACTCACAGATACAGAGAACAAACAGGTGTTTGCCAGAGGTAAGGGGGTTGAGGGAATGAGTGAAACAGATGAAGGAGATTAGGAGGCACGGGCTTCCAGTTACAAAATAAATGAGTCACATGGATAAAACGTGTCGCATGGGGAATATAACCAGTAGCACTGGAATATCTCTGTATGGTGGGAGATGGTAAGTAGATGTGTGGTGTTGAGCATTTTGGAAAGCAGAGAAATGTCAAGCCACTTTGCTGTGCACCTGGATCTACAGTGTTCTAGGTCAACTACACTTCAAAAGAAGACAAGACAGAAACAAAGGAAAAGCAAAAGCACGGACTCAGCTGCCTCGAGACATGCCTGGGAGGACGCATACTAAGCTGTCAATAGTGTTGCTCCTCAAGAAAGTATCTGTGTGTGGAAGGCGCTTTGACTCTTGACCATCTACATTTTCCTCCACAGAGCATTTGGGGAAAGGATGCTATCTAAGTATTAATGGGTGTGTGTGGAGACTCAAGTTAAAAGTTAAGATCAGATATGGAGTAGTAAGGAATGTGACATTTTGGTTGAAAAAAGAATTTATTTGTGTCCCTTTTGGAATAGCAACAGAGCATATATTGCTGGAGTTACTAGATAATTTTATAGAGGGGCACACAAGGATTCTTCCTACCCTTTTCTCTTTCTAGGAGGAGAGAATTCCTACAATCTTTGCAGCTCGGATGGTATAGAATTCAGTATATATAGCAAATATATCTAATAATTAGAAGAAATAAAAGGGACTTCCCTGGTGATCCAGTGATTAAGACTCTATGCTTCCCATGCAGAGGATGTGGGTTGAATCCCTGGTGGGAGAACTAAGATTCCCACATACCTCATGGCCAAAAAACCAAAGTGTAAAGCAGAAATAATACTGTAACAAATTCAATAAAGACTTTCAAAATGGTCCACATCAAAAAAATCTTAAACAAGAAATATTTCAAAACACTAAAAATTTTTTTGTTTAGACACATCAGTGTGAATTTCCTCTCTTCTTCCCTCCTTCCTTTCTCTCTCCCCCTCCCTTTTCCTCTCACTTCCTTCTTCCTCTTACTTCCTATGTTCAAACAAAATAGTTGATCAGAGGCCTAGATTGAAGTAAAGGTTAGATTAGAGCAGCCTACATTCTATAAAACATCTTTTAGTGATCTAATTTTCTTCGAAGAGATTTGAATGTAATAGAAAACAAGTGAAGATAATAGAGAACACAATGCAAAATAAACTCCGCAGACAGGAGTTTTCTTTTTCAGCAAAAGCAGTCGGCGAGTTCTCAGCCTGACAGCACAGGATAAATCATTCTGGTTTGGAGCCTTTCACTCTCCACTTGCATTAGTCGAGGACCTTTTGTCTTAGCAGGAAAGGCAGGCAAAGTCTCCAAATCTCATGTGGGAAACATGCTCAGGAACATAGGTTTTTCAAAAGGAAAACATGCAAGGAAGCTTGAAAAGCATTTTATAATAGGCTTTAAGAGCACTGAAAGAACCCAGTTCACAGTGAATTTCAAGACAATCAGATTTCATTTGGATAAGCCTTTTCAATGCTCCAAATTGGAAAATTTCTATTACCTTCCTTACAGATCACTGAAAATAAGTGCCTGGCCCATGCTCTACCCAAGGTACAGTCACTCTGTTTTCAAGCTCAAAACAGATATTGATTTTCGTTTCAAACTCTAATGCCAAAATTAGCAGTGTCAGGTTGAATTAGAGGTAGATGGTTTAGAGAGTTCAACAGTGAGCAAGCAGCATGGCCAGACTGCCTTTTCTGGGTTATATTGTATTTTTTTTCCTTTCATGTCTTAAAGACAACAAAACATGGGCTATAAGACGCCCTTCAGTTTTATGGTACTCAAAGAAATACTTAGTCCAGTTTCACTCATATATCTTTAGCCCATCAGTTTCCTTCAAGTGTCAGTTCAGGGGTCATAAATACATCTTCTCTGAGGATGATTATAGTTTGATTTCCTTCTGCTGGGCATTTTGCCTCTCACTTACCTTTGGAAAAATCAAGATTTGTCTAGCAGTTTAAATTGACAGAGCATTTCATCTGCATTGTCCCGTAAAGGGGGAGGCAGCTCAATTATTGAATTGGTCCATCAGTAGAGTGTGCATCCTTTATATCTGGGATTGATTGAAAGGAAAGAACTACAAATTGCAGTGTGAGAGCTTCCCTCACATGGAACTGTTCATCAAAGGAGCAGACAGAGCTTTGTAATGGGGGCATTTAGAGCATCCATTCACTATGAGGAGCAGATGCCCGCAAATCCAAGTCACCCAGACTTGATTTATCAATAAGGAAGAGTGGCGTATTGATAAGAGTGGCTTATTTATCAATAAGGAAGAGTGTTGCCAGCATGGCTTTGAGGGGAGAAAAGAAGGGAAAGGAATGAGTATGGATATCTTTGATAATCCTCTAAAATACCTCTATGTCTGTATGATTAATAACATATCTGGTTGCTGCTTCTCTGTACCTCTAATGAAGGCAGCTTTTCTAGATGTCTCCCACGCAGAGTGGGTGTTTGGTGTGTATGTGTGTGTGAGAGAGAGACAGCAAGTGAGAGATGGAGGGAAGGAAGGAGCGGGAGTAGAGGGGAGGCAGAGGAGAGAAATGAAGAGTGAATAGGTAACCAAGAGCAGAGGTGGAACCTAGACTTTCCTCAGGTTGGATCTGATGGAGTAAATGCCTATTAAACCACCCAAGCTGTCTTCTTGCATACATTCTAGTCCCACAAAGGGTGGAGCCCAGTTACTGAATCACTCCCTGAGCTTCGTGTGGAGACCAGTAACTATCTCTGATGGGCAGGTGGCGGGCTCTCAGTGCTTCCACGGTGTGAATGCCTCGCTCGTCAACCACTGGAGTATGCTGTCATCTACTCACTGGCCTGTATATGAGCTCTTTGATGGCAGGATTTGTATTTTATTCATATTCTGTGTCCAGGGTCTAGAAAATGTCTGGCTTATGGTTTGTATTTTCAAGTTTGATGAGTGACTGGCTAGCTGCCTACTCCCTGTGGGGAAGTTTTAGAGGTGAAGATGGGGAGTAATATTAATATTTTACTCCTATAATATTTTAGGAGTAAAATATTAAGAAGAAAGTGGAGAGAGGTTCCCTTTCATCATCAATAGATCAAGAATCAGAGAGCAGGGACTTCCTTGGAAGTTCAGTGGTTAAGACTCTGAGCTCCCAATGCAAGGGACACAGGTTCCCTTTCCTGGTAAGGAACTAAGATTTCATATGCTGTGCAGTGTGAAAATAAAAACAAAACAAAACAGAGAGAAAACAATGCTGAACATTAACACCCAGATAGGGGGAGCCTGGTGGGCTGCCGTTTATGGGGTCGCACAGAGTCGGACACGACTGACGCGACTTAGCAGCAGCAGCAGCATCTGGTATGGGTGTTGGACTATCACCGATTTTGATCAAGCTCCTGCCATATTCGGTTGGGGATATTAGATGAAGGATCTGAGACAGATGCAGGCAGAAACTGGTAGACCACAATGAGGCAAGAGCCTAGAGAAAAAAGGGCATGGGGCACTCTGAGTGGACTGAGAGAAAGCGGAAATTTGTTGGAAAAAAACCAATGCCTCCTGGATGCAGAAGGGGGAAAAGACATGCAGGCGGGCAGGAACAGCACCCAGGTCATGGAACCGGCACTGGCCATGGGTGTCAGGGGGGTGCTAACCTCCAGTGGTTGGCCATGGCCATGTTCTCTGTTGGTTGCAGTAAATAAAGCGTGGCTAGGATATCGGGAGAGGAAATGAAGAACGCCTTTTTCTTCCTGCTTTAGCTAGTAAATAAAATTTAACTAAAGTCTGAAATACAGCTCATAGTTTAGTATTAACTATAGTGGTTTCGCATTGCTGACTCGATGGACGTGAGTCTGGGTGAACTCCGGGAGTTGGTGATGGACAGGGAGGCCTGGCGTGCTGCGATTCATGGGGTCGCAGAGTCGGACATGACTGAGCGACTGAACTGAACTGAACTGATAGTAGTTTAGTTGCTCAGTTGTATCCGACTCTTTGCGTCCCCATGGACTGCAGCCTGCCAGGCTCCTCTCCCCATGGGATTTCCCAGGCAAGAATACTAGAGTGGGTTACCATTTCCTACTCCAGGGGTTCTTCCTGACCCAGGGATCAAAACCCAGGTCTTCTGCATAGGCAGGCAGATTCTTTACTGACTGAGTCGCCATTAACTATAGTCATGCTTAATACTCCATGGATGGAAGTCCATGTAAATGAGAGCTGATAGGAACAATCTCTGTGCTCTTGAGACTCCAGGTCTTCTGGTACAAAATGTAGTTCCCTTCTACCCACCTGACCTTAACTCATGCTGTACCGGTATTTTCAATAATCTCTGGAACAACATGGTCACGTGTCAATAGTATGAAGTCCCTAATGGTTATTATTCAAATGTTTATCTAGAGATGGTGATAGGTTTTTAAAAAGGCATTTTTGTTTTTGTTTTTGCTCTTGCCTTTAGCCCTGGCCTCTAGCGCTCCCACTTAAAGACAAGGCCTTGTTATTCACAAGGTATTTCTCTAAATGTGTTTTGTCTAAGGAATGCTACAACAGGAAAACCTATTTGCAAAGAAATGCTTTGCTTTCTCTGTTGCGATTGGGAAGCACAGCTAGTTTACTCTGTCTAAACACCCAGCTCAGCGATTGATGTTAGAGAAAGAAGCTCAGTCTCCTAGAGTGAGTGGAGTTTATAGACTAGCCTTCAGCTTGTAGATCCTCTGTACCAGCCCTAGGGGAGGATAGATTTTATAAATAAAATATTTGTGAACAGCAGTAGTCACAGCATTATTACAAACTTAAAAAAAAAGATATCAAAGGGCAGGGTTACATGAAACCAGCAACAAGCCAGCATTTGCTTCTCTGAACTATGCAGGGCTGTACCACCATGCAGGACTTGTTAGTGTGCTCAAAAGATGATGGAGAGTTGTGTTAAAAAGGGGGATGTTAAAAATGTCACAAATTCCAAGTATACTGGTGACAATTTTCCAATTGCCTTAACAATATGCCGTTAGCTATTTGTATTTGGGAAGCAATTATGCTGTTTGATAGTGAACTCTAACTTGAGAAATCAGTCATGATTTTCTCTTTCATTTGATCCTGTGGCAAATATTAGAACACAAAGAAATAATGGTTTACGAGTAGTTTCCAGATAATTTTAGTTTTAACGAAAAATACTGCTCTCAGGTGATTTTTATTTGTTGTCGTTGGGTTGTTGTCTCTTTCCCTCCCTCACTGAGATCAAAGTATATTTAGAGAATGCCAGAGGGGACCATTCCTCGCTTCTCCAATTTCATAGGTTGGTGTGGTTTCTTCCCCCTTCCAGGCATAACTGAGATACACATATTAAGGTTCTGCATCACTGTAGAAAGTAGCTCAAGAAAGTAACTCTGTCCAAAAGTAGCTCAGAGAATGAGCCAGACCCAAGTCCAGCCTATCCCAGGAGCTAGATTATTTCTGGAAGCTTCGATTCAAATAGACTTTTGATCTTCTTAAAGCAAATGTATATCTCCCAGTTCAACATGTTATAGTTTACTGAAATTCACCCCGCATGTTTACAAAGAGTCAGATGCTGATTTTCTTTAGCAAAGGTGTCAGTCAGGTTATCAGATGTCTACTAATTTTCTCATGCTCAAGTTTTAGGAGTCCTACTAAGCAGACATCACAGCTTGAAATAATACATGGACAAATGGGCAACATTTGCAGAACAGAATAAAATTAGGTGTCTGAAGTCTAAACATTATTTTGTCAAAAAATTATTCTGTGGTTAGCCTGTCAAAAAGTTCACTGTTTAAGAAAGTCAGTGGACAGGTCTTTAACAGGATTAAGAAAAGTTGGCCCTATATGGATAAGGGAATTTACAGTACAAACTACCATCTTCTATATACCATTCCCATTGCAAAGGCAATCTTAGATGGTTAGCAGCTATGTGGTGCCTCTTTCTCATTTTGTAGTCCAGGAAATAACCCTCAATTACATGAATTAGAGTAGGTCAATTAAAGAACACCAGGGCATAAAGATTATGAAGAAGATTCTCTTATGTCACAAGTTATGCATGAAAAACAATTCTTCCTGTCCTATTCTTTAGTAATTGGTAATCTTAGAACAAATATATTCAAGTAAGCTCCAACGCACACTTTGTATATTGCATGCATAATCAGTGTTGAAATGAGAGCTGGCTGTTGGTGAATGATATTTTTTGAGTCGGGGGTCAAGGCTGCCTTGTATTCCTCTGGGTAAGATGTGGAAGTTGCAGGCGATTTTAGAGTATTATTCCTAAACAGATTTTTTTTTTTATAGACGTGTCTCTTTGCTCCCTTTTAGTTACTTTCTTTACTGTGGTGTACTATACATAATTTAAATAACCAGGGAATGTTTCTGGGCTCAAAACCACCTGCTGGCTTATATTAGCTAATTAATGGTGATTTATCTGAGTTACTAATTTGAGTAGAGCTGATTGCCTTTAGGAATTTGGGAAACGTTGCAAGAATTCTGATTAAAATTATGCCTTTGTGATGGACAGTCTCCTTAAATGACTTAAAAAAAAATGTTGCCTGTTAGCAGATTAAAAAAAAAAAAAAACAAAAGAAACAAAGCCAATGGCCAAATTGATGACCTTGTGTTGTTTTCTGGCTCAGATCATGTCTTATGGCAGCTTGTTTCCCTCTGCAATTCGATTTTATCTCTGCCAGGCTTCTTCTCATTTTGTCTCTTACATTAGGGTTTATTTGCTTTTAACTGCTTGAAAAATAGAACTGATCTTGAATCCATAGAGCTTAATCACTTTCCCCAAAACTAATACAGTAGATTTATTTTAGCCCAAGTTCTGTATCAGGTTGGCTAGATTCCCAGGACTTGAATGTGTGAATTTAATGGTGGTACAATATCTGAGGTAGGAATATAATAGAAAGCTCTGAGTGGCAGATCTGTTGGATCAGTGTAACTTCGTTTATCTGCTGGTCTCAATATCTTTTAAGGCAATGGAGTGCACAGACAATGAGAGCTGGCCATTTCTCTCTACTGTGATTCCACTGATATTAGAACCACTCAAGAATCACCTTTGCAAATAAGTATATAGTAGACAACTGTTACGGAGAAGGCAATGGCAACCCACTCCAGTACTCTTGCCTGGAAAATCTCGTGGGCGGGGGAGCCTGGTAGGCTGCAGTCCATGGGGTCGTGAAGAGTTGGACATGTCTGATCTAATTCACTTTCACTTTTCACTTTCATGCATTGGAGAAGGAAATGGCAAGCCACTCCAGTGTTCTTGCCTGGAGAATCCCAGGGACAGGGGAGCCTGGTGGGCTGCCGTCTATGGGATCGCACAGAGTTGGACACGACTGAAGTGACTTAGCAGCAGCAGCAACAGACAACTGTTAAACACACAAGGCTTCCATGAAACATCAGTTTTAGTAACTGTGTTCAATTCTGGTTTCAGGAAAATAGTAATGAACCTCTTTGAGTCTTCCAGATTCAGGGACGATCTGACTAACCTAGGCAATCCCTACACCTCTGCCCATACCACATTAATTCAAGGAATGATAAAATGCACACAGTGCTTTGTTGATGTTGTCGTTCAGTCGCTAAGTCTTTGTGGCTCTATGGACAACCCCATGGGCTGCAGCACACCTGGCTTCTCTGTCCTCCACTATCTCCAGAGTTTGCTCAAGTTCATGTCCATTATGTTGGTGACACCATCAACCAACTCATTCTCTGCTGCCCTCATTCTCCTTCTGCCTTCAATCTTTTCCAGCATCAGGGTCTTTTCCAATGAGTGCTTAATGTGTGTGTATATATATATATATATATATATTTTTTTTTTTTAGCTTCTACTTGTTAATTCACAAATATCTTTTAAAGAAGAAGGTACTTTTCACACATGCACATTAGTATAGTTTAAAAATTTTTTATTATTGAAATATAGGCATAAAGGAATTCAGGGTTGAAAAAGAGATGAGAAATGAGTTCTCAGTGACCTCAGACTTATAGCTTGTCGAGCTTATCTGATTCACTATGACAGAATGAAAACCACAATAACAGAAAACGAATTGAACTGATCACATGAACCACAGACTTTTCTAACTCAATGAAACTATGAGCCATGCCGTGTAGGGCCACCCAAGACATATGGGTCATGGTGGGCAGTTCTGACAAAACATGGTCCACTGGAGAAGGGAATGGCAAACCACTTCAGTATTCTTGCCTTGAGAACCCCATGAACAGTATAAAAAGGCAAAAAGATAGGACACTGAAAGATGAACTCTCCAGGTTGGTAGGTGCCCAATATGCTACTGGAGAAGAGTGGAGAAATGACTCCATAAAGAATGAAGAGACGGAGCCGAAGAGACGGAGCCAAAGTGAAAACAATGCTGAGCTGTGGATGTGACTGGTGATGGAAGTAAAGTCCGATGCTGTAAAGAGTAATATTGCATAGGAACCTGGAACATTAGGTCCATGAATCAAGGTAAATTAGGAGTGGTCAAACAGAGGATGGCAAGAGTGAAGATTGACATTTTAGCAATCAGTGAACTAAAATGGACTGGAATGGGTGAATTTAATTCAGATAACCATTATACCTACTACTGTGGGCAAGAATCCCTTAGAAGAAATGAAGTAGCCCTGATAGTCAACAAGACTCCAAACTGCAGTACTGCTACTGCTAAGTCACTTCAGTCGTTTCTGACTCTGTGCGACCCCACAGACGGAAGCCTACCAGGCTCCCCCGTCCCTGGGATTCTCCAGGCAAGAACACCGGAGTGGGTTGCCATTTCCTTCTCCAATGCATATAAGTGAAAAGTGAAAGGGAAGTCACTCAGTCGTGTCCAGCTCTTAGCAACCCTATGGACTGCAGCCTACCAGGCTCCTCTGTCCATGGGATTTTCCAGGCAAGAGTACTGGAGTGGGGTGCCATTGCAATTTCAAAAATCACAGAATGATCTCTGTTTGTTTCCAAGGAAAACCATTCAATGTCACAGTAATCCAGTTCTATGCCCCAATGCTGAAGAAGCTGAAGTTGAATGGTTCTATGAAGATCTACAAGACCTTCTAGAACTAACACCCCCCAAAAAAATATCTTTTTCATCATAGGGGACTGGAATGCAAAGTAGGAATCAAGAGATACCTGGAGTAACAGGCAAATTTGGCCTTGGAGTACAAAATGAAGCATGGCAAAAACAGAGTTTTGCCAAGAGAACACACTGGTCATAGCAAACACCCTCTTCCAACAACACAAGAGAAGATGCTACACATAGACATCACCAGATGGTCAACACCGAAATCAGATTGATTATATTCTGCAGCCAAAGATGGAGAAGCTCTATACAGTCACCAAAGACAAGACTTGGAACTGACTGTGGCTCAGATCATGAACTCCATAATGCCAAATTCAGACTTAAATTGAAGAAAGTAGGGAAACCACTAGACCATTCAGGTATGACCTAAATCAAATCCCTTACAATTATACAGTGGAAATGACAAATAGATTGAAGGAATTAGATCTGATAGACAGAGTGTGTGAAGAGCTATGGACAGAGGTTTGTGACATTGTACAGGAGGCAGTGATCAAGACCATCCCTCAGAAAACTAAATACAAAAAGGCAAAATGGTTGTCTGAGGAGGCCTTACAAATAGCTGAGAAAAGAAGAGAAGTGAAAGGCAAAGGAGAAAAGGAAAGATATATCCATCTGAATGCAGAGTTCCAAAGAATAGCAAGGAGAGATAAGAAAGCCTTCCTCAGTGATCAATAAAAAGAAACAGGAAAAAATAGAATGGGAAGGACTAGAGATCTCATTAAGAAAATTAGAGATACCAATGGAACATTTCATGCAAAGATGGGCTCGATAAAGGACAGAAATGGTATGGACCTAACAGAAGCAGAAGATATTAAGAACAGGTGGCAAGAATACACAGAAGAACTATACAAAAAAGATCTTCATGACTCAGGTAGCAACTATGGTATGATCACTCAGCTAGAGCCAGACATCCTGGAGTGCAAAGTAACATGGGCCTGAGGAAGCATCACTAAGAGCAAAGCTAGTGGAGGTGATGGAATTCCAGTTGAGTTATTTCAAATCCTAAAAGATGATGCTGTGAAAGTGCTGCGCTCAATATGCCAGCAAATTTGGAAAACTCAGCAGTGACCACAGAACTGGAAAAGGTCAATTTTCATTCCAATCCCAAAGAAAGGCAATGCCAAAGAATGCTCAAACTACTGCACAATTGAACTCATCTCACATGCTAGTGGAGAAGGCAATGGCACCCCACTCCAGTACTCTTGCCTGGAAAATCCCATGGGCAGAGGAGCCTGGTAGGCTGCAGTCCATGGGGTCGTGAAGAGTTGGACATGTCTGATCTAATTCACTTTCACTTTTCACTTTCATGCATTGGAGAAGGAAATGGCAACCCACTCCAGTGTTCTTGCCTGGAGAATCCCAGGGACGGGGGAGCCTGGTGGGCTGCCGTCTATGGGATCGCACAGAGTCGGACACGACTGAAGTGACTTAGCAGCAGCAGCAGCACATGCTAGCAAAGCAATGCTCAAAATTCTTCAGGCCAGGCTTCAACAGTACTTGAATCGTGAACTTCCAGATGTTCAGGTCAGATTTAGAAAAAGCAGAGGAACCAGAGAACAAATTGCCAACATCCGTTGAATCATTGAAAAAGCAAGAGAGTTCCAGAAAAACATCTATTTCTGCTTTATTGACTACATCAATGTCTTTGTGTAGATCATAAAAAACTGTGGAAAATTCTTCAAGAGATGGAAATACCAGACCACCTGACCTGCCTCCTAAGAAATCTGTATGCAGGTCAAGGAGCAACAGTTAGAACCAGACATGGAACAACAGACTGTTCCAGATTGGGAAAGGAGTAAGTCAAGGCAGTATATTGTCACCCTGCTTATTTAACTTATATACAGAGTACATTATGCAAAATGCTGGGCTGGATAAAGCACAAGCTGGAATCGAGATTGCTGGGAGAAATATCAATAACCTCAGATATGCAAATGACACCACCCTTATGGCAGAAAGCGAAGAGGAACTAAAGAGCCTCCTGACGAAAGTGAAAGAGGAGAGTGAAAAAGTTGGCTTAAAACTCAACATTAAAAAAATGAAGATCATGGCATCCAGTCCCATTACTTCATGGCAAATAGATGGGGAAACAATGGAAACAGTATCAGACTTTATTTTTTTGTGCTCCAAAATCACTGCAGATGGTGACTGTAGCCATGGAATTAAAATACACTTGCTCCTTGGAAGGAAAGTTATGACCAACCTAGACAGCATATTCAAAAGCAGAAACATTACTTTGCCAACAAAGGTCCGTCTAGTCAAGGCTATGGTTTTTCCTGTGGTCATGTATGGATGTGAGAGTTGGACTGTGAAGAAGGCTGAGCATCAAAGAATTGATGCTTTTGAACTGTGGTGTTGGAGAAGACTCTTGAGAGTCCCTTGGATTGCAAGGAGATCCAACCAGTCCATTCTGAAGGAGATCAGCCCTGGGATTTCTTTGGAAGGAATGATGCTAAAGCTGAAACTCCAGTACTTTGGCCACCTCATGTGAAGAGTTGACTCATTGGAAAAGACTCTGATGCTGGGAGGGATTGGGGCAGGAGGAGAAGGGGACGACAGAGGATGAGATGGCTGGATGGCATCACCGACTCGATGGACGTGAGTCTGAGTGAACTCTAGGAGTTGGTGATGGACAGGGAGGCCTGGCTTGCTGTGATTCATGGGGTCGCAAAGAATCGGACACGACTGAGTGACTGAACTGAACTGAACTGAATTGGAGAAAACTCTTGAGAGTCCCTTGGACTGCAAGGAGATCAAACCAATCCATCCCAAAGGAAATCAGTCCTGAATATTCAGTGGAAGAACTGATGCTTAAGCTGAAACTCCAATACTTTAGTCACTGGTGTGAAGAACTGAGTCATTGGAAATGACCCTGATGCTGGGAAAGACAGAAGGTGGGAGGAGAAGGGGAAGACATCGGATGAGATGGTTGGATGGCGTCAGTGACTCGATGGACATGAGTTTGAGCAATCTTCTGTGTTGGTGATGGACAGGGAAGCCTGGTGTGCTGCATTCCATGGGGTTGCCAAGAGTTGGAATGACTGAAGAACTGAACTAAACTTAACTGACTTATCTGATACTAAGGACTGCAGATGAAATACGATTTGCCACTTTTTCTGACTTCTGATACATTTCTACAATGACATGAACACCGTCCTTTAAAAAAATAATAATGTATACCCATGTTCTACATTAGTTGTCAAATCTGACCAACAAACAAAGCTTTGTTATTTGAGTTTGGAGTTGCAAAGAGTTAAGCTCAAGTTATTTCTTGGTTTGGGACTTGAAGTCAGTTCCCTAGGAATGAAGTTTTCCTGCAGTCAGTGCTTTTGCTTTTTCAATCGTTCTCTCCCCTCTTTAGTTACTCAGAGTTAAGATTTTCAGTTCCCATAACTTCTCTGTCTCTATTTTAATTGCCCAGCTTCCGTTTCTTAGGCTAAAGTACGAGGCTCTTTAGTCAAGCTGAAATCAAACATTCTCTTCTTGCTTGTTTGTGCTCTACTGCTTTGTTCTTTGTCCCTCAACACCGCCACCCTCTGAACTATTAATACTTTTTAGGTCAATAAAGAAGCTCCTCTGAAAAGTCAATAAGCTCTTCTTTATCTCTTCATTTGCTTTATGTTGAAGAGCCATATATTCTTGGGGATAGGGATGAAAAATTGCCTAATCTCCTCTACAGATACCTAGTTCTCCTATTTCTTATTTTTCTAAGTAAAAGGCAATCCAAGTCAAAGTCCACCTCATTGCATGCTAGCTATAAATCTCAGGCATTTCCACTTTCATCGGAATGTAGTGGACAGTGTGGTAGAATATAACATTCACTCAATGCAAATTAGTGTATGTACTGTGAGGTTGCAAAAGGTTTGTTAATGGTGATGAGTGATGGAATTTAAGCTAGTGCTTTTAAGGTAGGGGGGTCCCTGGTGGCTCAGACAGTAAAGAATCTTCCTGCAATGCAGGAGACCAGGGTTCAATCCCTAGGTTGGGAAAATCTCTTAAGAGAAGGGAATGGCTACCCGCTCCAGTATTCTTGCCGGGAGAATTCCATGGACAGAGGAGCATGGCGGAGTACAGTCTGTGGGGTTGCAAAGAGTCAGACACAACTGAGCAACTAACACTTGCGTTTCAGTTTTTAAGGTAACACAATGAGCAGATGCACTCAGCTCATCACTTCCAGATAAGTTGAGTTAAATGACACATTTTTCAAAAAGGCAAACTCTTTCAGTGCTTAACTGATTGAAGGCAGAGAGCATAGCAAAGAAAGAAATAGAAGCTATATCATTTTTTTTTTCACGTTAGTCACCATCTAAAGTGAAATCTGAAAGTGGAAGTCATAGACCGTGACCTCCAAATCTGCTGCACTTACAGACTTCGCCAAAAAACTTTCCCTTTCTTTCCCCATCTGCACCTTATTCCTTTTTCAGAGATGGCACATTAATATTTATAGGCTGACTCCGTGTGAGTTCTAAACTTTGTTCTAGAGAAAAGATGACACTAAATAACAGGGTGGATGATTGCTAAGCCAGAGGGGAGGACAATGACGTCAGCAACCCACATGTAATTCTCACATTCCACTCTTCTTGTCTGGCAAGGCAACAGAGTGACACTCCCAGAGCATAAAGCGAAGGATGCACCCCAAAGCATCTTAATCAAGCCATTATTTTTAAAAGTCTAACTTATGAGTTTGATGTTCTTAGTGATTTTTAATGCTCAGAACTAGTTTGGCATTAAGTATTCAATCACCTTGTGATCTGTTCCCTTTCAAGAGTGGTAGAGGGGAGAAAATAGACCCTGAATCATAGCTACTGTCTTGGGCAAGGTTCTTATTAAAAATAGCATATTCCTGTAGCCCAGAGGGCTTACAGCCTCTTCCAAAGCAGAAGTGCTGCTCTAAGCTAACCTCAAGGGGCTACTAGAGAGAGATGCAGCCTTCACCCCTCTCACGGGGCTGGCGGGGGAGGGGAATGATAGCATCATATCCAGTCCCAACTCCAAGCCTCCATCACCCCAATAAGAAATATTCCTTGAGGCATTACTGACATGCAGTTCCCTGGTTAGTTGGTTAACAAGTATTTCAATAGAATAATTAATTTTAAAAAGAAAGAAAAACACTTTACAGTAGAATCTATTTAGGAGAGTACATATATGTAGGCTCAGTGAGGTAAGAGGACTTTGTTGTTTTTTATCATGTTCTAACATTGATGTCATTTGCTTCTGTTACATCACTTGTGCTTGACATTTTATCTACAGATGATCAAAATATAATAAAGGGATCACCTCCAGACTGAGGCTTTTAACAATGATGAGCAAAGCGACACTTGGAGACAAGACGCTGAAGAACAGAAATGCACTGAATACATTCAGTTCAGAAAGGATGATCAGGTCCCAAGGTTACACTAATGTGAGTTGTTTTTTTTCTTACTGTCTGCTAAAAGTGACAGCAACTATAAAGAGATTTTTTTTCTTTTTTTTTTTCCCACAGAGATCATCAGCTTCCAGTTTACTGATTAGACTATTTCACTTTTCATGCAAAGGCTTGTTGACTTTAAGTTTGACCACAATCATTATTTGTATATTTCGTATATGTTTTACCAAAGAATCATTAATAAGTCAGATCTTAAGGTGTGATTTCATCATTCTATAGATCATAGATCATAAAAATGCAACTAAAGGTTTGGAAGAAGTTTAGGGCTTATTTAAAAATCATTAGCCTTGTGTATCTTAAATGTATCTATGTATAGATATGTTTTAAAGGGTAATTGTATGCTATTTTTTAAAACACATTTAGAATATTACATCCTCAGTATAAAAAAGGAGACGCGTTTATACTAAGGTAAATTCTCATGGAAGAGGTAAAATTTTCATAGAAAGTAATTCCTTACAACTTAAATTATAATTTAAATGTCTAGTTATTTCTTTAAGAGAAACCCAAATCACAAGTTAACTTTTAGTAAAATGCATTCAACTTTCCAGGTTTTCATTTCTAAATCAAAGGATGGGCTAAATTTGAAAATAAGACCCTAATTTATATCTTACCTACAAAATTGAGAGCATTCTATGTAATTTCTCCCTGTAAGCATCTCTGCATATAAGGACACACTCCCTCAACGATAACTAGGTATTCATCATCTTATTTCAGCCGTAATGCAGTTGATTTGGCTTGTACTGTGGCTTCAAACCGAGTGAATCGATTAGACAGGCAGCCTTCAAAAGAAAGGCAGACCTTGGCATTTGCCCAGATTCACCATTTTAAATGATGATGATACTCTATGGCTGGAAATAAAAAAAAAAATCTTGATCTAGGACTGCACATTCAAAGGATATAAATCAACTGTCAATAATATTGACTGAAATGTTTTTAAAGCTTCCACTCTCTAGAGGGGACTATTGCTCAGAATATATGGCCTCTGCCATAGGCACATAAGCAGGTCAGATAGCTGAATTCTCAAGGAGAGCAGAACGCTAAGGGCAAGTTGGGGGTTTCAGAAATGGAGTACATCTGGGGAGTAGAGAGGTCTTGAGTCAAAAAATTATTTACTCAGACTCATTGTGTCTCCATTCAGCTGTGTTCCACTAAATGTTAGGGAAAAAGCAACCAGATTAAGCCAGCCCGTTTTAATGTGTGAATGGGCATAACTTTACAGATGGTTGCATTTAAAAACAAATGTTTGTTAAGTTAAAGAAATACCTAATTATGTAAGCCCAAATAGAGAAGCAAGATATTTGTAAGCAAATAATTTTTACATGTGAGAAAAGATGCTTTTGATTAGGTGATCGTTATGTATAAGACTGGTCTTTGGGTTAGCGCCTACCATGGAATAAATCTCTCCTTAACTTTTTGCTATTTTCAGAGCTGCTTCTCTCTTTCTTTACTTCTATACTAATAGGTACTCTCAAAAGGTTACATTCATTTTAACATTCTTATGGCATTGATGGTGGATGAGGAAGCTTCATTGTGTGGATGGAACAGCCAGAGCTAAATGTTTCTAAGTGAATATTTTAATGTTAGATTTATTGCACCTGTCTGACAGAAAAATTAAACAAGAAAATTTAAATAGTATTTTTTAAAAGTAGGTTTGTGATAAAGTCATTAGTCTCATAACTGCTAAATTCCACTGCAAGTGATATCCAAAACTGGGTTAAATGACATTATGTATAAACACATTTCAGCATTAGGTTTTATGGGATCTTGGAAGAGGGTTAAATCACAAGACTTAAAGAATTCTTAAATAACTTTTTCTTTTTTTTTTCTAGTTAGTATTTTTATTTATTTTTTTAAATTTTTTTAAATTTTATTTTATTTTTAAACTTCATAAAATTGTATTAGTTATGCCAAATATCATAATGAATCTGTAACTTTTGCATAATCTATTTATACCCCAAGAAGAAAATATGGCCTCAGTTGGGTTAGAGATATTGTTAGAAGGACTGTGAGTTGTGAGGAAGCCTTGGTAGGCAAAAACAGTGTTCTCAGAACATTTAGAAGCTGTTCAGGTCTTCAATGAATTGTTTAAGGTTAAAGAAGATCATTGACAAATTTCAACCAGAATTCTTTTGGAATCCTTCACTGAATTGTGCTGTAAATGGAACATTATTGCTTTAGCAAGTTGGCATTATAGATCTTTAGAGATTCCTGAGGCTTCCTTCATAATATTTTTCACCTCCAGCTTTGGATATAAGAAAATGCTTTCTTATGATCTTAGCATAAACATTTGATTCTACTTGTTGTTCAGTTGCTAAGTCATGTCTGACTCTTTGAGAACCCATGAACTGCAGCACGCCAGGCTTCCTTGTCCTTCATTCAACTTATGGTACTGTAATTTATCCCCCTCATAGTTAATTATATCAGTTTAGCCACCAGATGTGAAGAATTGACTCACTGGAAAAGACCCTGATGCTGGGAAAGATTGAAGGCAGGAGGAGAAGGGGACGACAGAGGATGAAATGGTTGGATGGCATCACCGACTCAATGGACATGAGTTTGAGCAAGCTCCGAGAGGTGGTGATGGACAGGGAAGCCTGGTGTGCTGCAGTCCGTGGGGTCACAAAGACACGACTCAGTGACTGCACTGACTGACTGAAACCCAGTCCAGAACGACTTGGGATCAGTCCTAGTCCTATCACTCTGGCTGGGTCACTGGGGCCAAATGATTGGGTTTGCCAAAAAGTTCATTGGGTTTTTCTGTAAGATCTCATGGAAAAACTTGAACCTTTCCCCATACTTAACCTCTCTCCAAAACCTACATTGTTCCTATAAACAGGAGCTCCCCGTCTCCTCTACTGTCTTTCTGCTGTCTTTGACAGCAGACCTTGCTGCCTCACTCTTCTGTTCTGTTGGCCCATGCCTTAGGCCCTTCTCCACCTCTCTTCTCCCCCAGATTAAAACATATTGTTTTGTCCCATTGCCTGAAGGCCTCACTAACATGTTAGCTAACTAATAATAATGCCCCTCCCAGATAACAAAATGCCTTAATTTAGTGGAAGCAGAAATTTCTTCTTAATGATAATAACTTATATTTGTGTACTGATTTGAAGTTTATAGTGCCTATGCGTGCATGTGTGAGGAGTCACTTCAGTCGTGTCCGCCTCTTTGTGACCCTATGAACTGTAGCCTGCCAGGCTCCCCTGTCCAGAGGATTCTCCAGGCAAGAATACTAGAGTGGGTGGCCATGCCCTCCTCCAGTGGATCTTCCCGATCCAGGGGTCAAACTTGTGTCTCTTAAGTCTCCTGCTTGGGCAGGTGGATTCTTTACCGCTAGTGCCATCGAGGAAGCCTATAGTGCCTATACATATATTAATATAATCCCAGTTAATTCACACAGCATCCCTGAAGTCAGATATTATTATCTATATCTAGTAGATGAGGAAACAGACACTAACAAGAGGTCAAGAGATTTTCTTAAGAATACATGTGTAATTTGAGATTCAAGTTCTAGGCCAGCTGACCATAGGGCAGTATTCATTCCACTTCCCAGCTGTCATAGGGCAGTAGTGCGAAGTGTGGGGATCTCACACCTGAGGGATGGCTGATAATGCAGAGCCATGTGTTCTAAGATAATCTATTTAACCTGTCTATGCCTCAGTCTCTGCATCTTTCAAACTCAAAGGTGGGACAAGGTGACCTCTTAGATTCATTTCAGCTTTAACATTCCATGGTTCTTTGAGCATTAGCATCATAGATGCAATTTCTATACCATTTTCCATGTTCTTTTCAGTTTCTGGCAATAGTTTTACACCAAGAACGTAGTTACCAGAAAGTATAAAAGTGTTTAAAAATGTTATCACATATATTTTTAAGAGATAAGGGGAGAGAGTAAATTGAGCACTAAATTTAAAGATTCAAATAGGAAGGTGTAGCTACCAATTTCTCCTGACCAAACAACTTCTGTGGGGTAATCTATAGGGAGAAATGCTTAATTTTGAGAGGGATGTACATGGAGAAAGATGGGGGCCGTCACTTAGCCATCCCCGTCAGCCAGATCAACTCAGGCCATTAGGAGCTGGAAATGTGCAAAGAAAGACGTGTGGGAATGACCCTCATACTTGTGGGTCAGATTTTAAAAAGTCAGATTTAAAACAGTATTAAGCCATGTAGTCAGTACTGATGTGGCCTAAGTGAAATACAATTCTCTATTATTATCATAAACTGTCCGAGAAAATCTGGCCCAATTTTATAGCACAGGCTAAAAGCAAAATTAAAGAAAAAGATGACATTTTGAAGGGTTTTTCCTCCCCCATTAACACAACTAGGCTGGCTGAGCTGCGAAACTGTGATGGAAATATTAGAGCTGTTGTGTCTGAAAAAAAAAGCAGTGATCATTTCATTCTTCCTGTCTTTTAATGCTCCAGGGTTTTGGAGACGAATAGGAGCAATAAGTTCACTTTGCAGAATTAATGCAGTAATTCTTTATCATAAGAGCAGAGCATTACCTCAATCTGATTTTGCTACAAAATGGTTCAAAGTCTATTTTTAATGATGGCCCTAATTTGTTAACACCTTTTAAATTATTAATCCCCTTTATATTCAAGTAGTTATTGCATGTCATAACAATGTATCTATGCAGGGAAATTTAATAGTATTTTCTAGATGTCAAGAAAAGGCTTGTTCTGCAAAATGCTATTAAAACTGATAATGAGCTAAATATTTGCCATAGCAAACACTGAAATTACTATATCAATCAGCATTGGGTGCTCTTATTCAATAAACAGAAATTAACCTATTAACTATGCCTAACTTTCAGCAACAAAACGGTTGCTTTCAAGCATTTCTCTTCTCTTCAAATCTTTCGTTTCTTAAAACTACATATTGCCCTATAATACCACACTTTTGAATCAAATCCTAGTATCAGCATTTAGGACTGAAATTTTAAAAGTACACATGACATAATGTTACAAATGTTTTATGTTGATGACTGCAAATATTTTTACCTCCTTTTAGATAGACATTGACATATACAAAATAAAAAATACCATATCTGGTAAAGTCAAATACTCATGTTTCAGAATATTTTCCTGATTTTGAAGATTAAAAGAATTCCTTCTTATTTTATATATTATGGGCTTTTACTAAGGCATACCCACAAAAAATATAATAGTCAAAGTTAGTAAAAAGGCCTGCCATTGGCTATTTATAGCTTTTAGATACGAAAATAAAGATAAAAGAATATATTTTTCCATACATAACCCAAATAAAGATGTAAATTCAAAAGCACTTTACACATTTCTTAAAAGCAAAGTCAGTCCCTTATTTCTGCTGTGATTTTAGCAGGACAGAAGAAATGCATCTTCACATAGTGGGTGTGCCTCAGTTCCAACTGTTACCTTAGTTACACTTGAGGCTGATCATCAGTGTCACGCAAAACTGACCCAAAACTGGCTGTCATTCAGGTACTTCTCTGTTATTCTTACAAAGTTTAAGGAGCTTATATGTCTTCAGTTGCTTTAATAATTTCTAAAAAAATATTACACTACACAGTCTGGGTCATTTAAAATAACATTCAAATGATGAACATTAGAAATTATACATGTAGTTCAAAATGATAAAATTAACATCCATATTGTGCTTAAAGCCTTTTGTTTCTGTTGCAACTCCCCTGAAGTAGGCAGGGTATATATATCATCTTTGTTGAACAGATTAAAAGGCAGACCTATAGAAGTTAGCTAATTTGTTCAGCTAGTGGGGGCACTGGGAAAAGAATCTAGATTTCTTAAACTTACAATTCTAGTGGTTCTCCATTCTAGCTCTCCTTAGAAATCACTTAGGAAGCTAAAAAAAATACTATTGTCTGGATGCCACCCAATGAATGTCCATTTAAACCCAAATCCCAAGATATGAGGTCTCTGCATTAGTAGTTTTAAAAAGCTGACATAGTGTGCAAAATCAAATAATTGCATAAAAGTAGTGTGGGCTACAGTCCATAGCATGGCAATATCAGTGACTTAGCAAGTGAACAACATTGTAATATCATTTATGGTATTTAAAAAAGAATCTTTTTTTACTGTGGTAAAGATCACATAATACAAAACAGTACTATGATTTTGCACACTTAAGTATAGTTTAGTGAAGAGGCATTCATTCCTAATGATTTTAGTCAAAGCTAGTTCAAGGGTATTTCTGGAAGTCAGCTGATGAACTTAATGAAAAAGATGACTAATTAGCTTAATGACAATTTAGTAACTATTCTTGGGAGTATGCTTTGAAATCTCAAGTGTTCAATACTGTTTGAACAAATCTTTTAAAGTAAATGGTCTGTGGTTGAAATCAGAATATTTATGTTTTAATGTTTTGTTAATATATATTGTGGCTCAAAAAGAATCGAAGCTGACAGAGGATTCTAAAGTGCAGCCTGCATTAAGAACCCTAGGGAACTTGTTAAAATGCAGATTCCAAAACAGTAGATCTGGGTAGACTGAGCTGCTGCATTTCTTTTTTTTTTTTTTTTTTTTTTTGACATTTGTTGAGTATTTATTACATACCAGGTAATGTTCTAAGCATTTTACATGAATTTACTCATCTTTAATACAACACAAAGAAGTAAGTACAATTATTATCTCCAGTTATAGATGAAGATAGTGATTAAAAGTGATTAAAAGATAGTGATTAAACCCTTGATCACAGGTGTCTGAGTCAAGATTTGAATCCAGATAATCTGGCTCCAGATTCAGTCAATAAATATAACATATTATAACTATACCACTTTATACTTATATAATTACATAATTTGCTTTTTAGAACATTCATGTATGTGGATATTTATTTATATTCTACCATATTCCAGAAAGGATATCAGCTTAGAATATCATGTAAGGTAAAAAATACAGGTGATAATATTTTTCTTTTATGACCAACGAAACAAGCAGAGATGAATTCAGCTAAATAGTAAGACAGCAATGACTAGAAGCCAAGTTTCAGTTCAGTTCAGTCACTCAGTCATGTCCGACTCTTTATGACCCCATGGACTGCAGCACGCCAGGCTTCCCTGTCCATCACTAACTCTGGAGCTTGCTCAAACTCATGTCCATCACGTCTGTGATGCCATCCAACCATCTCATCCTCTGTCATCCCCTTCTCCTCCTGCCTTCAATCTTTCCCAGCATCAGGGTCTTTTCCAGTGAGTCACTTCTTTGCATCACGTGTCCAAAGTACTGGAGCTTCAGCTTCAACATCAGCCCTTCTTCAGCATCAAAAGCTGAGTTTACTGGTTCATAAAAGGGCTTGGGAATTATTGTTTATTTGGAAAATTTTATAAGGGCTATGAGGCACAGTTAAATGACAAAGAATATAGGAATAAATGAATATGTGGTAACATCCCAGTGCCAATGGGGGGATCTGGTAAATAGTAAATGTTTAGTTGGTATTAAGACACTTTGTTTTAAGCACTGGTACCACACAGATAAAGTAGATATGATTCTTGCCCTCAGGGAAATCATAGTCTAGCTGGAGTCACTCATGATTACAATATAATTCATGCTGTAGTGAGGGGTAAGGCAGGCAGAGGATACTTCACTAAGGCCTAAGGAGTCTAGGTTATAGCCCCACTGCAGTGAAGACTCATTCAACTAAAACAGTGATCTGATCAAATTTATGGGAAAGTTCCTTCTACTAAAAGTACAGAACACATATTGGAGAATGATGAGATTAAAAGTTTTCAGCTTTGACCTACCCCTGATTTTTTTTTTTTTTTTTTTTGTAGTCCACATTTCTAAAATACTCCTCGGTGATGTCCAAACATTTTGTGTAACAAGGCCATACTTCCTCCTTCACATCAGTTACCATTACCACTTTGAAACTTTCTGAAAAACAGGATCTTTTATATTTAAGGAGTTGGAGGCAAGTATTTCCTTGAGTAGTTCTATAATTTCTTTGACTTAAATACATTACAAATTGCTTGACAAAAATACACTCAACTGAATTCTGATTTTTAAAGGGTTCAAAATTAAGTATAATCTAATAAGAGATAACAAACTCCAAATATAGAAAATTTGGGATCAATGATCAAATAGGGCAAAAGGAAATGGCAACCCACTCCAGTATTCTTGCCTGGAGAATCCCAAGGACAGAGGAGTCTGGCGGGCTACAGTCCATAGCATCGCAGAGTCTGACATGACTGAAGTGACTTAGCACACTTAGCACAGTGGTTCAATGCAGGGACTCTGCCATCAAACAAACCTGGGTTCAGATTCCAGCTCTGTCACTCACTGAGTCTCCTAACCTTCTAAACTTCCGGTTTTTAATGTGTAAAATAACTGCACTAATAATATTCGTTCATTTATTCAATAAATACATTCAAAGCCTACTCAGTGCCAGGCACTGATACTCAGTGGTGAAGAAGGCAGCCAAGGCCTTGCCACTAAGAAGCTTACCTGTACCTAACTTATAATTCTTTGCAAGAATAAAAGAGATACTGCCTAGAAATTGCTTAGTATGGGACCTAACATGTAAGGGCTCAATAAATGTTAGTCATTATTTTATATTAGCTCTAAGACTTAGCTGTTATTATAGCCAATTAGCACATGCCGTTTTAATATGTTGATAGCCCCAATAAGGACAGGAACCATTGATTAAATATACTAATCATAATTTTGGATACAGAAAAGAGCTTACAGGCACATAATGTGAATATGCCCAGGAGGAGAGAGCTTAAACCTTCATTATTACAAAATGTGTGGACTTTAGTTCTTAGTTTTATGGTCAATTTTTGGTCAAAGGTTATATGTTGTTCAGATGTTTCAAATGAAACTGATGAGTATATATGCCTGTAAAAGTCATCAGTAAATGCAATCAGTGGCAACAGTGAAAAAAGATTTAAATTTCCCTGAATGCAAATTCATTGATAAAAGCTTTGCATCTCATTAGCTTAGTATTGTTGACAATGGCTCATTTAATTATGAAATACTTTTTAACGCAGATTTTCCTTTTCACATTTTAAAAGAGATACAGTTTTTTTTTTTAAGTTGAGGTACAGTTGGTATAACTGACATATCATGTTAGTTTCAGGTGTACAACATAATAATTTGACATTTGTATGTACTGTGGAATGATTACCATGATAAGTCTAGTTACCGTCTGTCACCATATAACAGAAGAATTTTTTTGTGTATGACAAAAACTTTTAAGATATACCTTCTTAGAAACTTTCAAACACGCAATACAAGATTCCTGATTATAGTCACCACGCTGTACATTACATCCTTATGACATTTATTTTATAATTGGAAGATTGTACCTCGTGATCCCCTTCTGTCTAGCCCCCAAATTTCCTCTCCTCTGGCAACCACCAATTTGTCCTCTCTACCTATTAGTTATGTTTTGTTTTCTTTGTTTTTTTTAGTTTCCACATGTAAGTGAAATCACATGGTATTTGTCCTTCTGTTGTTGCAAATGGCAAGATTTATTTATTTTTTTATGGCTGAGCAATGTATGCACGTGTGCTCAGTCGCTTCAGTCATGTTCCACTCTGCAACCCTACGCCCTGTAGCCCGCCAGGCTTCTCTGTCCATGGGATTCTCCAGGCAAGAATACTGAAGTGGGCTGCCGTGCCCTCCTCCAGGGGATTTTCCTGATCCAGGGATCAAACTTGTGTCTCTTAAGTCTCCTGCATTGGCAGGTGGATTCTTTACCCACTGAGCCACCTGGGAAGCCCCTAAGTCTGGGATCTCATATGCTATTACTTGTTTTCTTGCTCACAGCTAAGACAAAACAACTTCAAGCATAACAAGCACATCATCTTTTAGGTCCTTGGGTATTTTCTTTACGTTTTGCTAACTTTGCCACTTATTTTTTAAAAATATTTTTATTAATTTATTTATTTTTAGCTGTGCTGGGTCTTCGTTGCTGTGGGCGGGCTTTCTCTAGCTGCGGTGAGTTGGGGCTCCTCTCCAGTGGCAGAGCACTGGCTTCTCACTGTGGTGGTTTCCCTTGTTACTGGAGCACAGGCTCTAGGGCACAGGTCAAGAGTTGTGGTGCACGGGCTTAGCTGCTCCTCGGCATGTGGGATTCTCCTGGACTAGGGGTCAAACCCATATACCCTATGTTAGCAGGAGGCTTCTTTAACACTGAGCCTCCAGGGAAGTCCTGGCCATTTGTTTTTAAAGTCAAAAATTATTTATTCTACATTTCAATGGGAAAAAAGTATGTCATGAGTACACAGTCATCTGTGCTTTTCCCTGTCCTCTACTGCTATGTCTTCTAAATCCCAACTTTTGCTTGCAGAGTGACCTCTTTTTCTTCTTTCCGCTTAGGCTCTCTCAAGCTTATTTCATGAAGTAACATTGCTTCAAGTACTATCTGTAAGTCGTGACTCGAAATTTGTATCTGCAGCCCAGTCCTTCCCTTTGAGCACCAGACTTACATATCCAACTCTTGTTTGAAACCTGTAGTTGAGGATCTAAAAAAAAATCTTAAAACATCTAAAACAATATACTCAGAACTTTTGGTTTCTCCCAGTCAAAATCATGACTACAAGCCGAAATTTTAAGAATCATCTTTTATTTCTCTTTGTTGTTCATCCTTAAATGTACTCCCTCAACAAACCCTGGTTCTATACAAAAATACGTCTCAAGTTTGTCTTCTTCTTTTTATCACTACACCTGCGCCACAACCTTGACGCCAGTAAACTTCTCAGAGAGGGACAGAATTTCAGCATGTCATTTAGCCTTTCTTTTTATTCAGTTTTCTTTTGGTGGGAATTTAGGTGAAAAATGTCCTTCCTACTTTGCTTTCTGTATTCTGCATGCTTAGGTTCTTATAGATTCTCTGTGGTAGAGAAGCAGCTGCACGTGTACACATATCAAACAGCAACTTCCACATCCATATTCAGGCATAACTACATCTTATGTTTGTAAATGTAGAGATGTGATTGCACATTCCACATCAGGAAAGAAACAGAGTACATATTAAGTTAATTTTTAGAAATGATGAGCAACAAAGAGCAACTTTGTAAAAAAAGCAGCTTTGAAACACTGTTTTGAGATTTGTAGGCTGAACAGCAAAGACTCTGAACCATAAAAGAAGGAATTTAAAATCTGAAGTGTGTTTGGTCTCAATATAACCTGGTTGGAATACCCATAAAGATCATGAAAAACATATAAGAATAAAATAATACATATCTTAGTCCAGAATTATTATTTGAGGACTTCTGAGAACTATTTTATACTCATTCATTGCCAACCTCAATGGAATATCTCCTGGTTATAATTTATAGCATTTCTTTATATTTTTGATTCCTCTCCATTAACATCCAGATTTTCCCAAATAATTTCTACCTATCCCAGTATTTAGGGATAGCTTGATACATTAAACAAATAGGAGCAATAAGTTTCTAAAAGAATTCACTGCAGCTTAGGAGAAGCTTTGGAATAACATTGCAAATTGAATTCAAGTAAAATACGCAACACATTTTTGAGCTGGATCCATTGGTAAATATTGTACAATATTTGAGTTCGATCAGTAATTTAAAAATATTGACTTAATTTAATATTTTAAATAGAAAGATGATAGGGTTCTGTTTAATTTCTGTCATGATAGCCATTACAGACTGGAGCTTTAGGACAGATTAGAATTAGATTAGATTTGGCTTTATCTGACTGAGTTTGAGCATCACTACCCTTACCCCACAGTCATTGGCTCTCAACTACTGGTGATACTGCCAAGGGCTCCTTTTACTTCCTTTACATTGGTTCTGAATCTCCTCTTAATGGAAGACCACCTGGAAGCTAGTCAAAATAAGACTGAATTTACAGGTTTTCATGTAGAATGAAACCACCTGCTATTTCCACTGCTTTTAGAGCCTCTCATAACTAGATAGCTGAAGCTCAAAAGCTAATCTTAAATTCAATACTACATTCAAATCATCTTTTTGGCTGATAAGATGTTATAGTTCACCGTACCCCATCTCAGTAATGACATTTATAGCTATTTAGGATTCTAAACCTGTAGAGATTCTCAAAAGTTGGAATATTTTACAATTTGAAAGTATTATATACATTTTTATTTTTCTTTGAAGTGTTAAGGATAGTAAACACAATTCTAAGTCAAAATTTTAGCTTTAAGAGAAAGCAAAGATGTTTAAATGTATATCAATTTTCAATATGAGAGATAAAAGGAAATAATGTTTAAAACATAAAGTTATCTTCTTCCTTATAAAATCCTCCCATTTGAAGTAAATGTGACATTATACTTTGTAGTAGAACTTTTAAAATATTTTAATCAAATTTAACAGTTGTGAAAGGGCAATTTTAGAGATAAAAGATTCCCAGAATTGATATATCCTTCCAGATCTGCTAGATTCTACCTGCTTTCCCCAAATTAAACCCAGTGGAATACATTTTTAAAGGCACATTTCAGTCAACATTTAGGGTAAAAATCACAATGTCTCAGTCATCCCAGTAATACACAAGGGATGGGCATCTTCATGGATATAGCATGGTCAAGTGAATGAGTAATTTTCTAAACGAACCTTTCTAAACTTGGTGTGTGAGTGTGTGTGTGTGTGTGTGTGTGTGTGTGTGTGATGTTATGAGTATCTTCCTTTTCTGCATTATACATATATCTTTTTATTATTTAAATTGCTTAAACAATTTTGTAAGTACAGAAAAAAAAGTATATTCCACTGTACAATCTCTTGAGAACAGCAGTCTCCAGCTCTCTTCTTAGGATCACGTGTCCCATTTGGGAAAAAGAGATAAGACATTCAGGAATGTATGTAGTAGACAATATCTGTAAGCAATTTCTTTTTCTCTTAAGACTAAGATCTCTTCCTTGGGTTAATTTCAGCTTTCACTCTCTGGGGCTTCTCATAGATTTGCCTTTCCAGAAGTCCATCTATTAAACAGCTGATCTAATATTTAACTAATATTCTCTCTCCCTTCATATATATGAAAGTGAAAGTTGCTCAGTCATGTCCTACTCTTTGCAACCCCATGGACTATATACAGTCCATGGAATTCTCCAGGCCAGAATACTGGAGTGGGTAGCCTTTCCCTTCTCCAGGGGATCTTCCCAATGCAAGGATCAAACCCAGGTCTCCTGCATTGCAGGCAGATTCTTTACGAGCTGAGCCGCAAGGGACACCTAAGAATACTGGAGTGGGTAGCCTATCCTTTCTCCAGCAGGTTCCAACCCAGGAATTGAACTGGGGTCTCCTGCATTGCAGGTGGATTCTTTATCAACTGAACTATGAGGGAAGTCTCTCTCTCTATATAGAGAGTTTACACATATATAGAGTCTCTCTCTCTTTCTCTCTTGCTATATATATATATATATATATATATAAAATCACTGTACCAAGGGTTTTCAATAGTCCTATAAAGTTGGAACAATTTGCTCATTTAATGAGTTAGAAAATGAAGATCAGACAGTAAATGGCTGGATTGGAATCACAATTCTCATCTCTTGTGTCTCACTACAGAGATAACTTCTCTTGATTACATCCCAAGGTATTGGAGCTTGTGGATTTGCATGAATTTCACAAACATCAAAATATACTGACGATCTTGGAACTGAGGACTTAAAGTAGATAAACTCTGTGTAATTTACTATTTAGACAGACAACAAAAGCTACACAAGAAAGGCGGTGATTTATAAAGGAAAAGAATGTCAGGAGACATAACTTTGTTTATAAAAATATCTATTCTCCTTCTTGAAATAACAATGTATGTTCAGAAATACACCTGACAATATAGTATGGGACAAAAAAATGGGTAGAAAAATTGCTAGTTGGATTATCCAGTATTAGGTGGCTATACTTCTTTCTCAATCAAAAATATATTTTGAATAAAAATATATAGTTTACATCATATTGAAATGAGTTAATTTATAGTAATCTGAAGAAAGGGGATTCAAAGAATCAAACTGTGAATAGATTCCTTTTTTTTTTGACTCCTGAAGCTGAGATTTTGAAATCAAAATTTAAAATATGGTGCGACTCCAATATTCTTAGGCAAATGATGGTCGAAAACATGTAATTTTATAGTTTGAAATTTAAATCTTGAAATGCACATGAAAAACAAACCAGTAGACTATAAAATTCATTTGTTACAATGTAAAGTTAATACAAGGACTGTATTCTGAAAGTTTTGTTCAATAAAAACAAGCATTATATAAAATCAACTTGCTATATTTTGAGTTTACTAAGAATTCATTATAAGCAAGGTTTACTAACATGCTGCTTCAATACAGCATTACCTCAGATTATTCTGGAGAAGGCGATGGCACCCACTCCAGTACTCTTGCCTGGAAAGTCCCATGGACAGAGGAGCCTGGTGGGCTGCAGTCCATGGGGTCGCTAAGAGTCAGACACGACTGAGTGACTTGACTTTCACTTTTCACTTTCATGCATTGGAGAAGGAAATGGCAACCCACTCCAGTGTTCTTGCCTGGAGAATCCCAGGGACGGGGGAGCCTGGTGGGCTGCCGTCTATGGGGTCGCACAGAGTCGGACATGACTGAAGCGACTTAGAAGCAGCAGCAGCAAATTATTCACCTCCGATGTAGGACTACCAGAAAATGAAATTTTATCATAGCAGTCTTTTGAAACATTTTCACTTTATAATCTGTAGAAAATGAAATACACCTAGCTGTGCACATGGAGTGCCTCTCTACAGAATTCTTTGTATACATGTATGGATTATTAAAGAAATTTGGTGATAGTAGAGATTTAATGGTAAGCCAGATGAGTATTCGGATACCTAAGAGAAAACTTCATTTTCTTAAATTTATTTTTAGTGAGATAACATTGGTTTACAATGTTATATAAGTTTCATGCACACAATATTATTATGTTTCTATTTCTGTATGCACTACACCATGAACACCACCAAAAATTTAGTTTCTATCTGTCACCATATAGTTGCTTCCTTTACCCACTTGCCCTTCCCCCTTGTTCCTTCCCTTTTGGTAACCACTACTCTGTTCTCTGTATCTATATGAGAAAACCTTGACTTAATTTTCAATAAACAAAAATCTAAAATGACAACCAGAAGTGGATCTTCAGGTCAATTGATACGAGGAAGAAAACAAACCGAAAAGCAAGACAATGGCAGCTATTAAACATGCTGCAAGGCTAATTAAAACACGGTATCAACACTGACATCTTTTTAGATGTAATGCCCTCATTTATAAGTAAATCTTGTGCTGCAACTGTCAATTACAAATTCCCTTTCTTTAGTTTTACTTCTATTATACAAATTGATTTCTGACATCCTGATCTAATACATGCAGAAGACACTAAAACTTTTATACTCTGTAGTACATTTCTTCACTTCTTTTATACAGCACTGAAGTCTTATCTGGTCTCCTAATAGTCCTTTCCCTGCCACTTCAGTGCAGAAAGTGACCACTTTTAAAATAAATTATTGAGTTCATTATTTTATAGATATTAAATGTTATATCTTGGCCATATGAATGGAAAATGTTATTATTTAAAATTAATGGTTGTTGAGAATGCATTATCAAGAGAAGGGAAAAGTCCAAGTAAATAACAAGATAAAATGATTGTTAAATTATATTCCTGTGTTACATAAGAAATAAACTATCATGTGTCTATTGGGTTGGTGAAATGTACAGAGAAATAAATTTTAGAATACCACATTCATCTCAACAACTAGTCCATTGTTTTCATTTAATAAGAAATGACAGTGACTGATTTTGCTATTGCCATCAATTCTATAATGTAAAATGCTATCCATTATAAGTGTTTTGGTGGCTTCGCAGGTGGCACTAGTGGTAAAGAACCCATCTGCCAATGCAAGAGAGATAAGAGACATGGGTTCAGTCCCTGGGTCAGGAAGATCCCCTGGAGTAGGAAATGGCAACCCAGACCAGTATTCTTGCCTGGAGAATCCCATGGACAGAGGAGTCTGTCAGGCTACAGTCTGTGGGGTCACAAAGAGTCTGACACAAATGAAGCGACTTAGCATGCATCAGTTCAGTTCAGTTGCTCAGTCGTGTCCGACTCTTTGCAACCCCATGAACCGCAGCACACCAGGCCTCCCTGTCCATCACCAACTCCCGGAGTTTACTCAAACTCATGCCCATTGAGTCGGTGATGCCATCCAACCATCTCATCCTCTGTCGTCCCCTTCTCCTCCCGCCTCCAATCTTTCCCAGCATCAGGGTCTTTTCAAATGAGTCAGCTCTTCGTATCAGGTGGCCAAAGTATTGGAGCTTCAGCTTCAGCATCAGTCTTTCCAATCAACATTCAGGATTGATTTCCTTTAGGAGACCGGTTGGATCTACTTGCAGTCCAAGAGACTCTCAAGAGTTTTTTCCAACACCACAGTTCAAAAGCATCAATTCTTTGGCACTCAGCTTTCTTTATAGTCCAACTCTCACATCCATATATGACTACTGGAAAAACCATAGCCTTGATTAGATGGACCTTTGTTGGCAAAGTAATGTCTCTGTTTTTTAATATGTTGTCTAGGTCATTCATAACTTTTCTTCCAAGGAGTAAGTATGTTTTAATTTCATGGCTGCAGTCACCATCTGCAGTGATTTTGGAGCCCCCCAAAAATAAAGTCTGCCACTTTATTAGCATGCATAGTTTATTTTTGAAAGAACCATATAATACCTATAATATAATTTCTTCCAGAATCTAACATAACACATTTTAAAAATATTATCTCAATTAATTTTCAAGATAAAAAGGAAAAGACAGAGTTCTTTATGTGCCATATGCTTAATCATGTCCAGATCTTTGCGACTTCACGGACTGTATGTAGCCCACCAGGATCCTCTGTCCATGGGATTTTACAAGCAAGAATATTGGAGTGGGTTGCCATTTCCTCCTCCAGGGGATCTTCACAACACAGGATTGAACTGTCTCTTGTGTTTCCTGCACTGCAAGAGGATTCTTCATAAATAGAGGAATTAACCTCGGACCCTACTCTTAAACGGTACGTTCAACTAACCTAAGACTCAGTTTTCCTTTTCTAACATATAGAGGTAAAATTGGAGCATAATATTAGTCTCAGGTGTATAACATAATAGTTTGATGTTTATATAGACTACAAAGTCATCATCACAATAAATCTAGTTACCATTTGTCACCATAAAGTTGACCCCTTCCTCTTTGTTAACTACCAATCTCTTCTCGCAAAGAGTCAGACACGACTGAGTGACTGAACTGAACTGAATCTCTTCTCTGTATCTATGAGTTTTGCTTTGTTCATTAGTTTTCTTTTTTAGATCCCACATATAAGTGAAATCATACAGTATCAGTCTTTCTCTGAACGACTTAGTTCACTTAGGATAATACCCTCAATGTCCACCTATGTTGTCACTAACAGCAAGGTTTCTTTAATTTTTATTGGTGAGTGGTATTCCATTGTGCATTTTTACCAACTTTTCTTTATCCATTCATCCATTGATGGAAGCTTGGGTTATTTTCATGTCTTGGCTATTATAAATAGTGTTGCAATCCACTGGGAGTATATATATATATCTTTTTGAGAGAGTGTTCTTGTTTTCTTCTAACCACCCAGTGAACTGGGGTTGCTGGATCATATGGTGGTTTTGTTTTTAATTCCTGAGGAACTTCCAGGCTGCTTTCCATAGTGGCTGTGTCATTCTGCATCTCCACTAGCTGTGTCAGAGGGTTCTCTTTTCTCCACAACCTCTCCAACACTTGTTGTTTCTTGCCATTATGGTAACAGCCGTCCTGACAGCTGAGAGATGACAACTTACTCTGGCTTTGGTTTGCGTTGCTCAGATGATTAGTGATGTTGAGCATCTTTTCAAGTGCCTGTTGGCCATCTGTATGCCTTCTTTGGAAAAATGTCTATTCAGATCATTTGCCCATTTTTAATTAAATTGTTTGCCTTTTTCTTATTGACCTATATGAATTATTTATATATTTGAATATTAACCCCTTGTCAGATATGTGATTTGCAAATATATTCTCCCATTCAGTAGGCTGCCTTTTTGTTTTATTGTGGTCTCCTCTGCTGTGCAGAAGCTTTATAGTTTTATGTAGACCTAACTTATTTATATTTGCTTTTGTTGTCATTGCATTTGGAGTGAGATTCAAAAAAAAAAAAATTGCTAAGAGTGATGTAAAAGAACTTACCGGCTACATTTTCCTCTAGGAGTTTTACATTTAAGCCTTTAATTCATTTTGAGTTAATTTTTGTATATGGTGCAAGATAGTGGTACAGTTTCATTCTTATGCATGTGGTTGTCCAATTTTCTAATATCATTTATTCAAGAGACTGTCCTTTCCTCATTGTATGTTATTGGTTCTTTTGTTGTAAATTAATTGGTCATAAAGCACACGACTGAGCAACTTCACTTTCCCTTTTCACTTTATTGCGTTGGAGAAAGAAATGGCAACCCACTCCAGTGTTCTTGCCTGGAGAATCCCAGGGACGGGGGAGCCTGGTGGGCTGCCGTCTATGGGGTCGCACAGAGTGGGACACGACTGACGTGACTTAGCAGCAGCAGCAGCAGCAGCAGCAAAGCATGGGTTTATTTCCAGGTTCATTAATTTGTTCCATTGATATGACTTTTTTTATGCCAATACCATAGTGTTTATATTACTGTAGCTTTGTAGTATAGCTTGAAATTAGAGAGTGATACCTCCAGCTTTGTTCTTCTTTTCAAGGTTGCTTTGGCTCTTTGGGTTCTTTTGTGGTTCATGGACATTTTAGGACTGTTTTATTCCTGCAAAAATTGCCATTGGAAAATTTTAATGTTACATTTTTTTTTGTATTAGTTTTGCCAAATATCAAAATGAATCCACCACAGGTATACATGTGTTCCCCATCCTGAACCTTCCTCTCTCCTCTCTCCGATTCCATCCCTCTGGGTCGTCCCAGTGCACCAGCCCCAAGCATCCAGTATCATGCATCGAACCTGGACTGGCAACTCGTTTCATACATGATATTTTACAAGTTTCAATGCCATTCTCCTAAATCTTCCCACCCTCTCCCTCTCTCTCAGAGTCCATAAGACTGTTCTATACATCAGTGTCTCTTTTGCTGTCTCGTACACAGGGTTATTGTTACCATCTTTCTAAATTCCATATATATGCGTTAGTATACTGTATTGGTGTTTTTCTTTCTGGCTTACTTCACTCTGTATAATAGGCTCCAGTTTCATCCACCTCATTAGAACTGATTCAAATGTATTCTTTCTAATGACTGAGTAATACTCCATTGTGTATATGTACCACTGCTTTCTTATCCATTCATCTGCTGATGGACATCTAGGTTGCTTCCATGTCCTGGCTATTATAAACAGTGCTGCGATGAACATTGGGGTACACGTGTCTCTTTCCCTTCTGGTGTCCTCAGTGTGTATGCCCAGCAGTGGGATTGCTGGATCATAAGGCAGGTCTATTTCCAGTTTTTTAAGGAATCTCCACACTGTTCTCCATAGTGGCTGTACTAGTTTGCATTCCCACCAACAGTGTAAGAGGGTTCCCTTTTCTCCACACCCTCTCCAGCATTTATTACTTGTAGACTTTTGGATCGCAGCCATTCTGACTCGTGTGAAATGGTACCTCATAGTAGTTTTGATTTGCATTTCTCTGATAATGAGTGATGTTGAGCATCTTTTCATGTGTTTGTTAGCCATCTGTATGTCTTCTTTGGAGAAATGTCTATTTAGTTCTTTGGCCCATTTTTTGATTGGGTCATTTATTTTTCTGGAGTTGAGCTGTAGGAGTTGCTTGTATATCCTCGAGATTAGTTGTTTGTCAGTTGCTTCATTTGCTATTATCTTCTCCCATTCTGAAGGCTGTCTTTTCACCTTGCTAATAGTTTCCTTTGATGTGCAGAAGCTTTTAAGTTTAATTAGGTCCCATTTGTTTATTTTTGCTTTTATTTCCAATATTCTGGGAGGTGGGTCATAGAGGATCCTGCTGTGATGTATGTCAGAGAGTGTTTTGCCTATGTTCTCCTCTAGGAGTTTTATAGTTTCTGGTCTTACGTTGAGATCTTTAATCCATTTTGAGTTTATTTTTGTGTATGGTGTTAGAAAGTGTTCTAGTTTCATTCTTTTACAAGTGGTTGACCAGATTTCCCAGCACCACTTGTTAAAGAGATTGTCTTTAATCCATTGTATATTCTTGCCTCCTTTGTCAAAGATAAGGTGTCCATATGTGCATGGATTTATCTCTGGGCTTTCTATTTTGTTCCATTGATCTATATTTCTGTCTTTGTGCCAGTACCATACTGTCTTGATAACTGTGGCTTTGTAGTAGAGCCTGAAGTCAGGCAGGTTGATTCCTCCAGTTCCATTCTTCTTTCTCAAGATCACTTTGGCTATTCAAGGTTTTTTGTATTTCCATACAAATTGTGAAATTATTTGTTCTAGCTCTGTGAAGAATGCTGTTGGTAGCTTGATAGGGATTGCATTGAATCTATAGATTGCTTTGGGTAGTATACTCATTTTCACTATATTGATTCTTCCAATCCATGAACATGGTATATTTCTCCATCTGTTAGTGTCCTCTTTGATTTCTTTCACCAGTGTTTTATAGTTTTCTATATATAGGTCTTTAGATTCTTTAGGTAGATATATTCCTAAGTATTTTATTCTTTCCGTTGCAATGGTGAATGGAATTGTTTCCTTAATTTCTCTTTCTGTTTTCTCATTATTAGTGTATAGGAATGCAAGGGATTTCTGTGTGTTGATTTTATATCCTGCAACTTTACTATCTTCATTGATTAGTTCTAGTAATTTTCTGGTGGAATCTTTAGGGTTTTCTATGTAGAAGATCATGTCATCTGCAAACAGTGAGAGCTTTACTTCTTCTTTTCCAATTTGGATTCCTTTTATTTCTTTTTCTGCTCTGATTGCTGTGGCCAAAACTTCCAAAACTATGTTGAATAGTAATGGTGTAAGTAATAGTAATGTAATAGTAATAGTAAGGATCATAAGAGAGTACTATCAACAATTATATGCCAATAAAATGGACAACGTGGAAGAAATGGACAAATTCTTAGAAAAGTACAACTGTCCAAAACTCGACCAGGAAGAAATAGAAAATCTTAACAGACCCATCGCAAGCACGGAAATTGAAACTGTAATCAAAAATCTTCCAGCAAACAAAAGCCCAGGTCCAGACGGCTTCACAGCTGAATTCTACCAAAAATTTAGAGAAGAGCTAACACCTATCCTGCTCAAACTCTTCCAGAAAATTGCAGAGGATGGTAAACTTCCAAACTCATTCTATGAGGCCACCATCACCCTAATACCAAGACCTGACAAAGATCCCACAAAAAAAGAAAACCACAGGCCAATATCACTGATGAACATAGATGCAAAAATCCTTAACAAAATTCTAGCAAATAGAATCCAACAACACATTAAAAAGATCATACACCATGACCAAGTGGGCTTTATCCCAGGGATGCAAGGATTCTTCAATATCCGCAAATCAATCAATGTAATACACCACATGAACAAATTGAAAAATAAAAACCATATGATTATCTCAATAGATGCAGAGAAAGTCTTTGACAAAATTCAACATCCATTTATGATCAAAACTCTCCAGAAAGCAGGAATAGAAGGAACATACCTCAACATAATAAAAGCTATATATGACAAACCCACAGCAAACATTATCCTCAATGGTGAAAAATTGAAAGCATTTCCTCTAAAGTCAGGAACAAGACAAGGGTGCCCACTTTCACCATTACTATTCAACATAGTTTTGGAAGTTTTGGCCACAGCAATGAGAGCAGAAAAAGAAATAAAAGGAATCCAAATTGGAAAAGAAGAAGTAAAGCTCTCACTGTTTACATTTTTTATTATTATTATTTTTGCTATTGGAATTTTGATAGAAATTTTACTCAATGTATAGATTGCTTGGGTAGTATGAATATGGACATAATTCTTCAAATTTATCAGCATGAAATATGTTTCCATATATTTGTGTCTTCTTCAATTTCTTTCATCAATGTCTTATAGTTTTCATTGTACAGTTCTTTTACCTCCTTGGTGAAATTTATTCATAGGTATTAAAATTTTTTGTTGCAATTGCAGATAAGATTGCTTTTCTAATTCCTTGGTTAGTTTGTTTTTAGTGTATAGAAACACAACTGATTTCTGAATACTGATTTTGTATCCTGAAATTTTACCAAATTTACTATTAATTCTAAGATTTTTTAGTGGTGTCTTTGGGGTTTTCTGCAAATTGTGACAGTTTTACTTCTTTCTTTCCTATTTGGATGTTTTTTATTTCTTTTTCTTGCCTAACTGCTATGGATAGGACTTTCAGTACTATGTTGAACAAAAGTGGAGAGTGGACAATCTGGTCTTGTTCCTCATCTTAGAGGAAATACTTTCAGTTTTTTATCATTGAGTATGAAGTTAGCTGCAGGCTTGTAACATGTGGCCTTTACTATGTCGAGGTGCATTCCCTTTATACTCACTTTATTGAGAGTTTTTATCATGAGCAAATGTTGAATTTTGTCAAATGCTTTTTCTGCATCTTTAAGATGATCTTGTGATTTTTTATCCTTCATTTTGTTATTGTGTTGTGTTATGTTGATTGACTGAACTGCATACCTGGAACAAATTTCACTAGATCATGGTGTATGAACCTCTAAATGTATTGTTAAACTCAGTTTGCAAATAGTTTGCTGAGAATTTATGCATTTTTACTCATCAGGGACATTCATTTGCAACTTTTTAATGTGGTGTCCTTTTTTTTTTTTTGGTTTTTGTATCAGGGTAATTCTGGCCTTATAGAAGGTGTTTGGAAGCACTTCTTCCTTTTGAACTTTTTGAAAAATTTGAGTAGAACAGGTATCAAATCTTCTTTGAATGTCTGATAGAATTAATCAGTAAGGCTGTCTGGTTTTAAACTCTTATTTGTTGGGAGGTGTTTGATACTGATTCAATCTCCTTACTGCTGCTGCTGATGCTAAGTCAGTAATTGTTTTATTCAATTTTCTATCTCTTAGAGATTCTGTTTTGGAAGATTGTATGTTTCTAGGATTTTATTCCTGCGGTCTATGGGGTCACACAGAGTTGGACATGACTGAAGCGACTTAGCAGCAGCAGCAGCAGGATTTTATTCATTTCTTATCTGTTGTCCAGTTTGTGTGTGTTTGTGTTTGTGTGTGTGTGTGTGTGTGTGTTAAGTCACTTCAATCATGTCCGACTCTTTGCAACCCTATGGACTGTAACCCACCATGTTCCTCTGTCCATGGGATTCTCCAGGCAGGAATACTGGAGTGGTCTGCCATGCCCTCCTCCAGGTGATTCCTGACCCAGAGACTGAAACTGTGTCTCTTATGTCTCCTGCACTGGGGAGGGGTGGATTCTTTACCACTAGTGCCACCTAGGAAGCCCATTGTCCAGTTTATTTGTGTGTAATTATTCATAGTATTCTCTTATGAACCTCTGTATTTCTTTGGTATCAGTTGTAACTTCTCTTCTTTAATTTCTGATTTGTTTGAACTCTCTCCTTTTTCTTTTCCTGGTGTCTTAGATGGTAAAGAGTCTGCTTGCAATATGGGAGACCTGGGTTCAACCCTGGGTCAGGAAGATCCCCTGGAGAAGGAAATGGCAATCCACTCCAGTACTCTTGCCTGGAAATCCCATGGACGGAGGAGCCTGGCAGGCCACAATCCATGGGGTCGCAAAGAGTTGGACAGGACTTACACACATGTTCCTTTTTTCTTAGTGAGTACAGTTAAAACGTCAATTTTGTTTATCCTTTCAAAGACCAGCTCTTAGCTTCACTAATCTTTTCTAGTGCTTTTTTCAGTCTCTATTTCATTTATTACCACTCTGATTTATTATGTCCTACTTTATACTAAAGCTTAATTTGGGCTTAATTTGCCTTCTTTTTCTAGTTCCTTTGAGTAAAAAGTTTATTTATTTGATATTTTTCTTGTTTCTTGAGGGACCTCCCTGATGGCTCAGATGGTAAAGAGTCTTCCTGCAATTCGGGAGAGACCTGGGTTCACTTCCTGGGACGAGAAGATCCCCTGGAAAGGGAATGGCAACCTACTCTAGTATTCTTGCCTGGAAAAATCCCATGGGCGGAGGAGCCTGACAGGTGACAGTCCATAGGTTGTTTCATGAAGTGGGGTTGTATCACTATGAACTTTCCTCTTAGATCTGCTTATGCTGCATCCCATAGATTTTGGGTATCTTGTATTTCTATTTTCATTTGTCTGTAGGTATTTTAGTTTCTCCTTTTATTCTTACTGATCTGGGATTTTTGTTTTGTTTTTTACTGACCCACATGTTGTTTAATCTCCACCTTTTTTTTTTTTCAGTTTTCTTCTTTAAATTGATTTCTAGTATCATTTCCTTGTGGTTAGAAAAGGTGCTTGATATGATTTCAATTTTATTAAATTTATTCAGACTTGTGACGTAACATATAATCTAACCTGGAGAATGTTCTGTGTGCATTTGTAGGAATGTACATTCTGCTGCATTTGGATGGACCCCAGTAATGTGAATGTGATTCCACTTGATGTTGTCCCACAGGTCTTAAGTTTTCTTAACTTTTTAAACTTCTCTTTTCTTTCTGCTGCTCTATTTGGGTGAGTTCCAATGCCATGTCTTCCAGGTCACTGATTTGTTCTTCTACTTCATCTAATCTGCTATTAAATGCCTCTAGTATATTTTTCAGTTCAGTTCTTCAACTCTGTGACTTCTACTTGGTACTTTCTTATATTTCCTATCTCGATGTTGACGTTCTTATGTATTCAAACCATTCTTGAGTTTTGTAAGCATCTTTTGTGATCATTATTTTGAACTGTTTATCATGTAGACTACTCACTTCTATTTAAAGGTCTTTTTCTGAGGTTTTGTCTGGTTCTTTGGCTTGGAACATAATCCTCTGTTTTCTCATTTTCCTTGACTCTTGTGTTGTTTCTATGTGTCAGGTAAAGCAAATACCTGTCTTAGTCTAGAAGGAGGGGCCTTGTGTTGGAGATGAACCTTATCATTTATCCCTGTCCTAGTTCTTGATTGTCTCTTGAACCTTTGTAATTGTTTCAGTAGCCAGATTTTTTTCTTCTGCCTTTGCCATCTTTATTTTTTAACTCTTTGTTTTATATTGGAGTACAGTTGATTAACAATGTTGTGTCAGTCTCAGATATATGAACAAAGTGATTCCATCACACATATTCTTGGTAGGTCTCAGCTGTTGATGGTGTACCAAGACCTCAGTGTTCCAAAGGGAGTGATCTTGGTCAGCACTTCCAGGCTTATTGGAATCTAGATTCTCAGGCAGCAGCTTTAAAGCACACAGAGAGATGCAGTCCTGTGGAGCCAAAGTTGTAGACTGTGCTAACCTTTAGAAGATCTGGAGATGTCCTTGGGACAACAGTTGCAAGAATCAGGGCTTCATTTAAATGTAGAGTCGCATTTCTGAGAGATACCAGGGAGCTGTGGAGAGTTCAAGGTGGGGCACACAGGTGGTGCGCATCTGTAGCCGCCAGATGTGTCACAAACCTCAAGTCTGTCCCTCAGGTTACTAAAGTTCCAGGACAATTAAATGGACCTTTTTCACTTGCAGCCTGGTGATGTGTTTCAGTTTGCTGTCTGTGGAATGTTCTGGGTGTTGGAGCCTGCCCAGAACTCTGTCTGCCCACTAATTATAGTCCAGGAGCATAACCCTCTGTCCATCTGAGCCAGGCAATCAAGAGGTGTGCCGTGTACGCACTGTGCCGGCCCACCTGCTTCAGTGAGGCTGTAGATCGGGCACGCCCTTAATTACAGTGACTCCAGAAAAGAGTTCTGGGGGGGAGCACACCTGTGGCTTTTGCGAGGACTAGGGTGAGCACTGAGGGTGCAGCACACACTCAGCTTTATTAAGTTTGTATCCACCCATGCCTACACGCTAGCAAAGTAAAGGGAGAGTGTGAAAAATAGTGCTTTCCAGCACCTCTGTCCCTGAGGAAGATTCCAATTAACCCCTGCCCCTCCAACAGACAATTTAAGATTCACAACTAATTTGCAAATAAGATCATCTGTGGAGACCTAAATGGGAAGGAAATCCAAAAAAGGATATATATATATATATATATATATATATATATATATATATATATATATTTAGCTGATTTACTTTTTTTGTACAAAAGAAACTAACACAACACTGTCAAGCAACTATACTCCAATAAAAATTGGCTACAAAAAGATTAGCAGCTGAATATCCTTCATGGATATTTCCATCATCTCTCAAACTCTTGCTTTTGTACTGGCTCCTGGGATAAATGAGTCTGCATGTTAGCCCCTCAGATCCCTACAATACTCTAGGTCCCCTAGATGCAAGTTCTGGCCAAAGCCAGATACTTGGGGGCCTTGTTTCTTTGCTGCAGGTTCTCAGGGCTGGGCTGCCCAGTGTGGGGCACAAACTCCCGGTCCTCAGGGGACAGGCTCCAGGTCTGTGAGATTCTTCCCTAGTGTGTGTCATTGCATGAGGAGTGGGGGTTTTGGTGAGGCCATGTCTCTGCCTTTCCCAGTGTCTCAGTGTGCCCTTCTATCCCTTGTGGTGGAGGAGGCTGTGAAGCTTGCTTTCAGCTCTTTTTCAGCAGATGGTATCCCATAGGTAACTGCAGACTTTGTGTGTCCACAGAGGAGATGAGTTCAGAATTTTCCTATGCTGCTACCTTTATCTATGATCATCTTTCTCTACCTAAGACTCACTTCTCTCTCTAAACTTTCTGAAAACTTCTGAAGTAGATTAGACAATTAACTGCATAGCTTGAATTAGTTTTCAAAGCCCCTTATGTTGTCAATCTTTGTTTAGAAGGGAGAGGGTAAACTTTTGTTTTTTTCTTTTTGACTTCCCTGGTGACTCAGATGGTAAAGAATCTGCCTGCAATGCAGGAGACCAATGTTTGATCCCTCGGGAGCGGTTGGGAAGATCTGGAGAAGGAAATGGCAACCCACTCCAGTATTCTTGCTTGGAGAATCCCAAGGACAGAGGAGCCTGGTGGGCTATAGTTCATCAGGTTCCAAAGAGTCAGACAACGAGTGAGTGACTTTTACTTTCACTCTGTTAGGCACCCAAAATTTAAAAATTAAATGGTAATAAGTTTATTGCATGTAGCACAGTAAAATGGAAGGAGTGTGGGGTATACCTTTAGGATATCCATTCAAGGTCTGACCCTGCCACTTGCTCTGTTTGGCCTGGGGTAGGACAGCTCACCAGAGAAGGCAGTGGCGCCCACTCCAGTGCTCTCGCCTGGAAAACCCCATGGACGGAGGAGCCTGTGGGCTGCAGTCCATGGGGTCCCGAAGAGTCGGACACGACTGAGCGACTTCACTTTCACTTTTCATTTTCATGAATTGGAGAAGGAAATGGCACCCACTCCAGTGCTCTCGCCTGGAAAACCCCATGGACGGAGGAGCCTGGTGGGCTGCAGTCCATGGGGTCCCGAAGAGTCGGACACGACTGAGCGACTTCACTTTCACTTTTCATTTTCATGAATTGGAGAAGGAAATGGCAACCCACTCCAGTGTTCTTGCCTGGAGAATCCCAGGGATGGGGGAGCCTGGTGGGCTGTCATCTATGGGGTCGCACAGAGTCGGACACGACTGAAGTGACTTAGCAGCAGCAGCAAGACAGCTCACCTCCTGTAAACATAAGTTTCTTCATCTTTAAAATGAAGATTCAACTACAAATCCGGGATTCTTTTACAACACTGAAGTTCTACAAAAGAAAATTTCCTTGAGATTCCCCTGCATGTTTAAATCGACTATAAATGAACGTAATTTAATCTTTTCTTGGTGACTAAGGGTCATCAGTAGAAAAAATAACATATGTGAAAAAACAATAGAAAAATAACATACTTGAGTCTGTAGGGTTTCTTTGCTCCTGCATAAAATGACCTTGGACTAAAATGACAAAACATTTTAGTCCATAAAATGACAAACACCTTGAGTGTTTGTATGAATGTGTATTTATGTGTGTATGCGAACATTCTTATTTTCAGCTAATGTTTATTGATGCTGTCCCAGTGCTGTTTATACCATGGCTGCCTTGTTTTTAATATACTTATTAGTGGGTAAATATACACTTCTATAAAGTATGTTACAATTGCTTCAACAGCAACGACAAAGTAAATGTTTGGCTTGTTGAAGTCATCAAAGTTTGACTGATCGATAAGTGATTTATATGCTCTAGTAGTTAATCCATTTTCTTTTGCTTCTTCCCTGAGAAGATCGAAGGCAGTTGTTAAAGTAGCCTTACCTTAATGACACCTACTTGAAGTCAGTAATTATTCTCTCCCCACAGTCTAAAGTAGTCTCAACCTTTACCCGATTGCCACATTTTCCCAATGATTAAAATTCTTCATTATGATTTCGTAAATCCTTCTCAGGGCTTTCAGGTGCCTTTTAAGCTGTCTGATTTCAAAACAAAAACTGCAGTCTAACATTAAAAGTCTTGCTATTTCTGTTAACATTTCTGTTAATAAATCTTAAAGTGATATTAACACTTTTGCTGCCATTTTTATCTTTCTAATAGAATCTATGACTATACATAGCCATGAACCTGCATGCATACACACACACAGACACACACACACTCCCATGTGAAACAGTAAACTTGGTTGGCTAGAGAGATCAGAAGAATTTTTCTATGAGTTACTTACAAGGCTTGATATCTAATTTGAATTTTTCTGACAAATAAAGCTAATGAATGGGACTGTGTTTTTGAATTCGGTCATAATTTTAAGGTAAGAAGACTACGTCCTCCTTTTCCTCTTCCTGCAATGTGTCATCCTTAGAAGTCTCCTCTTACAGGTGTGTGCAAATTGTCATGCAGAGGTAGTTTATATGTGTTCTTCTATAAACATTTGGCACTTTCAGACAATACTGTGGGTAATAATCATGCCTATGTTTGAAATGTGTGCTTTAAAATAACACAGTTGAGCCAACATGTAAAGTTTATCCATTCTACTCACACTCAATAAAAGATAATTTGGATTTCACCCATTTGTTTTATGCACACAAATGAAACCAGAGTACCATGCTCTCCTCTTTGGACTAGCATGCTGTGCTGTGCTGTGCTCAGTCGTGTCTGAGTCTTTGTGACCCAGTGGACTGTAGCCCACCAGGCTCCTCTGTCCATGGGATTCTCCAGGCAAGGACACGGGAGCAGGTTGCCATTGCCTCCTCCAGGGGATCCTCCCAACTCAGGGATTGAATCCGTGTCTCTAGCATCTCCTGCATTGGTAGGCAGACTCTTTACCACTGGCACCACTTGGGAAGGCCTTGGAACAGCATAATTTTCAGTAAGTTTTTCCTACTTAAGGCCCTATACTGAAATCCAAAGGCAGTCTTCTTGTATCATCACCTTCTTCTACACAACAACATTAAACCCCAGTTTCTGAAATCCCATTTGTTCTTCAAAGACATTCCTAGTTATGTTGACATAGCATAGGAAGTAATGTTTTCCTTTGTGTTACCTACAACTCCAAAATCTAAGTATTTGGCTAACACTGTGATCAGTGTCTCAGAAGCAGTGTGTAGGGATTGAATATTGGTTAGAAAACTGTATAAAATTTGGAAGTTGATATTTAGGTTCAGAAAAAAATGCTTTATAAATGTCACAAAACTGAAACAGGGAAAATAACATTATATATACTATTTTCATGTAAATATTATTTAAGACAGGATCTGTTTCTGAGAGTCATCAAACACTTGCAAAGGGAATATGGGAAATTGTTCAAATAACATGAAGGTAGTGGTACATGAGTGTCATCCTACTGAGTTAGGATCAATTTCCAGTAGTTTATTTAAGTTGTTGAGATAAAGTCTCATAAGTTTAAAAGTGGGACTAATGAAATAATTTGATTAATATCCTGTTCAAACATAATGCAAGATGATTTTATGTACACCTATTATACTTTCCATATGTCACTTTATATATTTCATGTGTGTGTGTGTAGAAGATCGAAATGGAGGTAGTGATAGTGAATTTAGTAATCCAAATATTGAGTTGTTCCCCAAAAGAGGGGAAATTGATTTACACGATTGTTTGCTATTAAGGCTCCGATAACTCTGCCACGATTCCGTCTTCTCTTCTGGTTTTCAATTTTGACAGCTGTCAGTCTACAGATATGATTACTTGATCTAAGCATCACAAACACTGCAGTAGGGTCTTCAGAAAATACACTGTGTAAGTTGCAGTTTCATTGTCCCCAGTCAATTACCGCATTCTTAAACTTGCAGTGTATTCATTTGTGGGCACTGAGGCAGCCAGCGGGAGGGCATTGATTGGAGTATAATGTCATGTGTAGCAGGAGAGAGATGAAAAGTATTTTCTGCTTAATGGGTTGGTATTAAGTAGGTGGGAATGGCTTCTAATTAGCCAACAATTGCTGTGGTTCCCAGTTTCCCTCCTTTCCCTCCTCCTGTCGGTCACCAGCTGCCAATCTGCCCCTATTTTTTTTTTTATTTGGAGTTCATTGCTCACTGCAGTGAAAGCCTTTGTTTAAGAAAGAGGGCTCCCAGGGTCTCAGCTGCCTGGGTACAGCTTGCTGCCTACGATGAGTAGCAACTGTCAGTTTATTTTATCTCAACCTTTTCATCATTCTGCTGAAACTGATCGACTGAAACCACCTGAGAGAACTGAGGATTCCGTACCTACAAGTCATTAGCTGGGACCGCAGCCTCCCAGCACAGGGCAAGTCAACTGAACACTCCCGGAAAGGCAGTCCACTTTAACCCCATGTTTCCCCAGGAACACAGGGATTCTGTCGCTTTTTTTGCATCTGAAGCGGAGTCGATGGGAGAGGATGCCTCTGACGTACAGACCCGTAAGTCGGGACGCTCGGCTTTAGGTAAAGGTTGCAGATAATGTCCTCTGGACCGACTGCTGTGGCGACCCCAGCAGTGGGGCACATTGCTCCACCAACAAAAGCGAATGTGAAATTGGGAAACATTTTACAAAGCGACTTTATGACCTCATCTCAAACCCCATTCTTTACCTATATCGAATGTGCCAGACTGAAGCCTGATTTCATATGCGTGTGACCCACAGGACAGCTGCTTAGCTAAAGACGAACTTCCCACACACTTTAATAATACATTGAAACCTTTTTCTAGAGAAACCTTCTAACCTATTGTATCCAGAATGCATCAAAACAGAATGACATGACATGGCCTGAGCCACAGTGGTGGGTAATGTTTAGTAAATACCAAGGACATGCAAACCTACTGGAAAATGATATTTTGTCATTGCTGTTGTTCAGTTGTGAAGTCATGTCCGACTCTTTGCGACCCCATGGACTGCAGCACGCCAGGCTTCTCTGTCCTTCACCATCTCCTGGAGTTTGCTCAAACCCATGTCCACTGGGTCTGTGACGCCATCCAACCATCTCATCCTCTGTTGCCCCCTTCTCCTCCTGCCCCCAGTCTTTCCCAGCATACCATATACCAACCACTGCCATATACCACTTGGAATTGTGGAGTTGTGAATATGTGGTATTTAACTACATTTCAACATGGGTAAATAGACTTAAAGAAGTGAAATTTTAGAAACATTTAGAAGGAAAAGGGAAGGTAACTGAGCAGAGAAAAAGATGATTATTTTTGATAAATGATGTGAGCAAATAAGAATTGGAATTAAGAAGGAAGAATTCAAAGGCCTTCATTTGATTTTAAAATATTGAATAGATATATAAAGAAGGCCAAGGGAAGAGATGTATTGATTTAAAGTACTTTCCATTTATCATATGTAAGTTTTTAATACTGCTAAGACATATTACCTGAAGACTCACTAAATTGGTTTACAGATATTAGGGCAATATCATGTAGTCACGAGGAAAAGATAACCTTGCACTATCACCTTAAAATACTGAAAAAATTTAAGAGCATTCTCACACATGAGAATCACCTGGTGAGCTTGCTGAAAGCAGATTCTCAAGTCCCTTCACTGGAGAGTCGGGATCAATAAGCCTGTGGTCAGGCTTTCCAGGTGGCGCTAATGGTAAAGAGCCCACCTGCCAACGCAGGAGATGTAAGAGATGTGGGTTTTAACCCTTGGTTTGGAAGATCCCTTGGAGGAGAGCATGGCAACCCATTCCAGTATTCTTGCTTGGAGAATCCCACAGACAGACGAGTTGGGAGGCTACCGTGCATGGGGTCGCAGAGTCAGACATGACTGAAGTGACTTGGCAAGGCACCTAAGGCTCTAGAATCTGCATTATAACACCGTCTCCCACCACCAATCAGGTAATTTTTGATGCAAGTGGTCCTTGAGTTGTATCCTTGAGAAACTGCCTAAGGCTTATTGTGAAGTCTAATTTTACACAGGGTATCTTTAATTACTTGAATCATATTAGAAATACAGAATATCTTCATTTACCAATGAACAATTCTAATCTCAATGTCATTTTTTTCTCATAAGAATCTTCTACTTGCAATTTTCTTTAAAATCATTAAAAAAATAATAGACCTGCCTTATGATCCAGCAATCCCACTGCTGGGCATACACACTGAGGACACCAGAAGGGAAAGAGACACGTGTACCCCAATGTTCATCGCAGCACTGTTTATAATAGCCAGGACATGGAAGCAACCTAGATGTCCATCAGCAGATGAATGGATGGGAAAGCTGTGGTACATATACACAATGGAGTATTATTCAACCATTAAAAAGAATACATTTGAATCAGTTCTAATGAGGTGGATGAAACTGGAGCCTATTATACAGAGTGAAATAAGCCAGAAAGAAAAACACCAATACAGTATACTAACGCATATATATGGAATTTAGAAAGATGGTAACAATAACCCTGTATACGAGACAGCAAAAGAGACACTGATGTATAGAACAGTCTTATGGACTCTGTGAGAGAGGGAGAGGGTGGGAAGATTTGGGAGAATGGCATTGAAACATGTAAAATACCATGTATGAAACGAGTTGCCAGTCCAGGTTCGATGCACGATACTGGATGCTCGGGGCTGGTGCACTGGGACGACCCAGAGGGATGGAATGGGGAGGGAGGAGGGAGGAGGGTTCAGGATGGGGAACACATGTATACCTGTGGCAGATTCATTTTGATATTTGGCAAAACTAATACAGTTATGTAAAGTTTAAAAATAAAATAAAATTAAAAAAAAAATAATAGACCAAGTTGCAACAGAAGAATACTAGAGGGCATCACATGTAGGAAGTATGGTTTTGTCAAAGTCTTGATTCAATCCCATATTCTACATCACATCACAAGGTAAGATAGATTTCTTAATGTAGGTTTCAATCAAAAATACCACTGCTTGACAACCTGTTCTTCACACAGCAGTCAAAGTGATCTTTTTAGAGTCAGAGTCCAATTCTCAGACCTTAGGGACAATCTTCCACCACAACTGGAATAAAAACCAAAGTCATCACTATGGCCTGAGAGGTCTAAATTAACTAGCCATCACTGGAACTTGAATTCTTCCTTGTCCTGACTCAGTTTTCTTCTACCATATGGGTCTTCTTGTTACTCAAACAAGCCTGGCTTTACCTGGACATCTTTTCCCCACCCTTTTAGACAGCTTCATCATTTCAAATCGGGTTTCTCTATAAACCATACATATTTTGAAAGACTTCTCTGAACCTTCTGTTTAAAAATAGCCCTCCCAAACCCAATCACTTTCTCTCCTCTTACCCAGCTTTATTTTTCCTTCATGGCCCTCAGCACTGTTTCTAGTGGTTCCCTCCCAGCAACTGTTTCCATGCTTAAGAAATTCTCTGCTTTATACATTTAAGTGGCAAATTAGGACTTGTTCTCACTTTAGTCATTGAAAAGCCAGATATACACTTTCTCAGCTTTCCTTGAGCTGTGCAGAGTCATGTGAGCCAGCTCCCACCAAGCAGTTGCATGCATGCTGAACTCTGCATTGGGATCTGCAGGGCTGTGCAGAATCCAACCATGGCATCAGGCAGAATTCTACTCTGTAATACTTCCTTAAGATTCTCCCGACAAGAAATTAACCTGCCACAATGTGTATGTGTTCATTAATTTTTTTCTGAACATTTTTTGCTGTTGTATAAACTGGCCTTAGTATCTGCAAACCTGAAAGATTTGCTATATACATATTTAGTTGTAGAACAGGATAGTTAGTTCTCTTATATCTTGTTATCAAGTTTGTATAAATATTTATGTGGGTCTAAAAATAGTTACTAGATTATTACAAGTATAGATTAATTCATTTATGGGTGTTTAAAATTTGCTTTAATTTTAGTATATGGCTTGATTTTTGTTTCTCTTCAAATTGATATACTAAAGAGAGTCAAGATGCCTCCTGGAGAAAATATAATACATTGGTTTTGATCTACACCTATCTTTTACAAATTATATTTTTCTTGGCATGTATCGAAAAGGCTATCAGTAGAAAGCTGTTGTATTTTTTAAGGGAAAATTCTATGTTAAATATAGAAAGTGACAGTATTATGCATAATTATCTATGCAATTACACTTGCACATGCTTGAAAATTTTTAGCCAGGAAATCCTTAATAACATTTGCATGGTTAAATGAGACAGCAGAAACAACTGGAAAGGCCTCAGGGCATGGTCATCTATTTAAGCATCCACTTGGATTTTCAACATAATTAGTCATATAATTGTGTGCCTAAACTTAGTAGACTCATGTAAGTAATTATGAATTATTTAAAAGTTGTGTGTGTGATGTTTTGTTCTATGCTTCCTGCCAATCGAATTACTAAGGAATATACTATGTTCACATTGCATCATATAAATCTTCAAATAAGATTACAATTGTAAATCCCTGGATGAAACTGAGTGAACAAGTGAATTCATTCAGTTTATATACATATCACACACACATATCTATTGAACATCAATATTTTAGGGAGTATTCCTATGATAAAGTCATATCATTCTGTTTATCTGTCTCTACTAAAGATTTTATGAAAAAGATTGTTTCTTTTCTTAATGTTGTATTCAACACAATTAGTTTTTTATTTTTTAAATTTCAAATTTATTTATTTTTTATTTATTTTTTTTTGTGTGGGGATCTTCTTTTTTTTTTTTTAATTTAAATTTTATCAAATTTATTTATTTTTTAAAATTAATGTTTACTGGAGTATAGTTGATTTACAATGTTGTGTTAGTTTCTGCTGTAGCTATACATATACATATATCCCCTCTTTTTTGGAGTTCCTTCTCATTTAGGTTTATTTTTATTCATTTAGTTTTAAATTTTAATTCATACCTAAAGGTTGGACATAACAGTTTCCTCCAGTATGGCAGATTTTCTCCTTTTTATAACCCAGTTTGTGGGTGGTATTAAAAACGTGGGCCAAACAAATCTGAATAGCAAAAATATTAACCTCAAAATTTTATGATGGTCATTTGACCCAAATTTCTCCCCTGGTTTTTCTCATTAATCATCTTCCTGACTATTGATTCTGAACCTTCATTTCATTTCATATTTCTTCGTTGTTATTTTTATACCTGTGTTACAAAAATGTGGAGACTCAAGGAAAACTATGTATCTTTTCCCAGAAGCATATTTGATAAGCAAACTAGATCTCTGAAGGTGTTAAATTGAACTTCCTTTGATTAAGAGTGCAAAATACACTTTGTTAGCTGCTGATACAATGAAATGTATATGTAGTCTTAATTCTGAGAAATCAGACAGGTCTCACTAAAGGCTAAAATTAACTGGTCTTTTCTCATTTTGAGTGCCTGATTCCATGTTAGAAGTCAATAAATACAGTCCCTTAGAGGCACAGCACTTAAATTAGCTAACTTTAGTTTTCCCTACTGGTTTGACAAAGTCCAACTTTGTTTATCTTGAGGGCATGGTGAAAGAACATCTATTTGCCTCCGATTTTTTGATTGAAGGTTAGAAGGCATTGAAAGGAAGAAAAAAACCTGAGTATGCTGCTGTGTTAAAGGATTTGGGATGATGAGTATTAGTGTTTTTAACAGTTATTTTATTGCTACAGTGGCTCAGAGATTAACAAGTAAATGAATTCAGGTACATCTGCAGTGTTTTCAAGGATTCACTTCCAGAAGCTCAAGATTGAGATGATCTGGCATTAAAATTAAGAAATATACTAGCATTTCATCTGATTAGACTCTTGCTCCATGTTTCCCATACTGAGCACATTTTACCTATTCCTGGGAGACAGACATTACCCATGAGGAGTGGGTAATTACACCAAGAGCCAAGGACTTTTAGCTAAGTCAGTCATCATAACAAGGCATTATAAATGACTTCTAATTTCTAAAAGAATATTCATCATGAAAAGTATTTATTTTTATATTAATTATGCTGGGGAACCTAGATTATAAAAACATTTACCTATGTCTGGGAGTTAAAAATACAAGGAGGACAGAGTAAAAGAATTCAAAGGAAAGCAAATCCTGGGACCATGGATATAATTTTTGATTGATGTTTTGGTTAAAGAAAAAATCAAAATTCACAATAATGCAAATACCAAGGAGAGAAGTAATTAGAAAGCAAAGCTCCCAGACAATACCCCCAAACTTTGGAAAAAAAATTAGAATCCAACAGAACTGTGCCTTCAGTATGTTCATAATGTTAGTGTTAACTTCTTTTTTCAGAAGAAAGCTACTGGAATTCCATAAAGACAGTATGGAATTGTCCTAATAGAGCCTTACCAAAGAAGAATCAAATATACACAGGAGAGGGTTTTTTTTTCTTCTTCTTTTTTTGCTTCCAAATTCTAGCAACGACAGAAAGTGCTTAGCTAAATTGACTGTATTTGTATTAGCTAGAGGCAAAGGTAAGAACTCCTCTCGGAATGAGACAGACATATACAGGTGGCAGCAGGCTTCTGCGGGGACTCCAAAGCCCAGCCTTCCGCTGGTGCAGCTGCAGCGCTTACTCCGGTCTTACTGTGGTCTAACCAATCGACAGGATTTTCATAAGCTCTCTGAGCTAGCAATTAAAGACAAATTAAATCAGACTAGAGAAACCCAGCTACATTTTTCTTAGATATAGTGAGTTCAGCGTACATTGGAAAGTTAAAACTGGTAACACCACCAGCTACCAAGGACTGTGAGCAGAATCTAAAAGAAGTATAGTTTTTGTCTGAGCAATCAAGAATTCTCTTTTATTGAACCAAGGCAGCAGATAGAGAAGGAGGCTCTCAGAGGGGGAAAAAAAGAAAAAGGAAAAAAAAAAAAAAAGATCTTTCAACCCGAGGGATCTAGAGCTACATTATTATTTCCCAATGAAGTGAGTATTAGCTTTCTGAAGTCACACTTGATTCCTAAGGAAGAAAAGTTGTCACTTATAGAAAACAAAAGAAGATGGATGAACTGCATTAGAGTAAGGAAATTTGAAATTCATGCTCTAGTTCTGTAGTCTTTTTTTATTTAAAAATATGGCTACAATTAAGTATTGACTTGTCTTTTTCAGCATGTTTCATCTTTGGAATTATTTTCTTATCAGGTATGGAAGCCATTGAATTCTCTAAGCTCTTTCTTGAAATTTATTAGACATTTACTTTGATTAACCTATTGTGATTGAAATGAGATTAACAGAAAAGATGTTTATCTTTTGTCAATTTTTTGACAGTAGCATAGAATATATAAAGGACACATTTTCATGCTTTATCTTCTACTTGTCTTATCAAACTTGTTTCCTGTGAGTAGGAATGGAAGTTAAAAACAAAGGATTTCTGGGATCTCTGCCTTTAAAAAATAGACCTACAACCTATAAATACACAATTTGTAAATTGTCATATAGAGAAATGCCAGCCCAGCTCTCCCACTGGAGCTCCCAATGCTGCTGTTGAGGGACCTGTTAGGAAGAATCCTGAAGCTTGTGGACATCAGGGAAGTTTAAATTAAGCCGTGTCAACAGACAACTCTGAAGTCTCAGTGGTTTACCACCATGAATGATTATTCTGTGTTCACTGCATTTAAGAATGGCTTTCTAGGACAACTGTTTTACATGCAGAGATTTAGTGATCCAAGCTGCTTCGATCTTGTGTCTCCATAATGTTTATTAAAACTTTCTCCATGATCCCTACAGGAAGGAGAGCATCAGCTGTGATATCTCAGGTGGGGTCTGTTTTACTTTTGCCCGGAAATAACTTTGGCCCGAAAGTAATTTCTGCCAGAAGTAGTTACAGCACCCTGCCTAGTTGCCCACGGCTAAGAAATGCAGCCTTCTACGGGTTCTATTCCTGGTGGGGGAAGATCCCATATGCCCAGGGGCAGCTAGGCCTTTTCTTCACAACTACTGAGCCCATGCTCTAGAGCCTCTGCTCTGCTTTTCTCTGCAAGAGAAGTCACTGTAGTGAGAAGCCACATACCATAACTAGAAAGTAGCCCCCACTGGCCACAATTAGAGAAAGCCCTCCTGCAGCAGCGAAGAATCAGCACTAGCAAAAATAAATAAACAAAATAAAAGGAAGAAGAAATTCAGGAATAGCTGAGAGAAGCTGAATTTAGGGCAAACTCCAAGACTGGAGGACCAGGCCATGTTAGCTGCTCGACATTCTCTGAATGATTTCAGTTGCGTGCTACAGTACAACTAAGTTCTGACAATAGGTAATCTTCCAACATGTAAAAAATTCCAGTTGCTCTGAATAGATTAAAGCACTTTCAGTCATTCGTAATAAGGTACAAATTGGTTCAATCAGATGATTTCTTCCTAACGTTGTTCATGATTTCAATCCTCTGAAGAATAGGTATCTGAACTAGGAAAAGAGTTAAGTTGAGAGGAAGGATCAGTCAGTTCAGTCGCTTAGTCGTGTCTGACTCTTTGCGACCCCATGAATCGCAGCACCCAGGCCTCCCTGTCCATCACCAACTCCCGGAGTTCACTCAGACTCACGTCCATTGAGTCAGTGATGCCATCCAGCCATCTCATCCTCTGTCGTCCCCTTTTCCTCCTGCCCCCAATCCCTCCCAGCATCAGAGTCTTTTCCAATGAGTCAACTCTTCACATGAGGTGGCCAAAGTACTGGAGTTTCAGCTTTAGCATCATTCCTTCCAAAGAAATCCCAGGGCTGATCTCCTTCAGAATGGACTGGTTGGGATCTCCTTGCAGTCCAAGGGACTCTCAAGAGTCTTCTCCAACACCACAGTTCAAAAGCATCAATTCTTTGGCGCTTAGCTTTCTTCACAGTCCAACTCTCACAACCACACATGACCACTGGAAAAACCATAGCCTTGACTAGACGGACCTTTGTTGGCAAAGTACTGTCTCTGCTTTTGAATATGTTATCTAGGTTGGTCATAACTAAGCATATATATTAAAAAATACAATAAAAACCCTTCTGCTGGACTGTGATTTTGATGGATATAGGTGCAATATTAAACCAAATGTTATAAACATTTTTTAAAAAAGTGGTGGTGGCAATTACAGGATTAGATAATCTAGCATGCAAGGAGTCATTAAGGATCTAGATTCTTTCTATGCTTCCCCATTGCCATCCTCATCATTTTGATATCTTAGTTGTATGTTGGCTATGGCAGCTCCAGCTCCTTACAAATTCACACATCAATATTGAACAACAGTAATAAGGGGGAATCTCCTTGTTTGCACATCTTTTTAAGAATGAGGAAAATGTTTCAAACAGTTCCTCAGGAGATCTTCTTCTCTTATATTATTAATTACAATTGTGTTACATATCCTCCAGAAAGCTATCACTTGGCAAGTAATAATGAGGTCATGGTCACTGACATTAGTAGACATTCAAACACTGGGGATGGAGAAGGGCCATCCCTAACCCTAACCCTAACCTTAACCCTCTGCAAGAACATGAGGACTTGAAGAAAGAGAACAATCAGGACTCTATTACCAGGAAGGAAGTTGGGCAATGGCTACTGGGTAGAGAATCAATGGGATCTTCCCCACAGATGCATTATGTCACTAGACCTTGACTAGTTTGTCAAGGCAATCTGTTGGACTGGGAACTGTCATCTTCCTTTATAGATGAGGTAAAAGAAGTAAAATTACCCAGGTCAATAGTCTATACAGTGAAGGAGCTGGAAGAGATCGCCTGACTTCAAAGCCCAAATTCCTTACCATGCAATATTTGATGAATTTGGTTAAAGAAAACTGCTCATCATTGAAATGTGTTTTTTTCCAAATTCATAGCTGTGTCTCTTTTGTTGCTGCTGTTCACTCTCTCAGTTGGGTCCCACTCTTTGTGACCCCATGGATTGTAGCACACAGGCTTCCCTGTCCTTCACCATCTCCTGGAGCTTCCTCAAACTCATGTCCATTGTCCTCCAAAAATCTTGTCCTCTGTGGTCCCCTTCTCCTCCTGCCCTCAATCTTTCCCAGTATCAGGGTTTTTTTCTAATGAGTCAACGATTTGCATTAGCTGGCCAAAGTATTGGAGCTTCAGCTTCAGCATCAGCCCTTCCAATGAATATTCAGGACTGATTTCCTTTGGGATTGACTGGTTTGATCTCTTTGTTGTCTAAGGGACTCTCAAGTCTTCTCCAACACCACAGTTCAAAACCATCAGTTCTTCAGTGTTCAACCTTCTTTAGGGTTGAGCTCTCACATCCATACATGACTACTGGAAAAACCATAGCTTTGACTAGATGGACCTTATTTGGCAAAGTAATGTCTCTGCTTTTTAATATGCTTTCTAGGCTTGTCATAGCTTTTCTTCCAAGGAGCAAGCATCTTTTAATTTCATGGCTGCACTCAACATCTGCAGTGACTTGGGCGCCCCCCAAAACAAAGTCAGTCACTGCTTCCATTGTTTCCCCATCGATTTGCCATGAAGTGATGGGACCAGATGCCATGGTCTTCGTTTTTTGAATGTTGAGTTTTAAGCCAGCTTTCTCACTCTCCTCTTTCACTTTCATCAAGAGGCTCTTTAGTTCCTCTTCTCTATCTGCCAGTAGGGTAGTGTCATCTTCATATCTGAGGTTATTGATATTTCTCCTGGCAATCTTGATTCTAGCTTGTGCTTCATCCAGCCTGGTATTTCACATGATATAAGTTAAATAAGCAGGGTGACAGCCTTGACGTATAGACTTTATGTATATCTTTCCCAATTTGGAATGAGTCTGCTGTTCCATGTCTGGTTCTAACTGTTGCTTCTTGACATGGACACAGGTTTCTTAGGAGGCAGGTATAGGTTGTCTGGTTGTCTTGAAGAATTTTCCACAGTTTGTTGTGACCCACACAGTCAAAGGCTTTAGCATAGTCAATGAAGCAGAACCAGAATTCTTCTGGAATTCTCTTGCTTTTTCTATGATCCAATGGATGTTGGCAATTTGATCTCTGGTTCTTCTGCATCTTCTAAATCCAGCTTGAACATCTGGAAGTCCTCCATTCAAGTACTGTTGAAGACTAGCTTGCAGAATTTTGAGTATTACTTTCTAGCATGTGAAATGAGTGCAACTGTGTGGTAGTTTGAATATTCTTTGGTATTGCCTTTCTTTGGGATTAAAATGGAAACTGACCTTTTTCAGTCCTGTGGCCACTGCTGAGTTTTCCAAATTTGCTGGCATCTTGAGTGCAGCACTTTCACAGCATCATCTTTTAGGATTTGAAATAGCTCAGCTGGAATTCCATCACCTCCACTAGCTTTGTTTGTAGTGATGCTTCCTAAGGCCCACTTGACTTTGCATTCCATGATGTCTGGCTCTAAGTGAGTGGTCATATCATCATGGCTATCTGGGTCATTAAGATCTTTTATTATAGTTCTGTGTATTCTTGTCACCTCTTATTATTTATGTCCTTTATTGTGCCCATCTTTGCATGAAATATTCCCTTGATATCTCTAATTTTCTTGAAGAGATCTCTAGTCTTTCCCATTCCATTGTTTTCCTCTATTTGTTTGCACTGTTCACTTAGAAAGGCTTTCTTATCTCTCCTTGCTTTTCTTTGGAACTCTGCATTCAGTGGGTATATCTCTCCTTTTCTGCTTTGTCTTTAGCATCTCTTCTTTTCTCAGCTCTTTGTAAGACCTCCTCAGACAACCGTGTTTCCTTTTTGCATTTCTTTTTCTTGGGGGTGGTTTCTCTTTTGAATATGCCTTAATTCTGTCCTTCAGTTCATCAGAAAAATCTGTAGAGATGTGTTGCTGTAGAGTATGACTTTGGAACTTTGAAGTAACTGTGCTTCAGTTTATGTAATGATTCTTCTCATAAATCTATATCCTCCTCTTCACTATAGGTTGATATACTTGTAATATTATGGAAAAAAACAATATAAAGGAGTTATTATATGGCATGTGTGCGTGCTAAGCTGCTTCAGTCATGTCCGACTCTTTGCAACCGCATGCACTGTAGCCTGCAAGGCTCCTCGGTCCATGGAATTCTCCAGGCAAGAATACTGCACTGGGTTGCCATGCCCTTCTCCAGGGGATCTTACCAACCCAGGGCTTGAACCTGCATCTCTTATGTCTGCTGTTCCTCAGGCGGGTTCTTTACCACCAGTGCCACCTGGGAAGCCCCTATTGTTATATGGGATCCACTGCAAATCATATTGAGAACATGATGCTTTTGAAACCCATACTAATTCTTATGGTTTTTCAAGATTTCCTTAAATTTAATTAAAGCAAAGTGAATTTTAAAAGCTTAAGAATTTTCTTAGAAACTTAGGAGTCATAGATTTAGAAAACTAAAAATAAATTCAGAGGTGAAATATAGTTTAATTCCCTTCCTACACTGATTTTACAAACGAGGAAATTTGTGCAACACTGAAAGACACTGGGAATGAAAGACTTAGTATAAAGCAATTATCTATTTGATGCATCACACACAACACAGTCTCACAATAATAAAACCAACATAAGTACCAATAATATGACTACTGAAAACAATATAAGTTTTTTTTTTTTGGGGTGGGGGGAGTGCATTTTTTAGCTGAGTAGAGCCACACAGTCAAATTTCTGTTTTAAAGCTACTTTGACATAGGAAGGGGCCTATAGATCTTAATAAGTAAAAGCCGGATCAAGGAACTATATGAAAAGGAACTGACCCCACACTGTCCACAACAACACGAGAGAAAGTCCTAAATATATTTTTACTATTATCATTCTTTAAATTAAAAAAAATTTTTTTTAATTTTTAAGTCCTCTATTCAGTTCAGTTCAGTTCAGTTCAGTTGCTCAGTCATGTCTCACTCTTTGCGACCCCATGAATTGCAGCACGCCAGGCCTCCCTGTCCATCACCAACACCCAAGTTCACTCAAACTCATGTCCATTGAGTCGGTGATGCCATCCAGCCATCTCATCCTCTGTCGTCCCCTTCTCCTCCTGCCCCCAATCCCTCCCAGCATCAGAGTCTTTTCCAATGAGTCAACTCTTCGCATCAGGTGGCCAAAGTACTGGCGTTTCTTTCAGCTTTAGCACCATTACTTCCAAAGAACACCCAGACTGATCTCCTTTAGAATGGACTGGTTAGATCTCCTTGCAGTCCAAGGGACTCTCAAGAGTCTTCTCCAACACCACAGTTCAAGAACATCAATTCTTTGGCACTCAGCTTTCTTCACAGTCCAACTCTCACATGCATACATGACTACTGGAAAAACCATACCCTTGACTAGATGGACCTTTGTTGGCAAAGTAATGTCTCTGCTTTTGTATATGCTATCTAGGTTGGTCATAACTCTCCTTCCAAGGAGTAAGCATCTTTTAATTTCATGGCTGCATTCACCATCTGCAGTGATTTTGGAGCCCCAAAAAATAAAGTCTGACACTGTTTCCACTGTTTCCCCATCTATTTCCCATGAAGTGACAGGACCAGATGCCTTGATCTTCGTTTTCTGAATGTTGAGCTTTAAGCCAACTTTTTCAATCTCCTCTTTCACTTTCATCAAGAGGCTTTTTAGTTCCTCTTCACTTTCTGCCATAAGGGTGCTGTCATCTGCATATCTGAGGTTATTGATATTTCTCCCAGCAAGCTTGATTCCAGCTTGTGCTTCTTCCAGCCCAGCATTTCTCATGATGTACTCTGCATATAAGTTAAGTAAGCAGGGTAACAATATACAGCCTTGACATACTCCCTTTCCTATTTGGAACCAGTCTGTTGTTCCATGTCCAGTTCTAACTGTTGCTCTGCATATAGGTTTCTCAAGAGGCAGGTCAGGTGGTCTGGTATTCCCATCTTGAAAGAGGTTCTGAAAGGAATTTTCCACAGTTTATTGTGATCCACACAGTCAAAGGCTTTGGCATAGTCGATAAAGCAGAAATAGATGTTTTTCTGGAACTCTCTTGCTTTTTCCATGATCCAGCGGATGTTGGCAATTTGATCTCTGGTTCCTCTGCCTTTTCTAAAACCAGCTTGAACATCTGGAAGTTCACGGTTCACGTATTGCTGAAGCCTGGCTTGGAGAATTTTGAGCATTACTTAACTAGAGTGTGAGATGAGTGCAATTGTGTGGTAATTTGCACATTCTTTGGTGTTGCCTTACTTTGGGGTTGGAATGAAAACTGACCTTTTCCAGTCCTGTGGCTACTGCTGCATTTTCCAAATTTGCTGGCATATTGAGTGCAGCACTTTCACAGCATCATCTTTCAGGATTTGAAATAGCTCCACTGGAATTCGATCACCTCCACTAGCTTTGTTCATAGTGATGCTTTCTAAGGCCCACTTGACTTCACATTCCAGGATGTCTGCCTCTAGGTCAGTGATCACACCATCATGATTATCTGGGTCATGAAGATCTTTTTTATACAGTTCTTCTGTGTATTCTTGTTACCTCTTCTTGATATCTTCTGCTTCTGTTAGGTCCATACCATTTCTGTCCTTTATCGAGCTCATCTTTGTATGAAATGTTCCCTTGGTATCTTTAATTTTCTTCAAGAGATCTCTAGTCTTTCCCATTCTGTTGTTTTCCTCTATTTCTTTGCACTGATCGCTGAAGAAGGCTTTCTTATCTCTTCTTGCTATTCTTTGGAACTCTACATTCAGATGCTTATGTCTTTCCTTTTCTCCTTTGCTTTTCACTTCTCTTCCTTTCATAGCTATTTAATTTTCATTTTTATAACCTACTATTACTTTGCAAAAAAATACCCTATTTTTTAAAACAAACTTCATATATATATATATTTTATAATTTTTGTGACTTTATTATTTTTTCTTTAATATTATATATTGAGAATCCAACCTCTACTCTTGATTTTTAATTTTTGCTTTTTGGTATTTGTTATCAATTTTGTTTGTACCTTTAAGAACCCAATCTTCAGTACCCATTTTTTACTTGGGAGCTAGATTACTGGCTTGACTGCTCTCTCCCACTTTGGACTCTCCTTTTCCTCCACCAGGTTGCCTCTGTCTCCTCCCTCCCCCTCTACCCAACTCTGTGAATCTCTTTGTGTGTTCCAGACAGTGGAGAACACTTAGGGAAATGATTGCTGGCTGGATCTGTCTCTCTCCTTTAGATTTCCCCCTTTATCCTCCTGGTCATGTCCATCTCCCTCCTCCCTCTTCTCTTCTCTGCGTAACTCCTTGAACATCTCTGAGGGATCCAGACTGTGGAGAGCACATAGGGAAGTGATTACTGGCTAGCTTGCTCTCTCCCCTTTTGATTCCCTCTCTTCTCCTCCTGGTCACCTCTATCTCCCTCCTCCCTCTTCTCTTCTCCATAACTCTGTGTACCTTTCCGGGTGTCCCTCACTGTGGAGAAACTTTTCATCATTAACCTAGATGTTTTATCATTGGTGCTGTATAGATGGAGAAGTCCTGAGGCTACCATAAGAATAAGACTGAAAACCAGAGGCAGGAGGCTTAAGTCCAAATCCTGAGAACACCAAAGAACTCCTGACTCCAGGGAACATTAATCGATAGGAGCTCATCAAAAGCCTCCATCCCTACACTGAAACCAAGTACCACCCAAGGGGCAACAAGTTCCAGAGCAAGACATACCACGCAAATTCTCCAGCAACACAGGAACATAGCCCTGAGCTTCAATATACAGGCTGCCCAAAGTCACTCCAAACCCACTGACATCTCATAAGTCATTATTGGACACTTCATTGCACTCCAGAGAGAAGAAATCCAGCTCCACCCACCAGAACACCGATACAAGCTTTCCTAACCAGGAAACCTTGACAAGCTACCCGTCCAACCCCACCCACAGAGAGGAAACTCCACAATAAAGAGAACTCCACAAACTGCCAGAAAACGGAAAGGCCACCCCAAACACAGCAATATAAACAAGATGAAGAGGCAGAGAAATACCTATCAGTTAAAGGAACAGGATAAATGCCCACCCAACCAAACAAAAGAGGAAGAGATAGGGAGTCTACCTGATAAAGAATTCCAAATATTGATAGTGAAAATGATCCAAAATCTTGAAAGCAAAATGGAGTTACAGATAAATAGCCTGGAGATAAGGATTGAGAAGATGCAAGAAAGGTTTAACAAGGACCTAGAAGAAACAAGAAAGAGTCAATATATATAATGAATAATGCAATAAATGAGATCAAAAACACTCTGGAGGGAACCAATAGTAGAATAACAGAGGCAGAAGATAGGATAAGTGAGATAGAAGATAGAATGGTAGAAATAAATGAAACAGAGAGGAAAAAAAATGAATTAAAAGAAATGAGGACAATCTCAGAGACCACTGGGAAAATGTTAAATGCCTCAACATTCAAATCATAGGAGTCCCAGAAGAAGAAGACAAAAAGAAAGACCATGAGAAAATACTTGAGGAGATAATAGTTGAAAACTTCCCTAAAATGGGGAAGGAAATAATCACCCAAGTCCAAGAAACCCAGAGAGTTCCAAACTGGATAAACCCAAGATGAAACACCCCAAGACACATATTAGTCAAATTAACAAAGATCAAGCACAAAGAACAAATATTAAAAGCAGCAAGGGAAAAACAACAAATAACGCACAAGGGCATTCCCATCAGGATAACAGCCGATCTTTCATAGAAACTCTTCAGGCCAGGAGGCAATGGCAGGACATACTTAAAGTGATGAAAGAAAATAACCTACAGCTCAGATTACTGTACCCAGCAAGGATCTCATTCAAATATTAAGGAGAAATCAAAAGCTTTACAGACAACCAAAAGCTGAGAGAATTCAGCACCACCAAACCAGCTCTCCAACAAATGCTAAAGGATATTCTCTAGACAGGAAACACAAAAAGCGTGTATAAACTTGAACCCAAAACAATAAAGTAAATGGCAATGGGATCATACTTACCAATAATTACCTTAAACGTAAATGGGTTGAATGCCCCAACCAAAAGACTAAGACTGGCTGAATGGATACAAAAACAAGACCCCTATATATGTTGTCTACCAGAGACCCACCTCAAAACAGGGGACACATACAGACTGAAACTGAAGGATAGAAAAAGATATTCCATGCAAATAGAGACCAAAAGAAAGCGGGAGTAGCAATACTCATATCAGATAAAATAGACTTTAAAACAAAGGCTGTGAAAAGAGACAAAGAAGGACACTACATAATGATCAAAGGATCAATCCAAGAAGAAGATATAAAATTATAAATATATATGCACCTAACATAGGTGCACTGCAATATGTAAGACAAACGCTAACAAGTATGAAAGGGGAAATTAACAATAACACAATAATAGTGGGAGACTTTAATACCCCACTCACACCTATGGATAGATCAACTAAACAGAAAATTAACAAGGAAACACAACCTTTAAATGATACAATAAACCAGTTAGACCTAAATGATATCTATAGGACATTTCACCTTTTTCTCAAGTGCACATGGAACCTTCTCCAGGATAGATCACAGCCTGGGCCATAAATCTAGCCTTGGTAAATTCAGAAAAATTGAAATCATTCTAAGCATCTTTTCTGACCACAATGCAGTAAGATTAGATCTCAATTACAGGAGAAAAACTATTAAAAATTCCAACATATGGAGGCTGAACAACACGCTGCTGAATAACCAACAAATCACAGAAGAAATCAAAAAAGAAATCAAAATATGCATAGAAACAAGTGAAAATGAAAACACAACAACCCAAAACCTATGGGACACTGTAGAAAGCAGTGCTAAGGGAAAGGTTCATAGCAATACAGGCATACCTCAAGAAACAAGAAAAAAGTCAAATAAATAACCTAACTCTACACCTAAAGCAACTAGAAAAGGAAGAAATGAAGAACCCCAGGGTTAGTAGAAGGAAAGAAATCTTAAAAATTAGGACAGAAATAAATGCAAAAGAAACAGAAGAGACATAGCAAAAATCAACAAAGCCAAAAGCTGGTTCTTTGAGAGGATAAATAAAATTGACAAACCATTATTAGCCAGACTCATCAAGAAACAAAGGGAGAAAAATCAAATCAATAAAATTAGAAATGAAAATGGAGAGATCACAACAGGCAACACAGAAATACAAAGGCTCATAAGAGACTACTATCAGCAATTATATGCCAATAAAATGGACAACGAGGAAGAAATGGACAAATTCTTAGAAAAGTACAACTTTCCAAAACTGAACCAGGAAGAAATAGAAACTCTTAACAGATCCATCACAAGCACGGAAATTGAAACTGTAATCAGAAATCTTCCAGCAAACAAAAGCCCAGGTCCAGACGGCTTCACAGCTGAATTCTACCAAAAATTTAGAGAAGAGCTAACACCTATCCTACTCACACTCTTCCAGAAAATTGCAGAGGAAGGTAAACTTCCAAATTTATTCTATGAGGCCACCTTCACCCTAATACCAAAACCTGACAAAGATGCCACAAAAAAAGAAAACTACAGGCCAATATCACTGATGAACATAGATGCAAAAATCCTTAACAAAATTCTAGCAAATAGAATCCAACAACACATTAAAAAGATCATACACCATGACCAAGTGGGCTTTATCCCAGGGATGCAAGGACTCTTCAATATCCGCAAATCAATCAATGTAATACACCACACTAACAAATTGAAAAATAAAAGCCATATGATTATCTCAATAAATGCAGAGAAAGCCTTTGACAAAATTCAACATCCATTTATAATAAAAACCCTCCAGAAAGCAGGAATAGAAGGAACATACCTCAACATAATAAAAGCTATATATGACAAACCCACAGCAAACATTATCCTCAATGGTGAAAAATTGAAAGCATTTCCCCTAAAGTTAGGAACAAGACAAGGGTGCCCACTCTCACCACTACTATTCAACATAGTTTTGGAAGTTTTGGCCACAGCAATCAGAGCAGAAAAAGAAATAAAAGGAATCCAAATTGGAAAAGAAGAAGTAAAACTCTCACTGTTTGCAGATGACATGATCCTCTACATAGAAAACCCTAAAGACTCCACCAGAAAATTACTAGAACTAATCAATGAAGATAGTAAAGTTGCAGGATATAAAATCAACACACAGAAATCCCTTGCATTCCTATACACTAATAATGAGAAAATAGAGAAATTAAGGAAACAATTCCATTCACCATTGCAACAAAAAGAATAAAATACTTAGGAATATATCTACCTAAAGAAACTAAAGACCTATATATAGAAAACTAAAACACTGGTGAAACAAATCAAAGAGGACACTAATAGATGGAGAAATATACCATGTTCATGGATTGGAATAAACAATATAGTGAAAATGAGTATACTACCCAAAGCAATCTATAGATTCAATGCAATCCCTATCAAGCTACCAACGGTATTCTTCACAGAGCTAGAACAAATAATTTCACGATTTGTATGGAAATACAGAAAACTTGAATAGCCAAAGCAATTTTGAGAAAGAAGAATGGAACTGGAGGAATCAACCTGCCTGACTTCAGGCTCTACTACAAAGCCACAGTCATCAAGACAGTATGGTACTGGCACAAAGACAGGAGTATAGATCAATGGAACAAAACAGAAAGCCCAGAGATAAATCCATGCATCTATGGACACCTTATCTTTGACAAAGGAGGCAAAAATATACAATGGATTAAAGACAATCTCTTTAACAAGTGGGGCTGGGAAAACTGGTCAACCACTTGTAAAAGAATGAAACTAGAACACTTTCTAACACCATTCACAAAAATAAACTCAAAATGGATTAAAGATCTAAATGTAAGACCAGAAACTATAAAATTCCTAGAGGAGAACATAGGCAAAACACTCTCTGACATAAACCAGAGCAGGATCCTCTATGACCCACCTCCCAGAATATTGGAAATAAAAGCAAAAATAAACAAATGGGACCTAATTAAAATGAAAAGCTTCTGCACAACAAAGGAAACTATAAGCAAGGTGAAAAGACAGCCTTCAGAATGGGAGAAAATAATAGCAAACGAAGCAACTGACAAACAACTAATCTCAAAAATATACAAGCAACTCCTGCAGCTCAATTTCAGAAAAATAAATGACCCAATCAAAAAATGGGCCAAAGAACTAAACAGACATTTCTCCAAAGAAGACATACAGATGGCTAACAAACACATGAAAAGATGCTCAACATCACTCATTATCAGAGAAATGCAAATCAAAACCACAATCAGGTACCATTTCACGCCAGTCAGAATGGCTGCGATCCAAAAGTCTACAAGCAATAAATGCTGGAGAGGGTGTGGAGAAAAGGGAACCCTCTTACACTGTTGGTGGGAATGCAAACTAGTACAGCCACTATGGAGAACAGTGTGGAGATTCCTTAAAAAACTGGAAATAGAACTGCCATATGACCCAGCAATCTCACTGCTGGGCATACACACTGAGGACACCAGAAGGGAAAGAGACACGTGTACCCCAATGTTCATCACAGCACTGTTTATAATAGCCAGGACATGGAAGCAACCTAGATGTCCATCAGCAGATGAATGGATAAGAAAGCAGTGGTACATATACACAATGGAGTATTACTCAGCCATTAAAAAGAATACATTTGAATCAGTTCTAATGAGGTGGATGAAACTGGAGCTTATTATACAGAGTGAAGTAAGCCAGAAAGAAAAACACCAATACAGTATACTAATGCATATATATGGAATTTAGAAAGATGGTAACAATAATCCTGTATGTGAGACAGCAAAAGAGACACAGATGTATAGAACAGTCTTCTGGACTCTGTGGGAGAGGGTGAGGGTGGGATGATTTGGGAGAATGGCATTGAAACATGTATATTATCATATGTGAAACGAATCGCCAGTCCAGGTTTGATGCATGATACAGGATGCTCGGGGCTGGTGCACTGGGATGACCCAGAGGGATGGTACAGGGAGGGAGGTGGGAGGGGGTTCAGGATGGGGAGCACGTGTACACCTGTGGCAGATTCATGTCAATGTATGGCAAAACCAATACAATATTGTAAAGTTATTAGCATCCAATTAAAATAAATAAATTTATATTAAAATAAATAAAATGTGGTGAAATATGTAAAAAATTAAAGCTACTTAGAATATTTTCTTTTTCTGCAACTGTATCACCAAGTGGATACATATTTAGGATCATTAATTTTAAGTAATTTTTGATTTTTAGTGACTGCTTTTTCAAAGTTTGCTTTTGTTAGGGCTCCTTGGAGAAATGGTTGATGGCAGTTCTGAAGTCACAGATGCGTACATGGAGCCCGAAACAGTTATCACACCAGATCACAAGGAAGCCATTGAAATCCACAATGCCTACACTGAAGGCTTTTTGTGGGCCTTTTTGTGGGCCAAATCATCTGGGATGATTTCAGGCAAAAAGATATTCAGATAAAGATGGATCACTTATCCTAAGCCAGATTGTTTTTTTCAATCCAAGAAAAAACAAGATGGAAATCAAAATAAATTCCCTTTAAAGAGAGCTGGCCACTAGGCAATAAGAATATGCTTCTAAAACAGGGGCTTCCTCACAACAAGACTGATGGGGTGAGCAATAAGAAATTCAGTTGAAATATGGAGATATTGTGGTCCTTAAGTTGACAGTTATCTGTCTGGTTGAAACTGAAAGTACTTTTTATAAAACAAGATCTCTCTATTTAATTGAATTGAATTCCATATTTGTTATAAATTCTTCAATACTTTATTACTTTTGTTTTCAACCATTATTTTTTCAAGGAATTTTAAAAAGAAGATTTTCTTATTCATGCTTTATGTACATCCAGGTTTCTAACTAGATTTCCTGTTTATTCTGCCTGGAGTGAAACATTTGCTGTGCTTCCTTGATTGCTCAGCAGGTAAAGAATCTACCTGCAATGCAGGAGACAGAGGAGACAAGGGTTTGATCCTTGGGTTGGAAAGATTCCATGGAGGAGAAAATGGCAACCCGCTCCACTATTCTTGCCTGAAAAAAATCCTATGGAGAGAGGAGCCTAGTGGGCTACAGTCCAATGGGTTGTAAACAGTCGGACATGACTGAGCGACTAAGCATGGAATTCACATACTGGTGTGTTAGAGATGAACTTTCTCAGCTTTTGTGTGCTTGGAAAAATATTTTACCTATGCTTCTGAAAGATATTTTCATTGGGTATGGAATTTCAATTTTGATGGTCCTTTTTTCTTTTAGTACTTTGACTAAGTTACTTTATTTATTCTCTTTTGATTTCCATGGTTCCAGAGAGATTTCAGGTCCTATTGTGTTTGTTCCACCTCACCTTTTACAAAGGACCTTTTAAGATTTTTCTCTTTATCACTCATTTTAAACACTGTGATTATGATGCTCCTTGGTTTAATTTTAATGTTTTTCTGCTTAGGGTTAATTGAGCTTCTTAGATCTGTGGGTTTATAGTTTTCATCAAATTCATAAAAAAATCAGCCTTTCATTAATTTTTGAAATACATTTCAAGTCCCTCTTCTTTTCCTCTTCTTTGGGGGGTCTCCAAATTACTCACACATTAGGCTTCTTGAAGTGACCCATGGTTCTCTAACATGCTCTATTCATATCGTTTCAGTGTGTTTTCCCTGTATTTCATTTCGGATAGTTCTATTGCTATGTCTCCAAAGCTGATCTTTTCCTTTGCATTATCTAAATCTGCTGCTAATCCATCGAAGTTTTTTGTTTTTTTTTTTTTAATTCATATTGGGCATTTTCTTACTTCTAGAAATTCAGTTTGGCTTTTTAACATCTTTCCAGACTCTATATGTCTAATCTTTCTCTTATATCCTTGAATATATGGAATATAGCTTTAATATCCTGTTTCTGTCCTGGTCTACTAATTCTATTATCTGTTGCATGTCTGGGTTCAGTTCAGTTCAGTTCAGTTGCTCAGTCGTGTCTGACTCTTTGTGACCCCATGAATCGCAGCACCCAGGCCTCCCTGTCCATCACCAATTCCCAGAGTTCACTCAGACTCACGTCCATTGAGTCAGTGATGCCATCCAGCCATCTCATCCTCTGTCGTCCCCTTCTCCTCCGGCCCCCAATCCCTCCCAGCATCAGAGTCTTTTCCAATGAGTCAGGTCTTCGCATGAGGTGGCCAAAGTACTGGAGTTTCAGCTTTAGTATCAGTTCTTCCAAAGAAATCCCAGGGCTGATCTCCTTCAGAATGGACTGGTTGGATCTCCTTGCAGTCCAAGGGACTCTCAAGAGTCTTCTCCAACACCACAGTTCAAAAGCATCAATTCTTTGGTGCTCAGCCTTCTTCACAGTCTGGGTTAGTTTCTATTTATATATTTTCTCCTCTTTATGAGTTATATCTGCTTCTTGGTGTGTCTACATAATTTTGATTGGATGCCAGATACTGTGTATTTTACCTTTTGTTTTGTTTCTCGTTTGGTTGCTAAGTCATGTCCAACTCTTGTGACCCCATGGACTTGTAATTCCCCAGGCTCCTCTGTCCATGGGATTTCCCAGGGAAGAATACTGGAGTGGGTAACCATTTCCTTCTCCAGGGGATATTTCCAACTCAGGGATCAAACTTCCCTCTCTTGCATTGTAGGCAGATACTTTACCACTGAATCACCAGGGAAGCCCTGTATTTTACTTTGGGTGCTAAATATTTCTTATTCCTAGAAATATTCTTGAGCTTTGTTCTAGGATTCAGTTAAGATACTTAGAAACAGTTTGATCCATTTGACACTTGCTTTTAAATTCAGCAGTGGCCACAAGATTGGAAAAGGTCAGTTTTCTTTCCAATCTCAAAGAAGAGAAATGCCAAAGAATGTTCAAACTACCACCCAATTGCACTCATTCACATGCTAACAAAGTAATGCTCAAAATTTTCCAAGTTAGGCTTCAACAGTACTTGAACAGAGAACTTCCAGATGTTCAAGCTGGATTTAGAAAAGGCAGAAGAACCAGAGATTAAATTGCAAACATCCATTGGATCATAGAAAAAGCAAGAGAACTCCAGAAGAATATCTACTTCTGCTTCATTGATTATGCTAAAGCCTTTGACTGTGTGGATCACAACAAGCTGTGGAAAATTCTTCAAGAGATGGGAATACCAGACCACTTTACCTGCTTCCTGAGAAACCTGTATGCAGGTCAAGAAGCAACAGTTAGAACTGGACATGCAACAATGGACTGGTTACAAATTGGGAAAGGAGTATGTCAAGCTGTATATTGTCACTCTGCTTATTTGACTTATATGCAGAGTATATCATTGCTGGGAGAAATATCAACCATGATATGCAGATAATATCACCCTAATGGCAGAAAGCGAAAAGGAACTAAAGATCTTGTTGATGAAGGTGAAAGAAGAGAGTGAAAAAGCTGGCTTAAAACTCAGCATTCAAACCCACTCCAGTATTCTGGCCTGGAGAATTCCATGGACTTTATAGTCCATGGAGTCACAGAGAGCTGGACACGACTAAGTGAGACTGTAGGGGTGGTATCAAATTTAGGGGCTCAGAGATAGCCACAGACTAAAGTGCATGAAGAGGGGACAATGATGAGCAGAGAGGCAGGTGTGTATAGGAACTGGAAGCTTCACAAATGGTGGGGAAGATGTTGGGGCTGAGGAAATACTGAGGGGAAGTATGACATAAGGTTGATGATAGTAGATGAATTGAAAGGCTGTATATAAAATGGTTAACTATGTTTAGCAACCTCAGCAGTGCCAACCAGGGAGAAGTTAGATTGCATGTGATATCTGATATCTAGAAACTCCTTTATTATAAATTCTAGCAGAAGGGTCAAATAATATACCTAGCATTCAGACAGCTACTTCATATAATAATAATAATAATAATAATAATAAAATTACCTCTTGTGGAAACTCTCAGAAACCAGGGTTTATGGGGAAAAAACAACAGATAAAATGCTCATGAAGATTTATATTGTATTTTTAAGGACTAGAAAATATCTTACTTATTTAGAAGATGCTCTTATGGTAGAACCATGGTCGGTTCCAGAGGAATCTTATAATGACCTATTTTGAACCTGAGATAACAGGCTAAAGAGACTTGAATCTTTTGCCAAAAGTCACAAAGCAGATTAATGCTCAATGTGGTATTAGGACCCAGGTCATCAGATTCTTGAGTAACAGTGTCTCTCAATGATACTAAGCTGCCAGTAGGCTGAGCATTGATTCAGCCATGGTTTTCACTAGAATCTTTTTATGTGTCATGTTTTAGAACACATGATTGGAGAGAGGTTGCAACGGGTCATCCTGGGTGACTGTAGGATGATGTAAAACCTGCTTGCTGACTTTTTGACTAACTTCATAATGTCTCCCTCCAGAAGTAGCAATCAAAGTATAAGAACACGAGACACACATGTGAATGTGGCTTTTTCATATTCTTTATAATGAATGAAGTCATCAGTGAAAAATAAAAAAAAGGATAGGGTGAGAAAATGTGGCTTGACATTAAACCAAGAACCACACTTTAAGCCAACACAAGCCAAAGCTGGGAGACAAATTCAAGATTTTTTATTGTTTTCCTTTAAGAATATTAAATGATTTATAAAACTAGGATGATAGTTCTGGCACTCAAGGAAACCTTCACATGCCTTTTTGTAGAAAACAGTAAGTATCTTTACTGACTAGCCAGTGTGTTCACCTATTTCTGTGCTGAGGATTTGTATCCTATTTACCTTATATAATTTACACTTGGTTACAGTAAGAATGTGCATGAAGGCCACGATAGTGGTATCATCAGTGAAGTGCGGCACTAGTGGTAAAGAACCTTCCTGCCAATGCAGTAAACATAAGAGACTCGGGTTTGATCTCTGGGTCGGGAAGATCCCTTAGAGGAGGGCATGGCGACCCACTCCAGTGTTCTTGCCTAGAGAATCCCATGGACAGAGGAGCCTGGTGGGCTACAGTCCATTGGGTCACACACAGTCAGATACGACTAAGGTGAAAGGCAATGGCACCCCACTTCCGTACTCTTGCCTGGAAAATCCCATGGATGGAGAAGTCTGGTGGGTTGCAGTCCATGGGGTCGCTAAGAGTCGGACACGACTGAGCGACTTCCCTTTCACATTTCACTTTCATGCATTGGAGAAGGAAATGGCAACCCACTCCAGTGTTCTTGCCTGGAGAATCCCAGGGACAGCAGAGCCTGGTGGGCTGCCGTCTCTGGGGTCGCACAGAGTTGGACACGACTGAAGCAACTTAGCAGTAGCAGCAGCAGCAGCATGCACAATCACATTTCTAGGTTAACAGTTCTATTAAGTTGGATAAAGAAAGCTTGAGCTTCTGTGTCACTGCTCCTCATGGGGGTCTGTGATCTCCAAAAGGCAAGATGAATTAGCTTTTCATTAAAAAAAAAATTCATGATGGTACAGATACTTTCTGGTAAGGAAAATAAACTATATTGTGGAGATATCAGCAGAAATTCTGAGATTAAGCTTTCCAGAGTCAAATGATTTCTGTTGCTTCAGATTTGAATAAATCTATTGAACTGTAATAAAATTTGGATTCCTTCTAAATTCTCAAATTTGGGAGGAGAATCTTTTCTTATTTTACTATCGGTAGAGGAAGGAGGAATGTTAAATCATTCCCACCATATCTAAATGTATTAGAAGAGTAAAGAGGTGTCTATATTTGCTATTTTCCCTCTGAAAGACACAGAGATGAGAGGTGATTCTGGTGAATTGCTGTTCTATTTTATCTAGAGACCTGAGTGCTCTCACGGCTCTATTCCCTTAGGAGGTCATGTTCCTTTGCTTAAAAGAATATTGCCTGCTCTGTGAGCTAATGATTTGTTTGGAGGATGTTAAGTCTCAGAGGTGAAGATAACCTCACAGCTTTTATAATGTATCTTTCGAATCTTTGATCTGCTTTTTACTGAATACCTGGGACCCCTCAATAGTAAGATTAAAGATGCCTCTTCAGAGAAGAAAGGCAAAATTTGAAAAACTAAAAGCTCCTCAGATTTCCAAATAATATTTCCCTATTTCTTCATTTTGTCAATATCATATTGGTGCTATCCTCCATTCATGTCATAATTGGATGGTAAATCAAAAATACAGTATTGGATCATTACAGTTTTTTCCCCCATATTTTCCAAGGAGACAGGGAACCACAAATCTTGTTTTCATCAGTAGTTAATACAAACTAGCTCATACCGAGGGCATACACACACACTTTGAATTCCATTTAATTTGACAAATATTTACTTGGTACCTAGTAGGTGTCAGACATGTCTTCTTTTGTAGGGAATATCAAGAATCTGAATCTGATTTCAAGAGACTCTTACTCTGATCAGGCAGACAAGGCAAGTATAGAAATGGCCATGATAAGATGCAGAATATGACACATGAAAAATACTTGGAGAGAAATGGATGATATTTAATATGAGAAGAGAGAGGAGAAACAATATTAAGTGAGAAGAGAATGAGGCAAGATCTCAGTATTTGAGAAGGACCTTTCAAGGTGGGTGAGATTTCCCCAGAGAGGGCTGGCCTTAGCTGAACGTAAGGCAATAATAGGGTTATGGTGTGTATGTGGACAGGGGAGGGAGGTGGTCAAAAAGGTTGAGAAGCTTGTATTTAACTTGTGAACAGGAATGGCTCCATGAAAATTTTTAAACAGAGCAAAGACAGAATAATAAAGAGTTATGGTTTAAGAAATAATTTTGAAGCATTTTAAAATTTTAGTGGAGCTTCCCTGGTGGCTGAATGGTAAAGAATCTACCTGCCAATGCACGAGACATAGGTTTAATCCCTGGGTTAGGAAGATCCCCTGGAGAAAGAAATGGCAACCTGCTCCAGTATTCTTGCCCAGGAAATCCCATAGACAGAGAAGCCTGGCGGGCTTTGGCCATGGGGTCGCAAAAGAGTTGGACACGACTTAGTGACTAGAAACAACAAAATTTTAGTGTAAAACAAACAAGGTATTTGATAATGTCCTACAGGTTTTATGTACAAACAAAATACCTACCACTAAAAATGTTGACTATACCAGTAGTATGTGAATTCTCATTTGCCATGAATCTGAAAGATTATTATTTTTCACTTTTATAATGATATAGCTCCTTTAGGCATAAATTTCTAGTTTTGGTCAAATGAATCAATAAGGGGGTATAATTTTATACAGTTATGGAGAATTTAATCTTCTCCACCACATGAATAGCTGAATTTTTACTGTCTGAATAATACTTTTTTTTTTTTATTATGGTAACATTGTTTTATAACATAAGTTGCACATGTAGAACACTCTATTTTTACTTCTGTATACTTTACAGCATGCTTACCACCAAAAATTTAGTTTTTGTCCATCACCATATAGTTGATCCCCTTCACCCATTTTGTTCCCCCACCTCCCCGTGGTAACCACTATTCTAGGGCTTCCCTGATGGCTCAGTCAGTAAAGAGTCTACCTGCCAATGCAGGAGACCCAGGATTGATTCCTGATCCCGGAAGATCTCCTGGAGAAGGAAGTAGCAACCCACTCCAGTGTTCTTGCCTGGGAAATCCCATGGACAGAGGAGCCTGGTGGGCTACAGTCCATGGGGTCGCAAGAGTTGGACATGACTTAGTGACTAAACCACCACCACCACCACCACCAACCACTACTCTGTCCCTATATCTATGTGTTTGTTTTTATTCATTCATTTTGCTTTTTGTTTGTATTTTATATGTCTAAACAATATTTTGAAGTGCATTTTTGTTTGCTCTTAAGCCCTTTAGAACACAACACAACATGCCCTTAACTGGATGCTTGGGGCTAGTGCACTGGGACGACCCAGAGGGATGGTATGGGGAGGGAGGAGGGAGGAGGGTTCAGGATGGGGAACACATGTATACCTGTGGCGGATTCATTTTGATATTTGGCAAAACTAATACAATTTTGTAAAGTTTAAAAATAAAATAAAATTTTAAAAAAAGGGAAGATAAAATGTAAAAAGAATAGAAACATAAGTAGCTTTATAGACTAAAGCAAAGCAAAAGAGATTTTTAAAAAGCCAAAAACAAGACTGCAATAAAGAACACATGACTCTGATCTGAAGCTAGTTTTGAGGAGTATATATTTTTTTCATGATTATCACTGTGTTGGTTATAGTTTATTCCAACTAAATCTGAAAATGTGAGTAACTCAACTTATTTTGCACCAAACCATTTGTCAAAACAAGTAATCTAATAAATGGATCATAATTTCACTGCTTTAGCTCCTGGGCAGAAAAGGTGAAAGACTAAAGGGAAAATAATTCTAAACTACAGAACAAATGCCCAAATATGTGACAAGACAACATCCCGAATAAGCAAAGTATTATGTGAAAGTTAACTGTTGACTATAAATATTTTTTGAGCACTTGAAATTGCACATTGAAATTCAGCAAGCCATCCACTTCTGAAGATTTCATCTTGCTTCCTCTTACTGTGCTTCTATTAAATGAGACCTTTCCTTATTTTCTACCTAGAGGACAGATAGTCACAAAGCAGTATTCTATTGATGTAAAAGAGTCAATAAAATTTCTTTGTGCCAAGTGTACTACTATTTACTACTTATTCTATGGAGGAAAGAAACAGCTGAACAAATTATTGTTTCATGTAAATGACCTAAGGGGAAAAAAGGGTACTAAATAGGAGATACCCAGCAATTCCACTCCTGAATACATAGCCTAAAAAAGCACTCATTCTAAAAGAACAGCTCAGTGTTCATATTGGCATTATTTACAACTGCCAAGACATGGAAGCAACCCAGGTGTCCATCAACAGATGAATGGGATGGAGAACAAGTAGCTCCCCACACATCACACACACAGGCACACTACTCAGTCATAAAAAAGCATGAAATTTTGCCTTCTGCAGCATCATGGGTGGACTTGGAGGACATTCTAAGTAAAGGCATATAGAGAAAGACAAATACCATATATATCACTTACCTGTGGAATGTGAAAAACACAACAAACTAGTGAATAGTACAAACAAGAGGCTGACTCTCAAATACAGAAAACAAACCACTGATGAGCAGAATGGGGAAGGGGCCACAAGGGGTGGAGGAGTGAAGGGTACAAACTATTGGGTGTAAGAGAGACTCAGGAATATGTGGTACAACAAGAGGAACACAGCCAATATTTTATAAATGTTTTATAACTGTAAATGGAAAGTAACCTCTAAAAATTGTGTAAAAAGTTAAAATACAGACAGGAGATGCCCCTTTACATTATGAAATTTTGACTTACAATTTGATTTGAGTTCCCAAACATTTAAAATATTTTGCTTTAAAAATCTGATTTACAAGCAAATAGTTATGTAATCCAAAGGTCTTTCATAGGCAGCATTTTAAAAAATTGTTTAAAAGTCCTAAAGTTCTTAAATGGGGACTAGAACCCAGTCGAGTTGATATATAAAATCGACCCTTACATCCACTTCTAGTTATTTGTTTTTAATAGACTATTCTGACTAATTATCACATTCTTGTGATTATGTAGGAAAAAGTAGGATTAAGAGAAATTACTATCAAATTTTTTGTCAATTAATAGTCACAACTGAATTAGAGAAAGATAGGAAAACTGACTATCATAATAAAAGTAAGAGTATACTACTGATTAGCATCTATGTACACTTGCTCTTGTCAGTAAGGTACAACACTGAACATTTTTTAAAACATAAACCTATTTCATATTCCTTACATCTGATCAGTAGCTACTGTTGAGTATTTAAGATAACTGAAAAAATGGTAATTTGTCAAGTTGAATAAGTCATTATCACTACTGTACGCTTTCCTTAAACATTGAAGTTACAATATAGCATGAAAATGCATTCAACATTCACATAGTGATGAATGAATAAAAATAAAATTACCACTAAAATTAAAATCGCCAATGGTTGAATAAACTTTTATAATGAAAATGACTTAGCCTTTAAGAATGATACAAAAATCTACCGTGTTCTCAAAACGCAGAGAAGAAGTTGTGATACATATACACAATGGAATATTACTCAGCCATAAAAGGAACAAAATTGGGTCATTTGTAGTGATGTGGATGAATATAGAGTTTGTTGTACAGAGCGAAGCAAGTCAGAAAGAGAAAAACAAATATTGTGTATTAACACATATATATGGAATCGAGAAAATGGGTATGAATGAAACTAAATTTGCAGGGCAGGAATAGAGATGCAGATGTAGAGAGCTGAGCTGAACACAGTGCGGGAAGGAGACACAGTTGGGACAGACAGAGAGCAGCACTGATGTACATATACTGCTGCTGCTGCTGCTAAGTTGCTTCAGTCGTGTCCGACTGTGCGACCCCATAGACGGCAGCCCACTAGGCTCCTCTGTCCCTGGGATTCTCCAGGCAAGAACACTGGAGTGGGTTGCCATTTCCTTCTCCAATGCATGAAAGTGAAAAGTGAAAGTGAAGTCGCTCAGTCGTGCCTGACTCTTAGCGACCCCATGGACTGCAGCCTACCAGGCTCCTCCGCCCATGGGATTTTCCAGGCAAGAGTACTGGAGTGGGGTGCCATTGCCTTCTCCCATACATACACTACCATGTGTGAAACAGAGCTGGTGGGGAGCTGCTGGACAGCACAGGGAGCTCAGCTCGGTGCGCTGTGATGACATGGGTGGGCGGGGGAGTGGAGGGAGGCCCAAGAGGGACGGGATATATATATACTTTCAGCTGTTTCACGTTGTTGTACAGCAGAAACGAACACAACGTTCTAAAACAATTATCCTCCAATTGAAACAAACAAACAAACAACAGCAATGCCTTACCAGAAGTTGGATCAGGTGTAATGTCGCTTCTACTCTCCTTCCATGACAGCAGGTAGTCAAGGCTGGTGAGGTCTGCAGATTCTATACAACTGTTAACCGTCAGCATCATCTGATGAGCTTTTGCGATTCCATAATGCACTTTAGTTTCATCCTTCAGAGATATGTTCATTATGTCTGCTGTTGTGTTGAAAGCTTGCTGAAAGTATTCAGAAGCTTTGCTGTAGTGGCCCTAAAGATGTAAGAGAAATATTTTTTCTTAATTTTTATTTTACTTTTCCACATATCTGCCCACCGTGGCATGTGCCACACTGATCTTTCAACAGTCTTAGCAGTTTATCTTCAAGAAGAAAGATGACAAGCAGGATCTCTCTTAGAGTAACTTTTCTTTTAAAAGTTGTGATTACTAAAAAAAAACCAAAACAAAACCATGCAGTATCTTAAAGTTAATTCACAAAGAAAGGTATACCAACCAGGTGGAATGCTATGAAACCTAAGTTTTTAAGATAAAAAAATGGTCAAAGAAAAAAAAAAAAGGTCAAATATTAGCATTTTTTTGTATGGTTCAATCTAATATATAGAAGCAAAAAGAAGTTTGTGAAAGAGTGAACCATTTCACATTGATTTAGATAGAATTTTCTAACTTGTAGCATTGGATTTACCAAATGAAATCTTTTTAACCGGCTTTTGTTTTCAGTCATAGCAAGAGATCATCCTAGTCAGCTCAAAGAATCAAAGGCAAGTGAAAATGGATGAATATTCCTGCCCTTTGGCTATTGTGTTTTCCACGTGCACACGTCATTCTTGACCCTGAATGTGGAAGAAAATATTTTGAAAAAAATGTGATCTTGACAACAGCACCAGCATAACTCAAAGGGTCATTTAAATGTCTTTTTTCTCCAAATCCTTTGCAACATTTTAAATGATAAACATTCAAGGTTTTTCCTTTTCCCTTCCCATCTCCTTCCTTCCTTCCTTTTCTCTCTTCCTCCCTTTCTTTCTCATTCTCATTGCTCCTTCTAAAGCCTACTGTCTACAAATAAGTAACATTTACCTAACTCTCGTGAAGTGTGAGGACCAGTGCTTAAGTACTTCATAGGTATTATGCCATTAGCTTTCATAGGTCACATTATGAGGAAATATTATCCCTATTTTACAAATAATGAAACTGAGCCTGAGAAGGGACTATTTCTGCCACCTCCAAGTCTTCTAAAAATCCTCCTTAAAACTCTTCCTCAAAAGAGGATATTATTTTTAGGATTAGCTATACTTGTAAAGACTCTAGGGAATGAAAATTTCCTTTCTTCACTGATTTATAACCCTGGCAAGTCCATTCTCTTCCCTTCCCTCCCCTCTCCTTCCTTTCCTTCTCTCTTTCATACACACGAAAACATGAATGCACAGTCTTTTGAAGAGAAATATTTTATTTACTATAAGCTTTCAAGTCATTTTTCTCATGGCATTTTATGAAGTAACTGGAAATAAAAATCACCATTGAAACAGCTTTATACTATATGTCAGTACAGGTAAAATGCATACTCAACAACCATGCACCTCTGTACAATCAGAACCCAAAGAGCAGAAAAACTGATTGAATAAAGAGGCTGCTAGCAAGGTGAGGAGAGAAAGAGTAGGGCTTATGTGACAGTTATGTTATATACATGTGCAGCACATATAACACTGTTATATGCCCACAGGGACAGTTTAGGGGAACTATTCAAATGGCTCATTCTAATTAAATTTTCTAATTTAAACAGACTCCCTCATCAATAACAATTTTTGTCTGTTAAGATGAACAATTCTTTCTCTTATTTCAAAATATAAAACAAGATTTTTTTAGATCCTTTTTTTGACCACACTCTGAGGCATGTGAGATCTCAGTTTCCCAACCAGGGATCAAACTCGCACCCTAGGCAGTGGAAGCACAGAGTCTTAACCACTGAACTGCTGAGGAAGACCTCTAAAACAGGATTTATGTGAGAGTTAGATTTTGCAATTACGAAAATATAAAACTGCATCAAATACATTTGTATGCCAATTAAATAAATTATATGATTGGAAAATAATATCAATATTGAATATGAAAATATAACAACTTAAAATCATAAATTGTTCTGTTAGATATCAAAGATATGTGACAAACAGATGAAAATACATGACTAGACCAAACATTTCTATTTTTAAAGACAGAGAAGTATAAGTATCTAATTATTGTTCTACCTATCATCCTGAGCTTTAGCCTGTTCATTTTTTCTTAAAGTCTTTGTTGAATTTGTTACAATACTATGTCTGTTGGTTATGTTCTTGGTTTTTCGGCTGAGATGCATGTGGGATCTCATCTCCCCCAGCAGGGATCAAATGTGTAACTCCCGCACCGGAAGTGCAGGGATCAAATGTGTAACTCCCGCACCGGAAGTGCAGTGGATCAAATGTGTAACTCCCGCACCGGAAGTGCAGTGGAAGTGCGAGTCTTCACCACTGGACTGTTTCACGTGGTAAGATCAATTTAGGAGAATTATTCACAAATAAATAAACGTATATTTGAATTTCCAGAATTATTTTGATATATTATTATGTTGAAACAAGCTCATTCATCCAATGAACAGCTATTATTTGCCAGGCCCATGCCAGGCAGTAGAGATTCAGCAATGAATAAAGTTTATACAAGCAGGCAAGCTTACTGCTAGTGAAAAAGTGAAAGTGAAAGTCGTTCAGTCGTGTTCCACTCTTTGTGACCCCATGGACTCTAGTCCACGGAATTCTCCAGGCTGGAATACTGAAGTGGGTAGCCTTTTCCTTCTCCAGGGGATTTTCCCAACCCAGGGATTGAAGCTAGGTCTCCTGCATTGCAGGCGGATTCTTTACCACATGAGCCACAAGGGAAGCTCTACTGCTAGTGGAACTATTCATTTATTAGTATTCTAACTTTTATTAGGCTTTTTTTAATCAAATGCTTTCTCCCCTAAATACTTCTCTATTAGGTAATCATTCTTCCATCAAATTGTGCCTAGAGTTCAATCTTGAGACACACATACCTGTCATAAAACTGCTATCAACCTAGATTTCTCTAGATTAAAGCTCTCTTAAGTAATACAATATCAATTCTTCTCTGATGCAAGAATTTTTATACATACCTTTTTAGAGCAAGGTTTCATTAGTGTGCTTTGTAATTCCAGATTTTTACTCTTAAAGAGTTTACCATCTAAATTTAATCCCCTCTCCAAAGGTTCTGTCCAACCTTCCACAGTTCCTGTTATCAGTGAATCCTCGTATTCTATTATAAAATTCAGAAGATTCCAGTAATTAATCCTGGTAATCTCAAATATGAGTTTGAGGATACAAAAGTGATATATAGAAATGAATTTATGCATCTCATAAGTGCATTTTATTGGAAGAAACAACTTCATTTAATGTTATAAATATCAGTAACAAGCATTTAGTGGACAATTTCAGGACAGGATCTTGATGACATCATAGACCTTGAAACAAAACTTGCATTATTACACTATAAGAGAATTTTCATGCATTATTGTGATCCTTCTTAGTGTCTAAATTGTCATCACTCTGTCCAATGAGCAAGCTCAAAGTAAATGAGCATTTTCTTAGTACAAAGAAGGAATCATTTCTTACAGATTTTCCTTACCATGTTACTGTTGGAACTACCATTGTTTTAATTATGTGATTATGCTCTGACCTCATTAGAGGGTAAAAGATCTCATAAAGGGTCTACATCTATTTATTGTCCCTAAAATATTCTCATCTGACTCCTTTACATTGATAGTATATTTTCAACTAAAAACCAATCACATCGGGAGGGTGGGATGGGTGGTCCATCTTCTATCATTATACAGCAAAAGGTAAATTAATTAGGATATTTTTAAGATGTGTTAACTTTAATTATAATAGCACTATAATAATTAGAGAAAACTATATTTCCAAATAGAGTTTAATATTATAATTGTGGTCTTATAAATAATATTATTTCTTGGAAATTACTGTTAAGAATACAATTAGAGGGACTTCCCTGGTTGTCCAATAGCTAATGCTTTGCGCTTCCAGGGCAAGGGGCCTGGATTTGATCCCTGGCTGGGAACTAGATTCTACATGCCACAACCAAGAGTTCAAATGCCACAGCTAAAGATCCCGCATGTTGCAAACTAAGATCTGGTGCAGCCAAATAAAAAAAAATAAATAAATACTGAAAAAGAATACAATTAGAATATATTTCATGAGTAATATAAAGCCAGAAAAGGTATGATAAAGGCTGTTTACAGAGGTCCTTAAAAGGTAGACTGACAAGTATCAGCACTGTTAGCGTTCAGTGCGATTTTTCAAAATGTGAAAATATTGGACAAAAATGAAGCAGAAGCTTGGAATTTTAAAAGGGACTACTTACTCTCACCTGGTATAAAATTGGTTACAAATTTATGGATCAATTCAATGAACTCATGCATTTTTGTTCACAAAAATATTTTGAACTCTGTTCCAGGTACTCTTCTAGAAATTGGAAAGAAATTAAAAAAGGGCAGACCTGTTCTCTGTTTTCATTAAGCTCCCATTCTAGACACATTCAACAAGGAGAAGAAAAACATCATAAACAAGAAAATGGTGATAAGTGCTGCATGGCAAACTATAGTCACACGAAAGGGTGAGCTGGTGGCTACTTTTGATTAGGTTGCCCCAAGGAAGACCTCTCTGAAGATGTAGCATTTAGCTGAGTTCTGAGTGACAAGAAGCCAGCCATGTGCAGTTCCGCTTAGGGAGCTGTCCACACAAAGCATCCTGGCTAAGGCAAATGTCCTCAGGTAGAAATCAGCTCAGCATGTTTGAAGAGCTCCTTGAAAGTCCCTTTGCCTGTGGTGGAGAGGCTAAGGAGAGGAGGAAGACAATGAAATCAGAGATTGGGAGTGAGGGAGGTAATGCATCTCATACAGACTTTCAGGTCAGGGTGAGGATTTATATTTATGTTCCCAGAAGCCTGGGAAGCAATGGAAATACTTCAATACAAGAAATAACATGATTTTATTTACATGAGTGTGTGCTAAGTCACTTCAGTCATGTCCGACCCTTTGCAACCCCATGGACTGTAGCCCGCCAGGCTCCTCTGTCCGTGGGATTCTCCAGGCAAGAATACTGGGGTGCCATGTCCTTCACCAGGGGAACTTCCTGATCCAAGTATTGAACACACATCTTTTACATCTCCTGCATTGGCAGGCAGGTTCTTTAGCACTAGGGTACCTGGGAAGCAATTTTATTCACATTTTGAAACAATTACTTGGGCTTCTGTGTGCAGACTGGATTAGATGGAGGAGAAATGGGGAAAGAGGTTCAGAGCTTACTTCAGTAGTACACATGAGAAAACACAGTGTCTAACCAGATATGGGTCACCTGGAGAGAGGAGGGTGGATCTGAGGTGTGTTTTGGTGGCAGGAAGGTCAGGGTTTGCTTCAGGATTGGATATAAAGCAGGATGGGAAAGAAGAATCAAGACTATCCAGATGAATGGCTTTGGCAATGGAGCTGATGGATAATGGTTGTCATTTATTGAGATGTGGAAGTCTTGGGAGAGGTACGTCAAGGGGGGGGAGGAAACACGAAATCTGAGATGTCTATTAGGAGACATCCAGGGAGAGATGCTAGGGGGACAGCTGGCTTCACACGTCCTGAGTCCCAAGGCGAGATCAGAGTTGGAGATATACATTTGGATGGTATTTAAAGCCATGGGCCTATCTGAGGTCAGATAAGAAGAGCTCATAGATTGAGAAGAGAAGGTTGCCTACAGAATGCCTGAATAGTATTCTATCCTGCTTAAACACTAAGTAGGGAGAGAAATAGAATTTAGGGAGAAAGATGGATGAGTTGAGTTCAGTTTTTAATAGGTTATATTTGAAGAGATCTAAGTGAAGATGTCAAACAGGCAGTGAGAATGAGCCTACATGAAGGAGAGAGACCTGAGTTTGAGAAACTAAGTTAAATGCTACTGTGTATCCAATATATGCCAGGAACCATGTACATATTTTCAAATTTCTCATCCTCAGATAACCAGTCTTCAAGGTGTCTTGTTACTGATATATGAAAGATGAGAAAGAATTAACTTGCCCAAGGTCACAGGTAAGAAAAAATGAGGGCAGATTCAAAGTCAGGTGGGCAAAAATTGGTATAGTTCCTCTGTCCTGCTATAGTTTTATTCAAGGAAAAGCTTAACATTAATAGATGGTGTGTGTTCCAAATAGCTTGTGAAATGGTTTGGGTAGGTTAACTGGAACAAAGGCATTTAATACAATTAGGAAACATTTATAAGCAACTGAATAGCAGATATATGAAATAATGCTTTTAATAAAATAATGCTAATAATGATTGATGCTTTTTCAGGAAATGGCTTTCTAGGACTAGGAGGAAATTTAGGATGCCTCAAAAAGACAAGGAAAAGAAAAAACAACTATCACTTAGTTCTAATCCACTTAGCTATACATTTTCAAATCATACTTTAAGAGTAATGATTTAACATCTCAGACTCAGCCTGAGAAGTCATCAGTACATTCTCTGACTTGAGAAAATTCCAGCAGAGAATCAGGAAACTGCATAAAAACTGAGCATAACATTAATAATTTTAGTTTCAAAGCTTTGTCTTGAAGTCTGTGATGTCATAAAAACATTACAGTATTATGTTCTTAATATTACACTCTCAGTGACTATTTACTACATTAAGATAAAAGCAATCACAGAGGCATATGAATCTACTTGTATCATTGAAGGTATGCATATTTGAAGACAGCACGATACCTAGAATCCTCCAAATTTTATAATAGACTAGGGATACACTGGTAAAAATATCAACTTTTGGTACTTGACACAGCCTATGGATATTATTCGTTTCTAGCTTTAGATATTAAATTCTTCTTCAAAAATTACTAATCAGAGAATAAAGTACATGTGGATAAGATACTCTTGGTAAAAAATTAAGAAAATGTGAGTATAAAAATATGGCATGCATACTAAGTCGTTTTAGTCATCTCCAACTCTGTGCAACCCTATGGACTGTAGCCCACCAGGCTCCTCTGTCCATGGGATTCTCCAGGCAACAATAGTGGAGTGGGTTGCCAGGCCCTCCTCCAGGGGATTTTCCTGACCCAGGGATTAAACCCGCATCTCTTATGTCTCCTGCATTGGCATGTGGGTTCTTTACCTCTAGTGCCACCTGGGAAGCCCTTACAAAAATATTACCCCTCAGATACATTTATGGCTTTTACCTTCCTTATGCTTTCTGTAATTGGGAAAATAAAGGCTGATATTTGATGTCCACGTTACAGTTAAAAAAACACACAACTGTATTCTGGGTATTGTTTGGTAGGAGGGTAAAACAATTTGTGCTTTTTGCACCTCTCTTTTGAAGGACAATCCTTTTAAAAGGTAAGACTACACATGTTTTGGGACTTCTCTGGTGGTCCAGTGGTTAAGACTTTGCCCTCCAATGCAGGGGGTGTCGGTTTGATCCCTGGTCAGGGAACTAAGATGCCACATGCCTCTTGGTCTTAAAACTTAAAACAAAGCATTATTACAACAAATTCAACAAAGACTTTCCAGAAAACTGTCCACACTCTTCTCCACCCCCTGCCAAAAGACTACATATTTTTATTAGGAATGTCAATTCTGCCACCCTAAGATAAGCTTGCCCATTAGATGGTGAGCTGCACAAGGGCATAAGCTTTGACTCTTGTTTTCATCACTATATCCTGAAAAAGTACACAAAAGGAAACACAAAATCAGTGATACAGGGTCACGAGAGGCAGAGAGCAGAACACAGAGATGGGGCTGGCAGGCACCCAGCAGAGAGAGAGCCCTGGGGGTGACACATGGGGGGCAGCACAAAGAGGGGCAACAAAGTGGGGAGAGGGAGAGGACAGCCATAGGGGCCAGAGTGGTTCCAGAAAGACAGGGCCGGTGAGAGGCAAGCAGGTGGGTGAGGGGGAGGAGAGGAGAAAGGGCGACAGCCAAGACAAAAGGGCACAAAACATTATTACTGAATGAGAGGACAGAGAAGGCCAATGAGCCAGGGCGAGCAAGAGAGAAGGATGTAAAAAGAAATGAGATGCCCTGTGTTAAAGCATGTTTCCCACTGTAGAACCTAAATATGGTAATTTTATTCATTCAAATTGATTTCAGACTCTTACTTTCCTACTAAAAAGTCTAAATAATTCTGAAATGATTAAAATCACTGACATGGCAAATACAGTGGTTCAGTGGATGAGTTTGAATACCACTGCCAACTAGAAGCTTGGCGAGCTGGGGTAGGTCACTCAAGCACTCTGAGCTTGGAAAAAAGGGAATTGTGTACTACTATGTGAGGGCAACAGTTAGAACCAGACATGGGACCACTGACTGGTTCAAAATGAGGAAAGGAGTATGACAAGGAGGGATATTGTTACCCTGCTCATTTAACTTCTATGCAGAGGGCATCATGTGAAATGCTGGGCTGGATGAAACCCAACCTGATCTGGGTTTCATCCAGCAACCCAAGATTGCTGGCAGAAATATCAACAATCTCAGATATGCAGATGATACCACTCTAATGGCAGAAAGTGAAGAGGAAATAAAGAGCCTCTTGAAGAAGGTGAAAGAGGAGAGTGAAAAAGCTGGCTTAAAACTCAACATTCAAAAAACAAAGATCATGGCATCTGGTCCCAACACTTTATGGCAAATAGAATGGGAAAAGGTGGAAACAGTAACAGATTTTATTTTCTTGGGCTCCAAAATCACTGCAGATGGCAACTGCAGTCACGAAATTAAGACATTTGCTTCTTGGAAGGAAAGCTATGACAAACCTAGATAGTGTATTAAAAAGCAGAGACATCACTTTGCTTATTCCAAAGGTCTACATAATCAAAGCTACGGTTTTTTCAGTAGTCATACTGGAGAGAGTTGGACCATAAAGAAGGCTGAGTGCCAAAGAATTGATGCTTTTGAATTGTGGTGCTGGAGGAGACTCTTGAGAGTCCCTTGGACTGCAAGGAGATCAAACCAGTCAATCCTAAAGGAAATCAACTCTGAATATTGCCTGGAAGGACTGATGCTGAAGCTGAAGTTCCATTACTTTGGCCACCTGATGTGAAGAGCCAACTTATTGGAAAAGACCTTGATGCTGGGAAAGATCGAAAGCAAAAGGAGACGGGGTGGCAAAGGTGAGATGGTTAGACAGCATCACTGACTCAACAGATGTGAGTTTGAGCAAACTCTGGGAGATAGTGAAGGAAAGGGAATCTGGGTACGCTGCAGTCCATGGGGTCACAAAGGGTTGAACACGGCTGAGTGACTGAACAGTAGTAACAACAACCTGGAAGAGGAACAAGTAACAGGCATTTCTCTTCCCAGCCACTGCCTTCTGCATTGACTAAGTCCTGCTTTCCTGGGGCCATTCTGGACAACATACTACGGGAAGACGAGGATCAAATAAAAACAGAAGCTTAAAATTCTGCAAATTTTTCCCTTATAAGTAAGAAACACAGTATGCTCACTTTTTCGTTGTAGATGTCCCCAAGCATTGTACTTGCTCTCACAAAATCCAGTTTTTGAAAGTTGTTTTTTGCAATTTTCACAACTTTTTTCAAGTATTTGACTGCTTCTGCCATCTGTCCTTGGCTAGAAAAAAATATAAGAAACCATTAAAGTCTCATATCATTTAATACCGCATTAAGAGATTTCTTTGTGTCTTTGCTTTAGGAAGTGTTAAGACAGTAATTAGGATAATGAAATGTAGGGTGTAAATTTTAAAAACACATGACTCATCTTTGATGGAGTGTACAGTGAGTTAGAATGTGAGCCTTTAAACTTATGGATTACTGGTAGGATTGTAAAATGGTGCCATTGCTTGGAAAAACAACTTGTCAATTCTTCAAAAAGTGTAATAGTTACCATATGACCCAAGAATTACACTCCTATGTATATACCCAAGAGAAATGAAAACACACGCTCACCCAAAACCTTGTACATAAATGTTCATATCAATAATCATGATAATAGCTAAGAAGTGGAAACAATCCAAATGTCTATCAATTGAAGGGATAAGCAAAATGTGCTATATTCATACCATGGAATGTTATTCAGCCATAAAAAGGAATGAAGTAGTGATACATGCTACAACATGGATAAACTTCGAAAACATACGAAATGAAAGAAGCCAGTTACACACAAAAAAACCTCACATATGATATGATGGAGAAGACTGTTGAGAGTCCCTTGGACTGCAAGATCCAACCAGTCCATTCTGAAGGAGATCAGCCCTGGGATTTCTTTGGAAGGAATGATGCTAAAGCTGAAACTCCAATATTTTGGCCACCTCATGTGAAGAGTTGACTCATTGGAAAAGACTCTGATGCTGGGAGGTATTGGGGGCAGGAGGAGAAGGGGACGACAGAGGATGAGATGGCTGGATGGCATCACTGACTCGATGGACGTGAGTCTGAGTGAACTCCGGGAGTTGGTGATGGACAGGGAGGCCTGGTGTGCTGCGATTCATAGGGTCGCAAAGAGTCAGACACAACTGAGTGACTGAACTGAACTGAACTGAAAGCTGTTGTATTTTTTAAAAATAAAACCTCTAAAAAGGTTGAAAATTTATACATTCCTTTGCAAATGAAACCAATTCTTTGAGAGGGAGGCATATGTGATTCATAAAATATTTGCTGGAGGTATTAAAAAAATATAATGAAAATAGAGGATTGTTAAATCTCTTAACCAGGATTCAGGAAAGGAAAGATAAATCCCAGAGATGGAAGGAGCCTGGCTCCTGGCATAAGCTTCTGGCAAATGGCAAGAATTTATATAAACAAGAAATAAGACCTAATTTTCATAAGTCACTGAGATTTTGGAGACTGTTAGAGCAGCTCAAATGACCCAAAGTGACTAAAACAAGTTTGGCTATTTTCTTCTTTCATAAAGAAGAGGGATCAGATCATCATACTGTACATCATTTTACTGTAAACTTAGTGTTGCATGTCAATTACATCTCAATAACACTGGAAGGAAAAATAATACAGTACTTGTATTTAGAATATTAAACAAACAGATAAATAACATGTGGTGAGCACTGACCAAAAAATAAAAAGAAGAGAGGCACATCATTTTAAAGATTTCAATGAATTATATTAAGAAACTTCTATTATTTGAATTCTGCTCTCATTTTATTAATATAAATGAGTCCCAAATACTCATTAGTTCCTCATGATCTGCATGCTACCCCAGAGATATACAAATCTTAGTTTCATATGAGTAAGAGCTGCTGCTGCTGCTGCTGGTAAGTCGCTTCAGTCGTGTCCGACTCTGCGACCCCATAGACGGCAGCCCATCAGGCTCCCCCATCCCTGGGATTCTCCAGGCAAGAACACTGGAGTGGGTTGCGATTTCCTTCTCCAATGCATGCAAGTGAAAAGTGAAAGTCAAGTCGCTCAGTCATGTCCGATTTTTTGAGACCCCATGGACTGCAGCCTACCAGGTTTCTCTGTCCATGGGATTTTCCAGGCAAGAGTACTGGAGTGGGGTGCCATCGCCTTCTCCGATGAGTAAGAGCTAAACAGTAAAGTATAATAACAAGTGGAAAGGGGCTTCCCTAGTGGTTCAGTGGTAAAGAATTTGCCTGCCAAGTGGGTTCGATCTCTGTGTTGGGAAGATCCCCTGGAGAAGGAAATGGCAACCCACTCCAACTATTCTTGCCTGGGAAATCCCATGGACAGTGGAGCCTGGTAGGCTACAATCCATGGGATCGCCAAAGTCGGACACAACTAAGCGACTAAACAACAAGTGGAAAGGGTCTAAAAATCTCTCTAAAAGAGCCAATTATTTGAAAGTCAGTCTAAAGAGACAGGTCTTTTCTTTGAGGAGCTAGTTGTAGTGATGTCTTATGCAAAGAACACTTGGGGGCCTATGAGATCAAGAACAAAGGTGAAAAATCCTTGAGCAACCAATGAAAAAGACAGTAATTCTTGTAAACAGCTCCATCCAAGATATCGTATGCTGTGAGCATTTTCTAATAGATGTAGCTGAAGCTACCTTTAACAACTCAAGGGACATTTAACTGCTGACTCTAAGACTGCTGATTCAGGGCCATAAAGAATTAAAGGCATAACACTGCAGACAAGGCCAGAACTGATTTCAAAATAATGACTCCAAATTAAGCATCCTGAAGAAATTCAATATCTTTTGAATATCTGACATGTTTGGGGTCAATCCCTAAAAAAGAATGATGAATCTAAGATGATACACATTCCATTGTTAAATCATCTCAGAAATGTTGATATTTTTTATTGAAGTGACAAAATCCAAAATTTAGAGGTTTTTAAAGTAACAGAAAACACCATCATTGTATTCTTCAAAGGAGCATAACAAAGGAAAACCCCTACTCTTGAATGTCTCTGATTTCCTAGAACCACCTTTCTTTGCTTTCATAGGTCAGCAGCTACCAGTGAGCATCTGTGCTCTGACCCTTACTAAATAACAAGATGAAATTCTGAAACTCAGAGCTTGTTTTGCGATCTTGCATGAAAATGTGTTTGTCACTCTGTCATGTCTGACTCTTTGCAACCCCATTGAATGTAGCCCACCAGGGTCCTCTATCCATGGAATTCTCCAGGCAAGAATACTGGAGTGGGTCACCATTTCCTTCTCCAGGGGCGTCTTCCTAACCCAAGTATTGAACCCGGTCTCCTGTATTGCAGGCAGACTCTTTACTATCTAAGCCACCAGGAAAGCCCAAGAAGGGCATTTCTTTATGTTTATACAGCAAAGATTTACTCAGAGGAGCTCCAGATAGGGTGTTGTATGGCATATGGAGAAGTTTTACTAACAAAATTTTTAATTATTGCAACTATAGAAAAATTCAGCAATATTAAAACCATATTTCACTGATTCTAAAACACACACTTTACCATATTTTAACATTCCCTAAATTGAGATCCCTCCCTGAGAACAGGTGGCATCTTATAGTTTTTCATAGACAGGAGTGGTCAAATCACAGTTGTTGCTGAACTTGTCCATGTCTTTGGACATGACTCATGATCATAATGCCTTGATCCTTCTGTTGACAATTATTTAGTGATAATTTCAGAAAGAAATATGAGGACTGGTTGTTTTCTGAAATCCTGGAAGATAAGAAAGTACCAGCTTCAAGACTGTCAGATTGGTAGCCCATGACTTGGAAGAAATACTGAAGGCAGGGGACACTGGAGCCCTATTTGAGGAAAGGCTACATAGCACCAATGTTCTTGATGACATAAAAAAGATATGGATGAGAAAAAAATACTGACAATTTGAGTTTAATGGTGATTCAGAAGAATTGGACTTTGAATGCAAAGATGTTCAAAGAATATGAATTTACCTTGTTTATAGTTTCTTTTTACAAGAATTCTCAAGAATCATTGTAAAAATACTTATTGTAAATAAAACAGCTCTCTTATTAAGTATAAAATACAAATTCTAAGCAAAAAGAAAGCGTTATGTCACAGTTTAGTTGGAATATCTGTATTTATTGGATATGTACAATGTGTAGTCCAATAGGAAGAATGTTAGATTCAGTGAAATCTGAAAATAAGGCTATTTGTTCAGTATAACAGATTCAGTTAGTTCACTGGTTAATGACTTTTTGATTAAAAATTTCTAGAAAGTGTGAAATTCACATTGAATTTATATGTATATACATGAAATGACTAGGACATAATGAGATCAAACAACTCTAAAACTGGTCTAATTATTTATGGTTCTAATAAATCTCTATCTGAATTGACTCAACTTAATTTTATGCAAAAGTTAACTTACCTAATTTTTCATGTTTCTGTTTATGTCATGTGTGTATAGCCATAAAGCAATTAAATATCCAACACTGTTCTGTCTGTATGTTGGGCATCAAAATATTAACAGTTCTCACTTTATACATTAATTTGCAAAATGACCTTCATTTTCCTGGTTTCAGTTAAAAGAGCAAAATCTAATATTCACCCAAATCTCTGAACAAATAGAACTCACTGCAGAATCATTTCTTCCATGAATGTCTATAATCAGTAATTGATGAGCTATTACTATATGTAATAAATAGCTGGAAAAGCACTTCTTGACAAAGTAATGTACAAGATAATATTCGATTATTAGTGGTAAGGCCTTGAGATCTGTCACACCAGAAATGGTCATATGCTGCTGCTGCTGCTAAGTCGCTTCAGTCATGTCCGACTCTGTGCGACCCCATAGATGGCAGCCCACCTGGCTCCCCCATCCCTGAGATTCTCCAGGCAAGAACACGGAATAAATAAGTTAATGCAAAACATTTTCATACATTTAGAATTTTCATAAAATAATCCCATTATTATATAATGGGGTATGTGTGTTAGCAGCAACATTAGGAAAATTAAAATTTGTTTGGCTTCTTCACAAAATCAATTAAAATGAATTAGAAAATTATGTTTATACCAAGGAGGAATTATCTAAGATTAGAACTCATATTCATCTTGGAAAAAATGTCAACCTGCCTTGAAACATTGACTAAAATGAGCTAGTTTATCTAAATGCTATTTTTCTGTGATCTGTATGGAAATAAACACAGCAGCTCTGGGGAAAAACTGCATATCATTAATCCACAGTCTTTGATCTATATTAAACATTTAATAAAACTAGTCTTTAATGTCAAAAAAGAGGGGTGAATTGTATGGTATAGGAATTATATCTCAATAAAACTGTTACAAAAAAATAAAACCTTTAAAAAGTTTATAATGGGTGAATGGTAGTTTGTTTTTGCAAGTGTCCCTCAGCAGTGAAATCTGTATCACTAAAGTCACCTAACAGAGTTTTGCCAAGAAAACACACTGGTTATAGCAAACACCAACAACACAAGAAAAGACTATACACATGAACATCACCAGATGATCAACACCAAAGTCAGAATGATTACATTCTTTGCAGCCAAAGATGGACAAGCTCTATACAGTCAGCAAAAATAAGATGGGGAGCTGACTGTAGTTCAGATCATGAACTCCTTATTGCCAAATTCAGACTTAAATTGAAGAAAGTAGGGAAAACCACTAGACCATTCAGATATGACCTAAATCAAATCCCTTATGATTATACAGTGGAAGTGACAAACAGATTAAACAGATTGGATCTGATAGACAGAGTACCTGAAGAACTATAAGCAGAGGTTGGTGACACTGTACATGAGACAGGGATCAAAACCATCCCCAAGAAAAATAAGTGCAAAACGCCAAAATGGTTGTCTGAGGAGGCCTTACAAAGAGCTGAGAAAAGAAGAGAAGTCAAAGGCAAAGGAGAAAAGGAAAATATACTCATTTGAACGGAGATTTCCAAAGAACAGCAAGGAGAGATAAGAAAGCCTTCTTCAGTGATCAATTCAAAGAAATAGAGGAAAGCAATAGAATGGGAAAGACTAGAGATCTCTTGAAGAAAATTAGAGATATCAAGGGAACATTTCATGCAAAGATGGGTACAATAAAGGACAGAAACAGTATGGACCTAACAGAAGAAGAAGATACTAAGAAGAGGTGGCAAGAATACACAGAAGAACTATACAAAAAAGGTCTTCATGACCCAGATAACCACGATGGTGTGATAATTCACCTAGAGCCAGACATCCTGGAGTGAGAAGTCAAGTAGACCTTAGGAAACATCATTACAAACAAAGCTAGTGGAGGTGATGGAATTCCAGCTGAGCTATTTCAAATCCTAGAAGATGATGCTGTGAAAGTGCTGCACTTAATATGCCAGCAAATTTGGAAAACTCAGCAGTGACCACAGGACTGGAAGAGGTCACTTTTCATTCTAATCCCAAAGAAAGACAATGCCAAAGAATGTTCAAACTACCACACAATTGCACTCATCTCACACACTAGCAAAGTAATGCTCAAAATTCTCCAGGCCAGACTTCAACAGTACTTGAACCATGAACTTCCAGATGTTCAAGCTGGTTTTAGAAAAGGCAGAGAAACCAGAGGTCAAATTGCCAGCATCCACTGGATCATCGAAAAAGCAAGTGAGTTCCAGAAAAACATCTACTTTTGCTCTACTGACTACCCCAAACCTTTGACTGTGTGTATCACAACAAACTGTGGAAAATTCTTCAAGAGATGGGAATACCAGAACATCTGACCTGCCTCTTGAGAAATCTGTATGCAGATCAAGAAACAATAGTTAGAACCGGACATGGAACAACAGACTGGTTCCAAATGGGGAAAGGAGAACGTCAAGGCTGTATATTGTCACCCTTATTATTTAACTTATATGCAGAATACATCATATGAAATGCTGGACTGGATGAAGCACAAGCTGAAATTAAGATTGCCAAGAGAAATATCAATAACCTCAGATATGCAGATGATACCACTCTTATGGCAGAAAGTGAAGAAATGAAGAGCCTCTTGATGAAAGTGAAAGAAGAGAGTGAAAAAGTTGGCTTAAAACTCAACATTCAGAAAACTAAGATCATGGCATCTGGTCCCATTACTTCATGGTAAATAGATGGGGAAACAATGGAAACAGTGACAGACTTTATTTTCTTGGGCTCCAAAATCACTGCAGATGGTGATTGCAGCCATGAATTTAAGACACTTGCTCCTTGGAAGAAAAGCTATGACCAACCTAGACAGAATATTAAAAAGCAGAGACATTACTTTACCAACAAAGGTCCACCTAGTTAAAGCTATGGTTTTTCCAGTATTCATGTATGGATATGAGAGTTGGACTATAAAGAAACCTGAGTGCCGAAGAATTGATGCATTTGAACTGTGGTGTTGGAGAAGACTCTTGAGAGTGCCTTGGACTGCAAGGAGATCAAACCAGTGAATCCTAAAGAAAATCAGTCCTGAATATTCATTAGAAAGACTGATGCTGAAGCTGAAACTCCAACACATTGGCCACCTGATGCGAAGAACTGACTCATTGGAAAAGACCCTGATGCTGGGAAAGATAGAAGGCGGGAGGAGAAGGGGATGACAGAGGATGAGATGGTGGGATGGCATCACTGATGTGAAGGACATGAGTTTGAGCTGGCTCTAGGAGTTGGTGAAGAACAGGGAAGGCTGGAGTGTTTCAGTCCATGGGGTCACAAAGAGTCGGGCACGACTGAGTGACAGACCCAAACTGATAGTCACCTACGCAAGTGCATTCTCAGTCATTCAGCTGTGTCTGACTCGTTGCGATGCCAAGAACTGTAGCCTGTCAGGCTCCGCTGTCCATGGAATTTCCCAGGTGTTGTCCTGACCCAGGGATCCAGTTCGTGTCTCTTGGGTCTCCTGCATTGGCTGGCATATTCTTTACCACTGCGCCACCTGGGAAGCCCCAATATTATCTATAGAAGTGGCAAAATGCTTAGAAGACAACAAGTTCTAGTACAGTGCTTAGTATATATTCAGTTCAGTTCAGTTCAGTCGCTCAGTCGTGACCGACTCTTTGCGACCCCATGAATCACAGCACGCCAGGCCTCCCTGTCCATCACCAACTCCCAGAATTCACTCAGACTCACATCCATTGAGTCAGTGATGCCATCCAGCCATCTCATCCTCTGTTGTCCCCTTCTCCTCCTGCTCCCAATCCCTCCCAGCATCAGAGTCTTTTCCAATGAGTCAACTCTTCGCATGAGGTGGCCAAAGTACTGGAGTTTCAGCTTTAGCATCATTCCTTCCCAAGAAATCCCAGGGCTGATCTCCTTCAGAATGGACTGGTTGGATCTCCTTGCAGTCCAAGGGACTCTCAAGAGTCTTCTTCAACACCACAGTTCAAAAGCATCAATTTTTCTGCACTCAGCCTTCTTCACAGTCCAACTCTTACAGCCATACATGACCACTGGAAAAACCATAGCCTTGACTAGATGGACCTTTGTTGGCAAAGTAATGTCTCTGCTTTTCAATATGCTATCTAGGTTGGTCATAACTTTTCTTCCAAGGAGTATATATTAGGTCTTTGTATATTTTTGAATAAAGAGATGGTTGAAAATTTGAGAAGGGAAACACTTATGTAGTACACAGAATTGATGCCTTTGAACTATGGTGTTGGAGAAAACTCTTGAGAGTCCCTTGGACAGCAAAGAGATCACCAGTCAATCCTAAAGGAAATCAGTCCCAAATATTCATTGGAAGGCCTAATGGTGAAATTTAGGCTCCAATACTTTGGCCACTGATGCAAAGAACTGAGTCACTGGAAAAGACCCTAATGCTTGTAAAGATGGACGGTAGGAAGAGAAGGGGATGACAGAGGATGAAATGGTTGGATGGCATCACCGAGTCGATGGACATGAGTTTGAGCAAGCTCTGGGAGTTGGTGATGGACAGGGAGGCCTGACGTGCTGCAGTCCATGTGGTCGCAAAGAGTCGGACACGACTGAGCGACTGAACTGAACCCATGGGCAATTTCTTAGTTTCATGCACCACTACCTATTACGTGTGTACTAATTCCCATATGCAAATGCCTGGCACATCTCTATTTCTAGCCTGGATTTCACCCTGTATTTCCAATTGTCCAGACATAGTTGGTATGCTAAGGAAGACAGTTCTTTCCAAGTGATATCATCTAATGATGACACCAATGGCATTTTGGGGATTAATCTTCAGGAAACTGCTTCACAGTGGAGTGATGCAAAGCATTCACAAGTCATTTAATGTGTTTTGCTCTAAAAATGGGGTTAACCTCAGAGATTATTTTCTATGTTTTCTAAATGTGTCTCTAGATAAGTTTAGCTGTTTTGAAAGATCAAGCCCACCTCTCCATCTATGATGTTGAATAGGAGCTGTTCAAAAGGACACGCCACACGCTCAGAAAGAACTTCAAAAGAGTTTAATTTTTTAAAGATAGTGGCAGGATTAGAGGTATAAATTTGTATAACTTCCCAAGACTTGCTGGGAACAACATCCATTTTCATAGATAAGCTGTGGTATACTTGTAAAACTAAATTGCTTTAAAATCATGATATGTGCTATGGTAGAGGGTAGAAAGATCTAAGCTTGAATCCCAGCTTGGCCTCTTAGATAAATAACTTTGATGACATCTGCACTATTTCTTAGCTTCCGTATCCTCATTTTTGAAATGGTCGTATGTATTGTGAGATGAAAAATTACATATATGGATAGCTTGGCATACAGTAAAAATTCAATAAATGATAGCTCAGATGGTAAAGAATCTGCCTGCAATGTAGGAGATCCAGGTTCAATCCCGGGGTCAGGAAGATCTCCTGGAGAAGGAACAGGCAACCCACTCCAGTATTCTTGCCTGGAGAACCCCATGGACAGAGGAGCCTGGTGGGCTACAGTCTATGGGGTTGCAAAGGGTTCATGACTAAGCAACTAACAGACACACACCAGCATTATTATTACCTCTCAGTGAAATAAAAAGCTATCAGACCCATAGCTCTGCTACGTGTTATTATTTGTCAATAGCTGAGAAGAAAATCAATTTAGCTAAGCACTGTTTTCTGAAAATCTTCCATTATGTAATGAATTAAACACCATAATTTGAACACATATTCTGCAAGACAGGCACATAAAGTCTTGGTATCTATTTTCCAGGGGACAGAGTAAAAGAACTAACACTGTTTACCTGAGTATCAGATACTGCCAATGCATTCTTTTTTCCTTTCTTATTGGTAAAAGAATGTTCTGTGTTTCAGAAATGGAATGGAGTTTTATATTACTGACGTGAATATTGCATTTTATGATTCTGTTCTCACTTTCTTATAACAAAAGTATGAATAATCTTCTTCCACACGTAGGAATAGTTCAGTTCTCCAAAAAAAATCATGAAATGTTTCGGGAATATTTCAAATGCAGATATCATGAGAGGTGCACTCATTACTTTATAATATTTGTTTTGTGGAACAACTGAAATGATATTGAGAAAGCTTGACAGTATAGGCAAATTAGTAAATAAAATAATTATTTTACTTAGAATTTTAAGCAAATTTGCAGATTTCTAGGACTAAATTGATCATATTAATTTAACTCTCAAAGATCTTTCTTGAAGTGTAATATTCAAGAAAAAATGGATGAAATGAGATAGTGAAGACTTTGTGTAACTATTTATCAAAACCATAGGGGAAATTATTATTTTTATGTAGTAAAAATGGATTCACTGAAGCTTTTTATGTTTGTGTTTCTGAAAGCAGATCTATTTTTGATGGAAGAACATTTTGCATTAGGTTTGAACGGCTGAGGATTGTTAAACTGCAGTATACACAAACAAAAAAACAAGTTCAGTGAACAAGAAACACAAAACAGTATAAATAAAACTACTGCTAGGTGAGTCAAGTTGTTTTTCTCCCGAAGGAGCTAGAGATCTCCAACACATCCAAAATTATCTGGAACTTGCTCTAACAAATAATGCTAGAGAAAAAGGCTTCCTATTATAAATTGTATGCCCCACTCAATGAATGTGCAGTGCTAAAGCCAGTATAGTTGTTAATATAACATCTGAAATATAAGCATTATATGCTGCTTAAAGGATTTGCACATTTAAAAGTTAGCAATAGATTTAGAAACCAGTCTTTCTTTGCAAGGGGAAGAGTCAAATATTTTCTTATGGGAAAGCTACAGATTATTTGTATAAGTTAAAGGACAAGGTTAAAATGTTAGACAAATATTAATTCCAGTTTTCTATATGCAGTGCACAGGTGCAACTGGAACAGCATATTATATGGTATAATCATTAAATTCATTCAACCAGACCTTAGAGAGTTAAAAACATATATTCTGAGGAACAGGACTCCTCGGTCCAAAGAATGAGAATGAAATAGTGCAGAATATTTGTGTATCAAGGTGATTCCAGTTTCCAACTGGGAAAACAGGACTGTTAACACCCACATCCCCTGACAACTGTCCAATTATGTATATCACACTTGGCCTACTGTTTGCAGTAGAAGTAATCAATAAAGGATGTGGTTGAGTGAACATAGATTTTGGTTGAACCAATGCATGAAAACTTAATCATTTACTCAGAGAGAAGAAATCAAATAGAGCAGAGATGAAACAGCCACTGAGGGGTTTGTTGATTGTGCCACCAAGTTTGTGGGCCACAGATGAAAGTAATAAGGCAAATGGAATCAGTGACAGGAGAAAATGTAAAAAGCTATTCTTAATTTCATGAATTAATAGAAATGTTTTGATGTATGTTGCAGGGTCATTTTTAGGAAATTTCGCATCAAAGCCTGGATGTTCCATTTTAAAGAATATATGAAAATTACTAGGGCATGTCATTTCTCTCAAGCAAGAAGAAATTAATTTTCAGCTATAACAGAAAGGCAATTTTCACACTTGAAACTTTGTACTGATTGATTTAAAGATCTCCACTGTGGAAAGTTTTCAAGGAAATAATTTAACCCGAGTTTGCAAAAAAATTTACAATTGGTAAGGAATAAACCCAGAGATGGACTAGTGGTGACCAGTATGTCTTCAACAACTCTCATTTTTGTGATTTTTTTCCCCCTGGATTTTTAAAAAAAATCATTCTGATTATTTGAAGAATTTCAGTAAACGAGGTGGGAAAATGCCATAAGGAAAATAAGGTTATTTCCCTCTGTATTTACTCAAATTGTTTATCTATGTAATAATAATATTTACTTGGTAATTTCTCAACTCAGTCTGTCTTTGTTTTATGGACTATAATTCTGGCTTTTATAGCTGTGTCATAGGCAATTGTTCTCATTTTAGAACACTGACTTTTTTTTCACTAGATTCCAAGTAGGAGGGAAAAGACATTGTAAATGCTTATTTTCTGTTATGCTACTTAAACCCCTGTGCAATTAATATCATTCAGACCAATAGCAAAAATAACAAGCCCTGCTCACTATTAAAACCTTCATCAATAACCTTAACACCAGGGCTGAGTCTACCATTACCAAACAGGCTACTGTATTACCAAGTCCCTAGTCTTGAGGGAATGTGGCATGTTTTTCAATTGAAAGCTTAGTATAAATTCTTATAACCATTTTAGAACCTTCCAGCCTTGCAGCTTATTCACCTTTCATGCACGCTCAGCTGATGGCCTTAAACACACACTTATCCTAGACATGGCTATCCTCTTCCATTTCCTTTAAAGAGATGAAATATGTTTATAGAGATAGGACTCCCATTAGTGAAACTTGTGCAATTGCACAGGGTAGGAGAGAGAGATTTAGAGATGATGCTAAGCTTCATGTGCAGCTTGATTTATTTTCCAGTCGCCATCACCATAATTTCCTCTATTTTGGTTGTGCTCCACTTCTTGCATGTTCCTGCTAATCTGAGGACAGTTCAGGACTGTGAAAGGGTGTGTGTGTGTGTGTGTGTGTGTGTGTGTGTGTGTGTGTATGTATGTATGCAGGTACATGCCAGAGAACACTAAGCTCTTGAAGTGAAATTTTCTAAAAATGAACACAGAATGTATATCAAAGTATTTCTGGTGATGAGTGGACTCAATTTAATAATGTGTATCAGATATATCATGAGTTTGATCCCTGGGTTGGGAAGATCCCCAGGAGAAGGAAATGGCAAGCTACTCCAGTATTCTTGCCTGGAAAATCCCATGGACAGAGGGGCCTGGCAGGCTCACAAAAGAGTTGGAAATGACTTAGTGACTAAACAACAGCAACAATCAGGTATCTAGGGTGCTGTTTTCCTACAGGTATAGAATTTTTATTTTTGAAATGTTTCTAGAGTTACTTTGCACAAATAGTGAAAGAATATGCCGTGGTTTACACTCCCCTGATTGGTACTCCAAAAACAGCAAAAAAGCTGCAAAATGGCAGATTTGGATTGGAAAGCTTACGGTGGCCTTGGGACACTTTCTTCAAGACCTTGGAGGAACCCTTTTCTATACTCTTCTGTGCATTACCTGGCTATGCATGTGCTCAGTCAAGTTCAATCCTTTGTGACCCCATGGACTATAGCCCACCAGGCTCCTCTGTTCATGGAATTTCCCAGGCAAGAATACAGTGGTTTGCCATTTCCTCCTCCAGGGGATCTTCCTGACCCAGAGATAGAACCTGTGTCTCCTGCATTGGCAGGTGGATTCTTTACCATTGCGCCACATTTATACAATTAAGAACGCATATCTACCATACAAATCACTGATGACTTCATTGGTATTTTAGTAGATAGGAATTCTTACAAGTGGAATTAACTTCATTTAGTATAAAAGTGGGAGAAGGCAATGGCACCCCACTCCAGTACTCTTGCCTGGAAAATCCCATGGACGGAGAAGCCTGGTAGGCTGTAGTCCAGGGGTTTGCGAAGAGTCGGACATGACTGAGCGACTTCACTTTCGCTTTTCACTTTCATGCATTGGAGAAGGAAATGACAACCCACTCCAGTGTTCTTGCCTGGAGAATCCCAGGGACGGGGGAGCCTGGTGGGCTGCCGCCTATGGGGTTGCACAGAGTCGGACACGACTGAAGCGACTTAGCAGCAGCAGCAGCAGTATAATGGTGAGCTGAGGATACATTTTCTTGTCCATTATATGTTTGCCCCAAGGCAGGTTGTTAGACTGTTAAAACAGTCTAACAGTTATTAGACTGTTGTTACTCGGTTGCCTCTAGCCTCCCCAAAACTTCAAGATAAATCAAATATAGCTGGATCTGAGGGTCTCCAATCAAGATGGTGGAATAGAAGGAGCTCACCTTCTTCCACAAATACATCAAAAATACACCTACATGTGAAACAGTTCTGACAGAATGCCTACTGAATGCTGGCAGAAGATCTCTGACAGCCAAAATTGTAAGAAAGATTACCACATATCCAGGTAGGATGAAAAAAGGAGGGTAAAGGAACCGTTATGGGACCTGTGTCCCAAGGAGGGAGCTGTGAAGGAGGAAGCGTTCTCTCACTCCGAGAAGCCTCTTCACTGGTAAGGAGATCAGCTGGACATAAAGGCAGCCTCAGAGGCTTAGACAAGAGTGCAGCAAGCAGCTTGCAGCAGGTAGAACAGAGAGAGAGACCTGCACAGATGGTCTGTGTCACCTCGCTGCACTCCCCAGCCCAAGATGCATATTTGGTGGTGTGCACAGGAGCTGAGTGCTAAAGCTCAGGCTTCAGGGGACAGACCTGGGGGAAAGACTGGGGTTGGCTGTGCTGAGATAGCCTAAAGGGGCTAGAGTGTGGGTCAGACTGCAAGTAGGGGGTATATTCAGAAGGAGTTTAGAAGTGAAGCATTACTATTAACAGGCACACAGAGGGAGGGGCAGGGGCCCCGCCACGCTCACAGCTGGTGCGGCTCTGCTCCTACAAGTTTGGGAACGTGCAGGTGCCAGAAGGTTGCCCACACATGGAAGCAGGGCTGAAATCAGAGCCAATCCCCAGGGGCCACAGTGCTTAGGAAGCAGAGCTGAAATCTGAGTCCTCTCTGCATGGTTGTGTGATCTGTGAATTTTTGCCACTGCTGCTGCTGGGGTTAGTCACTGTGGACTTTGAGGATACACACACACTGGGATGGGGCCAGGGTCTGGGATGCTTCCATAGCTCCCATGGCAGGTCCAGGCAGGAGGCATAACCCTCCCAGACTTCAGACAACATTACAAAGCTACAGTAATTGAAACAGTGTGGTATTGGCATTACTGTGGCTCTGGCACCTGACTCCAGTGGATCTGTGCCTGCACATCTGCTCTGGTGGCTTTGTGAATGCAGCGCCTCGGGGACACCAGGGCACACTGCCTGCATTCCCATGGTTGGGGCACTGCCAAGAGCAGCTCCCCAAACGGTGCATTTTGTAAGCCCACACAGTGAATGGCAGGTGACACCACAGAACTCACTTCCCGGTGGACAGTCCCTGAGGAGGAATACTCAGTGGCTTCTCTCCCAGTGGGAGTGCTCTGGTTCTGCAGAGAGGACCCAAATAAACAAAATAAGAAATGAAAGAGGATAAATAACAACTGATACCACAGAAATTCAGAAAAATAAGAGAATACTATGAATAACGATTGATAGGCCAATGAATTTGACAGTCTAGAAAAATGAACTAGCTTCTAGAAACATACAGCACACCAAAGCTGAATCAAGAAGAAACAGTAATTTGAACTTACTGATCACTGGAAGTGAAATAGAATATGTAAAAACATAAACAAAAACAAAACTCCCTGCAAACTAAAGTCAGTCCCAGATGGCTTTAATGTAGAATTCTCCTGAACATACAAAGAATTCATACCAATCCTTATCAAACTCTTCCAAAAGACTGAAAGAAGGGGATACCCCCCAATATCATTCTATGAAGGCATTACCCTGATACCAAAATCAGACAAAGATACTACCAAAAAAGAAAATTAAAGGCCAATATTTTTTATAAGTGTAGATGCAAAAATTCTTCACAAAATATTAGCAAACTGAATCCAACAACACGTAAAAACAGTAAGAACAACATGTTAAAAAATCCCTTTTAAATATATCAAAAAATAAAATACATAGGAATAAACCCTACAAAGGTGAAAGATCTATATGGTGAGAATTATAAAACACTAATTGAAGATAATACAAAGAGATGGAAAGATAACCCATGCTCTTGGATTGGAGGAATTAATATTGTTAAAATGGCCATACTTCCCAAAGCACTCTACAGATTTAATGAGATCCCTATCAAATTACCCATGACATTTTTCATAGAATTAAAACATATAATCTTAGATTTTATATGGAGCCATAAAATACCCAGAATCGCCATAGCAATCTTGAGCAAAAAGAACAAAGCAGGAGCCACAACCCTCCAAGATATAAGACAATACTACAAAGCTTAAGCAATTGAAAGAGTGTGCTATTTGCACAAGAGCAGACAAATGTATTAATGGAACAAAATAGAGAGCCCAGAAGTAAACCAACACACCTATTGTCAATTAATCTTTGACAAAGAAAGTACAGTGGAGAAAAAGTCTCTTCAGCAAGTTGTGTTGAGAAAGTTGGACAGCCACTTTTAAATCAATGATATTAGAACAATCCCTTGCACTGTTCACAAAAATAAACTCAAAATGGCTTAAAGATTTAAATAAGACACGACACCATAAAACTCCTAGAAGACAACATGAGCAAAACATTCTCTGACATAAATTATAGCAATGTTTTTGTAGATCAGTCTCGCAAGTCAATGTAAATATAAGTGAAGTCATTCAGTCATGTCCGGCTCTTTTGTGACCCCATGGACTGTAGCCCTCCAGGCTCCTCCATCCATGGAATTTTCCAGGCAAGAATATTGGAGTGGGTTGCCATTTCCTTCTCCAGGAGATCTTCCTGACCCAGGGATCGAACACAGGTCTCTTGCATTGCAGGCAGACGCTTTACAGTCTGAGCCACCAGGGAAGCTCAATGTAAATAAAAGCAAGGCTATTAAACAAATGGGACTGAATTAAACTTACTTTTTTGCACAGCAAAGGAAACCATAAACAAAATGATAAGATAACCTACAGACTGTGAGAAAATCTTTGTACACCATGCAAATAACAGGGCTTAATTTCCAAAATATACAAATAGTTCATACAACTCAATATGTAAAAAATGAACAACTCAATCAAAAGTGGGCAGAAGACCTAAATAGACAGTTCTCCAAAGAAGACATACAGATGGCCAATAGAGACATGGAAAAATGATTAACTTTGCTAATTATTAGAGAGATGCAAAACAACACTACAATCACCTCACACTGATTAGAATGGCCAACATTAAAAAGTCTACAAATAATAAATGGTGGAGAGAGTATGGAGAAAAGGGAACTCTCCTACAGTGTTGGTAGGAATATAAATTAGTGCAGCCACTATGGAAAACAGTATGGACATTGCTTAAAAAACTAAAAACAGAACTATGATATGAGCCAGCAATCCCATTCCTGAGCTTCTATCCAGAAAAGAAAAAAATTCTCATTCTAAAAGATTCATCCACCACAAAGTTTATAGCAGCACTATTTATAACAGCCATGGAAGCAACCTGAGGGTCCATCAACAGATGAATGGATAAAGATGTGGTATATATATGCAACAGAATATTACTCAATCATAGAAAAGAATGAAACAACACCATTTGCAGCAACATGGATGGACCTCGAGATTATCATATGAGGTGAAGTTAGTCAGAGAAAGACAAATATCACATGATATCACTTATATGTGGAATTTAAAATATGATGCAAACGAATTTATAAAACAGAAACAGACTCACAGACATAGAAAACAAACTTTTGGTTACCAAAGGGGAAGAGGGTGAAAGGATAAAATGGGAGTTTCAGATTAGCAGATACAAACTACTATATATAAAATAAACAACAAAGTCCTACTATATATCACAGGGAACTATATTCAATATCCTGTAACAAACCATAATGGAAAAGAATATAAAATATTCTTTTATGAACAAAGTGATATATATATCACTTTGCTATATATCAGATACTACCACAATGTTGTAAATCAATATATATATATATATATATATATATATATATAGTTGAAGTAGAGTTGATTTTTATATATATATATATATATATATGGATATATATGTGGACCCTTTTTCTCAAATAATGCTTAAGCAGCCAAATTAAAACATTTGACTGTTGTTGTTGTAAAACTAATTGTTCAACTCTCCCCTCAGGTTTTACGGTATTGCTGCTATTTACTCGCTAAGTTGTGGCAAATTCTTTGGGACCCCATAAACTGCAGCAAGCTAGGCTTCCCTGTCCTTCACCATCTCACTGATTTTGCTCAAACTCATGTCCACTGAGTCCATGATGCCATGCAACCATCTCATACTCTGTCACCCCTTTCTCCTCCTGCCCTCGTTCTTTCCCAGCACCAGGATCTTTTCCAGTGAGTCAGCTCTTCCCATCAGGTGGCCCAAGTATTAGAGTTCAGCATCAGTCCTTCCAATGAATATTCAGGGTTGATTTTCTTTAAGATTGACTGGTTTGATCTCTGCAGTCCAAGGGACTCTCAAGAGTCTTCTTCAGCACCACAGTTTGAAATAATCAATTCTTCAGTGCTCAGCTTTATTTTGGTCCAACTCTTATATCTATATGTGACTACTGGAAAAACTACAGCTTTGACTATACAGACCTCTGTCTGCCAAGTGATGTCTCTGCTTTTTAATACACTGTCTAGCTTTGTCATAGCTTTACTTCCAACAAATAAGTGTCTTTTATTTTATTTATTTATTTATTTTTTATTTTTAAACTTTACATAATTGTATTAGTTTTGCCAAATATCAAAATGAATCCACCACAGGTATACATGTGTTCCCCACCCTGAACCCTCCTCCCTCCTCCCTCCCTATACCATCCCTCTGGGTCTTTTAATTTTGTGGCTGCAGTCACCGTCTGCATTGGTTTTGGAGCCAAAGAAAATGAAGTCTGTCACCGTTTCCATTTTTTCCCTATCTATTTGCCATAAAGTGATGGGTTCAAGATGCCATGATCTTAGTTTTTTGAATGTTAAATTTTAAGCCAGCTTTTTCTCTCTCCTCTTTCACCTTCATCAAAAGGTATACAATATAGATGAGAAATTCAAATCGTGGAGTGGAAAATAAAATATTCCAGATGAGACCCCAGTTTAACAGGTGAAAAGTATTTTAAGATGACCGCAGGTTTTCAGAAGTTTCAAAAATAACTATAAAGACTATCAGTAACCAAAGGTGAAGACCAACACTTGTTTTGTGACATAGTTAGTGCTAATATAACAGGTTATAGAAGAAAAGATTTTTCCCTGAAGTTTTATCTCTTTGGTTATATTAAAACATAATGTCATTTTGTACAAATTATTTTATAAGCATGTTAAGGGATGCATTTATTTAACTGTTTAGGCTTAGGCTAGGTCTGCTGCTACAAGGCAAGACAAATCATCCAATTGTTTCCTACGGATTCTAAACAGGGTTCACAGCAGACTCAAGCAATTAAATAATCAAAATGAGCTGAACAAAAGGGTACAGAGTTGGTGTGCTCCAGACAGACATTAAATTGAATCCTTACATATCTCTTTTTTGTGTGTTCAAACATCTGCTTCTTTCCAGTGATTATTTGGAAAAGAAAAGTTTAAGGGATAGCTAGGTTGATCATCCACAGGACAGTTATCAACCTTCATTTGAAGGGACCACAATGCTTACAGGTTGCTTGCTTCACCCCTGGCTGGCCCTGCCTTCCTAGAGTATATGTCCATACCCTTCTTATAAACATGTCTGTCCCAATCATTCATCCAGTGAAGACTGCAGTGCACTTAATTTATTTTGTTTGGCACCTTACACTTCATTGGTGTTGGTGTTTTGATATTTAATTAATTATTTATTTAATATTTAATGATTATTACATTGGCAATGATAATTACATAATGAAGATCCATTTTTCAATGCATTAGACATTCTAAGTGCCTTTGGAATAATAATTTTACCTTTTAAAACACCACCAGTTGTATGTATTTACAACTGAAATACAGATAGGAACAAATCAGAATTTGACACAATCTATATTTACTTCTGGGCTTCCGTGGTGGCTCAGCAGTAAAGAATCTGCCTGCCGATGTAGGAAACGCAGGTTCGATCCCTGGGTCGGGAAGATCCCCTGGAGAAGGAAAGGGCAACCCAGTCAAGTATTCTTGTCTGGGAAATCCCATGGGCAGAGTAGGCTGGAGGGCTACACAGTCCATGGGGTTGCAAGCGGGTCGGACACAAGTGGACTAAACAACAATAACAACAATATTTACCAGTACTATTACTACTACATAGTAATACTATGTATTACTACTACATAGTTAATACTACTACTACAAAACTATTTAAAAGCTATATATTGGATATAAGGTAACATACCAAAAACCAAGGCCATAACTTTGATAACTTTTCTTATTCTTACTCTATCTTGGCTAAATATAATGCAGTGATTAAATGGAGTACACAATGATCACAATATGATGAGTGAATGCCATATCATATATTTTCCATGGAAAAAACTGTATCACAAGTTGTTTATGTATATTTTTGTTCAATTTTTCTGTTTTAAATGAAACACTGGGAATATTGTTTTTGCACCTGATTGTTTATCCAGATGTGCTCAAAGGAGAGATGGATGTCTTAATGGTAGAAGCATAAAATGGAAGCTTTCCTCAAAGAAGAGATCTGGAAAGGTTATGGTGAACCGCAGTCACTGAAGCGTACTGCCTATGTGGTCTCTGCTTTTTTAACCTGTGAGAGGTGACCTGATTTTCCCCTCTCATTCAAGGTCATCACCAAACTTCCAGAAAATCAAAACGTAAAATAATATGGAGGAGGGACAGACAAAGAAGAGTTTAGGTGCAAGTTTAAAAATACCACCTTGGCTTAAAATAACTTATGATGAAAGGGTCACTTAAGAAGGGCACTGCTTAAAATTTAAGCAGGCAGTAATGGAAAGCGACAGACCTCAAACAATCTAAGTCTTTCACAGTTGAGTGAATTCACAGTGACAGCAAGACAAGGATGTGCAAACTTACCTCTGCAGGACCTTGGCCGTGGCTTCATAGGCTCTCCCCAGGCTGAGATCATCATTCAGGTCTGTAGAGATTTTGCCGTAAGTGTTGAGGACCTATGGGGAAAGAGCAATATGTATTAAACATATAACATGACCAGATTCACTGATGTTTCATTTCAAAACAGAAAAGATCCAAATTAATAGTTGTCTTTCATGTCACCATAAAATTTTTTTATTAAAAATTCATGTTGGTTTGGTTTATTTTTATCTATTGTATTACTCGTTTCACAGCGATCTCTTTGAGCCTTGACAGTGAAGTCTTACTTTTGTAAAAATAATTCTTTTCCTGCACAATCCAAAATCTTCCAATTGATATAACTTAGGTGTGAATAAAAACTGAATGGGTTACAACATTATTTGAAAATATAGGACTATTATCTTAGGTAATATAAGGCAGATTATAATAGTCTACTAGGGTAGGTTAAATATCACTTCTCTTCCTATGACTAGCTGTTTGAAAAGCATGAATTTAGGTGCCAGGCAATTTCTAAATCTATCATTTTATTAGAGGCATATCTCACAGTTTGTACACGTGTTCAGAATACACTAAAACTATTTCTTACAAATGTACTTCATTACCAACAATCTCTTCAATAATCAAAAGATTATGGCTGCCACAGCCAAATGTATGATCTTAATTTAACACTGACATCTGCATGGTATGATTTTCCTTTTTATTCTATTTCCTTTCCAAGGGCTAGAATAAGGAAAATAAAATTCCTTCTTCCTCCTTCATTGTTACTTGACCCAACCTATTACACACATGAAGACACAGGAAATCTCCAAAGACCTCTTTGGAAATCCTTTTTGCACATTTTCTAAGAAAGAATTAGTGAAAGTCATTTGACAGCATTGAGAGAGAGTCAGCATGAGGGAAGATGGACATTCAGGATGTGTCTTCAACCTGAATTAGGCATCTTAGAAAGTTTGCATGTTAGAGACAGTGTTGATATCCATCTTTACTTTCTTAAAGTTAATATTTAGGAAATAATTTTAGTGAGGCCATGGTGATATCTCCTAATTTGTGTGTGTCTATGTGTGGTTTACTAGTGACTGTTTGACATAATACTGATATTAAAACTTACTGATACATCTTGACCCGGTGTTGTAATTCCTGTTAAACCTGCGAAGTTCAACAATTCAATTCTTATTTTTAAGCCTCTTAGTAAGTCTTGTATGAACCTGAGAATTTTCTGTTCACTCTGTCCTGCACAAATGACTGTCTGATATGACATGACATAGAGCTTTCTGAGTTAAAGGACAGAATCTTTGAATTTTGTGAATTTATAAGAGACTTTATTAAATCCAAACATCAAAATATTTAGGAAGAGATTGTTTGGTGTCTCTTTTGGCCTAGACTTGTTTTATATGACATTCTAGAAATTTAAAGATCAAATATTACTATATTTTTGTGTCAAAAACAATTTATTCAGTAAATATTGTTGTGGCTGCCAGTGCTGTGATAGACCCTGCATGCTTGCGTGCCAAGGTGCTTCAGTCACGTCTGACTCTCTGCGACCCCATGGACTATTATATATAGCCTGCCAGACTCCTCTGTCCATGGAATTCTCCAGGCAAGAATACTGGAGTATGGTTGCCATGCCCTCCTCCAAGGGAATCTTCCTGACCCAGAGATCGATCCTGGATCTCCTGCAGCTCCTGTGCTGCAGCTGGATTCTTTACCACTGAGCCACCGGGAAAGCCCAATATTAGACCCTGGAAAATCTTACAGAGAAGAGAGCATGCCTACAGACCTTCAAGGCATTTACAGTCTAGTGGTACAGAGGTTTGCACTGATGCAGCTGTCTGAATTAGTAATGACTGAAGACACGTTTCTCCAGAGCTTCAACTGCTTATCCTGCACCATGCTCCCATGCCCCTGCTCACTGTGAACCCGGAAGCAGTAATGTAACATCTGGAAGTACCCAGCATTATCCTAGGACTGTGCCTCCTTTGACCATGGTTAGGAGGACAGGTGCCCAAGACAGATAGGTAAACACTTCAGTATTGACGGCTCCTCTCCCACACAAGTACGCAGCACTCCCAGGGAGCAGCCGGAGCAAATACCAGCTCAGTGTGGGCTTCTAGTTTTGACCTTGGACTTGGTTTTACAGAAGCTTCCTCATGGAACACGATGGGGTTGGCTGGAATGAACACTCACCTTAGAGGAAGAAGACTGGGATGCAAGATGCACTTCTACTACACCCAACACATCTGGCCTAAGAAATCTCCCTGAGAAGCTTTCCTCAGAAGCAGAAATGAAAACCTCCCTGAGAGGTGTGAGATAATACAGAGAGCTATTTGAACTTGGGATGAGAATTTTCTGGGACTCTGCTAACCAGCCATCAGTGAAGAGCTCCTGGAGAACCCCTCCTCAGAGTAAAGACAACACATTCTATCTGTGACTTGAGAGAGTTCATCACTCAGCTTAAACACTTTACCTAAAAATAGGAAATATACAGGCAGTGGGAAAAATATAGTTCATTACTAGCCAAAAGGGGAATATATACATACACACACACACACACACATATATAAAATATACATATATATGGTATGTGGAAAAATAACATAACATTATAAACTGTGTAGAAAATAACTGTTGGTGGGAATGTAAATTGGTGCAGCCACTATGGAAAATAGTAGGGAGGTTCCCTAAAAAACTAAAAGTAGAGCTACCATATGATCCAGCAATCCCACTCCTGGGCATATATCCAGAAAAGACAAAATCTCTAATTTAAAAAGATACATGCCATACAATATTGTAAAGTAATTAACCTCCAATTGAAATAAATAAATTTGTATTTAAAAAAAAAGATAAAGGCCCTTATTTAAAGGCCTTTCCCATTTGAGGATTAAAGGAATATGCTTATCTCCTTCAAAAAAAAAAAAGATAATGCACTCCAGTGTGCACGGAAGCACTGTTTACAATAGCCAAGACGTGGAAGCCACCTAAACGTCCATCGACAGATGAATGGATAAACAAGATGTGGTGTATGTACACAGTGGAATACTACTGAGCCACGAAGAATGAAATAACGCCATTTGCAGCAACATGGATGACCCTAGAGATTAGCATACTAAGTGAAGTAAGTCAGACAAAGATAAATATTATAGGATATCACCTATATGTGGAATCCAAAAAATAATACAAAAGTATCTATGTACAAAATAGAAACAGACTCACAGACATAGAAAACAAACTGTTAATTATCAAAGAGGAAAGGGAGAGATAAATTAGGAGTACAGGATTAACAGATACACACTACTATACATAAAATAGATAAGAAACAAAGGTTTACTTTGGGGACACTGTTCAATATCTTGTAATAACTTATAATGGAAAATAATCTGGAAAAAAAACCTGATTCACTTTGCTGTACATCTGAAACTAACAACATATTGTAAATCAATTATTCTTCAATTCAAAAAAATGAATATTAGATACCTCAAAAAAACTCAAATTGTGTAGAAAATAAAGATGTGTTATATTGACCTTACAGTAAGTTATGTTACCTGCTTTTTAATTAAGGTACAATTTGCAAATTAATGAATATCAATCAACTTAAATCACTAGACAAATAGTGGAATCTTCTTTACAAAGAATACTTGAAGTGAGAAAATACAGTGTGGAAATCTGAAAGATCCACTGTATTTGATTGAATATCCCTGTGGCATGCAATTTGTTGGAAACAAATCTAGTGTCTGGAAGGTTAAATTCTGTCATCACAAATCAAAGATAAGAGAAGAGAAAAAAGAATATCAGGTGCAAAGTATTTTGATGCATTCAAAACTCATTGTCATGGTGGTCATTTAGTCGCTAAGTCTAGGGGAAGGGAGATTCATAGTTTTTGTCTTTTCTACTTTCTAGGCAGCTCAATGTGTTTGGTGAAAATGCCACATCAAAGATGGTGCAGTTGGCTGCCTGGTTTCCCATCATTCCAAGGTTTCAAGGTTTAATGCTTAGGGAAAGGAGGGGAAATACTTTTCTGTCTCCTTCTGGCATGGCACAGAGCATGCACAACTCAAACTAATAAAGATCCGTGGCATGAAGTTTAAAATGGGTTTCTGCACTCTGGCTGGTGACCCAAACTGCCATTGTTTCTGTAGGAAAATAACCCATGGAAAACGACATCTAAAATAAGTTACAGCATCTAGCCCATTTGAGATGGTAATTTTGTAGCTTTTCAAAAATTTCAGTAATCTCCACTTCTTTTATTTCAGATTTTTGGTAATTTTTCTATATACATTTCTTTGTCCACTTACTACCTTCCCCCCACTACTCTCTTCCTTAGTTAATGCAATACTTGAAACCAGCTGGGACTTTTATTCCAAGGGCATTGACCAGGCTTTGGAAAGGCCTTACGGGAAATTAATCAAATCTCTATATGGGTGCTCAAATTTTCTTTAAATACCTTAGACTCGAGTCAGACAGGCTTACTACTGAGCTAAGTGACATGTGTCAAGTGACTTAGTATCTGTGAGTTTTATTTCCTTGGGTATAACATTGAAATGAATAAAGTCTACCTTGAAAAGATGGTATAAGGTTCTACTCCTAAGGATTTGAATGAAGCACCTGCTTAGTTTTCCCAAGTCTTATCTAACTGAGTAGTTCTCAAACGGGGGTTGTTTGCCTCATAGGGGATATTTGGCAATGTCTGGACATGTTTTAGGCTGTCATAATTGGGAGAAGCCAGGGATGCAGCCCAACAGCCTATATATCCCCTTCTCCCATGACAAAGAAGTGACCAGTTCCAAATGTAAATAGCACTGCCATTGAGAAATTCTCATCTAGTCTTTGCTAGAACAATTTTCCTGATGGGAGACTAGGCACTGAATCATTGGAGAGTTACGTGAAAAAAGTTTTTTAGTTAAGTTGAATCAAAATCTATACTCTGCCTGCTAGCCAAGGTTGTGTTTTGTGGGACAAGATAAGTCCATTCCTCTTTCATGTGATGGTTCTTCCAATACCTGAAAGAGCTGTGTTTTCCTCCTTAAAGCCTCCAAACTCATAGAGGCATCCAAGACACTCCCAAACAAGTGAGGATGAAACCCCAACAGTTTTGCTCAACATTTGAACATTTTATTTCAAATTTTGTCTACAAGTCTAAGAGTTCTGGAAGAGTTTAAATAAACCCAACTGCACCAAAATACATTTATAAAACCACAACAGGGATCCATCAGACTTGTCTGTAAATAAGAAGTTATGAGCCCATTGCCTGGGGTGCATTTTTTAAAATCTTTTTCTTCCTTGCCCACCATAAAAAGGCAGCAGAGCGAACATTTTGTTATACAGCCCTACACAAAACCCAAATTGTGCCACTTTATAACAAAGGTGCAGCACTGAGCTCTACACTGTGCATTACTTTGGAGAGAAAAAGGAAATGATACAGATTTATTCTTGTGCAATAAGAAATACAGAAATAAAAAAAATCAAGTTTGCCATCTTGAGCTTGAAATCATTGTCAAATCTTATCGGAAATACATTTATTCTGATTTCTGGCAATCTAACCCCCTTTAGCCATTTCACAGTTGGTGAGCAGAAAGGATGTTTCTGCCTCATTTACAGCGTCTGAACATGATTCAGACAATCAACTGCAACATTAGTCAAAGAAATCAGTGGCTAATGATTTCTGACAAGCGCTGCAGTAACAGGCTGAGGACCAGACTGGGCAGCAACGGCACTGAGGGCATTTACTAGGGGCAGCCATAGGCGATGGGAGAAGGCGATAAAAATGAGCGTAAACAGAACTGTTTCCCCAACACGTAAAGGCTCTTACACACTTTCTGCAAAGGCGTAGTATCTGACATGCAGTAAATACAGTCATCTTTTGCTTCAAATATGTTATATTGAATGAACACTGAGGACAATCAAGTGTGCAGCTCTGCAAACAATAACACATGAAGTAGTTAAATATTTTGCATTCTGCTGAAACTATACCCTTAAGTTAGGAGAAGTCTAGCATTACTATTTATATTGATCATTTGGACTGTGTATTCTTTCTCCGTGAAATGCATTACTCATCATTTAAACTGTTACAAACCGACTGTTTACATCACCTGACACAGAAAGGGAAGGCTGAAGGCCCAGTGCAGAAAGAACCGAGTGTTAAAAGACTGAGTTCTTGCTTCTCTTAGGCCTCAAGCTCAGACTGTGACCCTGGACAGGTCACTTGGCTACCTTGAGCTTCAGTTTCCAAGTCTGAAAGATAAAGGGGTAGGACCAAAAGATCCAGAATTCTCCATTCCAAAAATATGATTTTGATTTTAGACTACGTTGATATATTAAGTAGTTGAAGATATGTCCTAATTACTTTCAATCATTTATCTTTAGCTTCAAAATCCCTGATGAATTTATCTTATGTTTAATTTTTTTAAAACAAGAGAAACTAAATGATAAGTCATTTCATTCACTTGAAATTTTATTTTCAACCTTTCTCCCTTATTTGAAAAATATTGCATATTCTTAATGAACTGATTTTAAAAAAATATCCCTACCATGGAGTAAGTGATAACAAGAAAGGCTAAATCTACAAAGCTTTTGGTTCATATTAAATAGTGATTGTTACATACACAATGATCAGTGCTGTTCAAAGACAGTAAACATTTTTATACCTTGAAATATTTAAAAATTGGATGAAAATTCACCGTGAATTTCACTTAAATTCATAAACTGAATTAGAATTGCTGGTTAATCTCTCACATCTTAGAAGTTTACATTGCATTTTCAAAAGCTGCTGCTGCTGCTGCTGCTGCTAAGTCGCTTCAGTCGTGTCCGACTCTGTGCGACCCCATAGACGGCAGCCCACCAGGCTCCCCGGTCCCTGGGATTCTCCAGGCAAGAACACTGGAGTGGGTTGCTATTTCCTTCTCCAATGCATGAAAGTGAAAAGTGAAAGTGAAGTCACTCAGTCATGTCCGACTCTCAGCGACCCCATGGACTGTAGCCCACCAGGCTCCTCCGTCCATGGGATTTTCCAGGCAAGAGTACTGGAGTGGGGTGCCACTGCCTTCTCTGTTTCAAAAAGCTATAAGGGTAGAAATAAATCTCAAAAATTTCCAAGAATTTTCTTTCACTAAAAGCTCTCTATACATACATTCAATATATAGATGACCCTCAAACTCCAAAGCAATGAAACAGAATTCCACTTACAAACAAAAGTTTCCTCAGTAGTAAATTGGAACATATTACTTAAAACTCATTTTCTAAATCAGTCAATATATGTGTGTACTATATTAACAAGAGACATGTTCACAAAGAATTTTTATTCGAATTCTCAATGATTATTTTCTATGCGGTAAATCAGAAAGCATGGAAACATTTATCTTGTACAGCCCAATCATGGTGTGAGTTATATTTATAGCTCCTTGAAAAGAAAATTTCCCTGCCCTTTATTTCCGGCTTGGGAAATCCACAGGAGGTTTTGCTGTATATTTTTTAGAAGGCCCTTGACCAAAGGCATCACTGAGGTGGCCAGACAGGAAAAGTTTTATTCAGTGGAAGAATAGAGTGATCAGTTAGCTCAGTCATGTTCTCTGAGGAAATTCAGGAACACCACACAGAGGGTAATGGCAGACGTGAGAAGGTGCTCAAAGACCACCAAGAGTGTGGTCAAGTCACGTCAACAGAGTGGGTCAGACAGACGACTACTGCTAAGAGGGTAATAAGGAAGCTGAGCCCCTCTTCTCCCAGGACTCCTCCAGTTCCCGAGAGTCTTTCAGTTTGTGAAGCCAACTGTCCACTGATCCTGGGGACTCACGGGCTATGCTCTCCCTTCTGGCCACGGGAATCTTTACAAGCAATGACTTACCAGAGGTCATCTGCATGAGCCTCTTTCTTGCACCCAAAGGAAAAAGCTGAGAAGTGCTGAGAGTTAAAAGAGTTCTGTGGAACTCAAGTGGCAAGTAAATAACTTCAAGCCTTTCTCCCCTTCCATGTTTATCAGTGAAAGACAATACAGGCGGATTCTTTCTACCATGAGAGTCGATGCAGGTTACATAAAATGATTAAAGATTTCACTGTCAGAAAAGATTTGAGAGGAAATTTTTGCATAGTTTTTAAACTAACAAAGTCTCCAGTTCCACTCCTTGGAAAAGACCCTGATGCTGGCAAAGACTGAAGGCAAAAGAAGAGAGTGGCAGAGGATGTGATGTTTGGATAGCATCACCGATTCAATGGACATGAACTTGGGCAAACTCCGGGAGATGGTGAGGTACAGGGAGGCCTGGCCTGTTGCAGTCCATGGGGTCACACAGAGTTGGACAGGACTGAGCACACACACACAAGTGTTAAATGAATGTGGTCGAGTTATGGAAGGTACTGGTAATACAGTACCTGTAGGAGCATTAGGACAACAATGTTTATAGGAGGATGAAAAGGGAGTGTGAAGAATGATTATGTTATACTTATGATAACATTACCAGCCACTTCAGTTGTCTGCTATTTATGGAGACTAAAAAGGGTGGTGGCAAACAGAATCAAATGAAGAGCCCATCAAATTTAATTTGGCCAAACAGGTACTGTCACTTTGCCCATGCAGAAATGGCAACATGCATGTCTTACTGGAATGTGCGGGACTCTGGAAACCTCCCTCCAGCCCCAAAGACCTCCTGCCGTCAGGAATCAACTCAGATCTCTCCATCTCCATGCCCCTCTGCCTGTACTGCTCTTTCTGATTTCATGCACGACTCTTCTGGTGGGCAGACACACACATACACACACACACACACACACACACACACACACACAAAACACACACACACTCTACTCTGTGCTGTTTCACCGCTGAGTAAAGCACCATATGTATCTACTTAATAATGTTTCTTTCTCTCCAATTAGATCACAGGTGCCACAAGATCAGGAACGATATCTGTTTTTCTCTCTGTTGTACCCTTAGCTCCTAGTCTTATGATAATGTAGAAGTGAAGAGATGCAGGTTTGATCCCTGGGTCAGAAGATCCCTTGGAGGAGGAAATGGTAATCCACTCCAATATTCTTGCCTGGGAAATCCCATGGACAGAGGAGTCTGGTGGGCTACAGTCCATAGGGTCGCACAGAGTCGGACACAACTGAGCACACACATAATTGTTGAATGAATGTGGTAGAGCTTTGGAAGGTCCTGGTGATACAGTACCTGCAGGAGCATTAATGTGGATATAATGAGCCGTTGTATTACATAATATAATATTGTATATAATATTTACTTGGCTATAAATATAAATATATATATAAATAATATATGTATTTACTTGGCTCAAAGGAAATAAGCTCATATATTAAGTATTATATAATATTAATATATTACATATAATGTATACCAGAGCTTAATATATATTATATATATAATATATATATTAATTATATTATATATATAATATATATATTAATTATATTATATACTGTTTTGCCTTATAACTCACTCAATAAGGAAAAAATGCAGCACTTTAAAACTATGGTAAATAGAAAGCATGTGAACATTTTTAGTTAACAGCCATCCTGGAGAGTTCAAGTACCATAACAGCAAACAAGTCAGACTCCTAAAGGAAGATTCAAATGACATTTTTCTTTTTTTCTGTGCCAGGTGGCTTGTGGGATTTTAGTTCCCCAACCAGGGATTAAACCTGGGGCTGCAGCAGTGAAAGCGATGAGTCCTGACCACTGGAACGCCAGGGAAGTCCCTATATGACATTTTAAAATGACAAGAATTCCCCTATCTAAATGTGTGCCTATTTCATCTGGTCACATTTCTAACTAAACAACTTTCTCTCATTATGAGCCCAAGTGGAATTTAGCGAGGAGGAAGATTAGAGGCTGAAATTATGTTAGATTCGTCATGGTATCTTGAGTCATTCTTCCTCTCTGTAGAAGGATTATAGATCACTTTTTTCCTCTCTTTTAATCTAGACAACTACAGTTTCTACTCTAAAAGCAACAAGTCGGAGAGTTGAGCAATGAAAAGCCACTAGCTTGGTGACACACCAAGCTCCTCAGCTTGCCCTGAAATGGCCACTTACCAACCTCCCTCCATTGGACCATTTTGCACAAAACGGTTTCTGGTTCCACAGGGAAGGCTCACGGAGGGTTCTATATTAGCAAGTGATGACCTGGAAGGTTTTAATAAACACTGATCCTGTGACAATTTCTGTATTTCTGCATGAACCAATTACCACTAGGAGATTTGTCTTTCCCGTGGCGGAAAAACCATCATCTATTCATAATCCCTCTTACTAGATTTTTTCCTCATTTAAGGCTGGATTCAATAAAATTTCATTCTGGTTCCTCCTTCTGAGAAATCCATAAAAGCCTTGAGAAAACATTTTGAGCATATTGTCTCCATACAATTTGATATCCTTTCCACCACAGGCCATTACTCTGGTAAACTCAGTAAACCCTAATTTAGATCCACAATGTAATGCTTTCCTATCTGGCTGCATGAACACGTTTCTTGAAAATAAAACACGGTAGGAAAGTCTTCCTCTGAAGGCCTGCACACAGAGGAAGCTTCATCTATTTCCCTTTCACCGTGCGAGAAGAGACGAGAAAACAATTTATGAGTCATTTCCATTCTGACAGATGTGACAATGATGGGATATGCGATGCCTGCCAAGAGCTTTTATCAACTAGGTTATAACGACGAGTAATAAGTGTAAATAATAAATGGCTGGAATCTTAGGGGAAACGGTGGCAATATGAAACGATGTTTGGTCCTTCCGATGGGGGCTCTGTGACTCTTGGAATTCCCTGTCTTCCCAGTAGAGTTTTGGCCTGACAATAAACAACAGTTTAGTACTTTATCTAATCCTAGCCAGGAGGTGAGTTCAACAGCAAGCTTTTGCAGATGTTCACATCCAATAATCTATCCATAATTGATGAAACAGGGAGGTCAGATGTAATGGCTGCTGCTATTCCAGCAACAAATAAATGGTTATTGACAAAACAAGCCAGCGTGGTGCAGAGCGCGGAGCAGTGACAGGCGGGCGGTGAGGCTGAGCGGAGGCCGGGAGGACGATTTGGATTTCTTGGCAGGCGAGCCGAGTGGCAGGAGAGCCACACTGACACACAAACAGATACAGGGGCCTTGGAAAAGAAAAGGGAGGTTGCCGAAGCGTGCACGCGTGCGCGCGCGCACACACACACACACACACACAGAAGAAGAAGAAGGAGAAGAAGACAGTTGGAGGCAGAGAAGAAAGGTTAAGTGAGCCTAGGGAAAGGCTGGGGACCCAGGTAAGTGCAAATGTGTGTGGTTCAGAAATGCCTTTGAATATGTGTGCTGTGACCCAGCTGGCTGGCTGCTTTCATCACCGGTGTGTCTTTGCTCACATCGCTGGCTGTCACTCTGTACTGCCTGGATGACTCGACCACCAAAGTGGATGCACGGGACACCTTGGTGCCCAAACCCTCCCACTGAGGGATATTCACTGATATTCCATTTAACACTGCAGATGCCATTTTTTCCTATATATTAAAAAAAAATCTAGGAAAGTATTTTCAGATAAGCCAAAATTGCATAATTGTGCAGCTGCCCAGTTTCTCAAGACTGAGACTAATCCTGAAATACATACTGCCTAAAATCAAATTTAGTGCTAAGGACTGTGAGTGGAAGGCAAAGTTTTCTTTAACAGTAAAAGGACGAACATGACACTCTAGTCACCTCAACCTAGGCAGAGAGTATAAGAAATGCAATAATCGAGTATACTTTTATTGACTGAATAAAATTCAAGATATTTAAATGTAAATAAACAGCTGAAATCTTACATTTCTACTCCAGTGCTAAAAAATAATGTTTTTTACACAGTTTTCTATGTAATATAAGATGAAGAATGGTAGAATGAAATGGTGCTTATTACTGCTATAGGTAGCCATAAAGAGGCTTGGGACAGAGCTGTTTTAAATATTAATATTCTGAAAATCACTTAAATTAATTTAACACTCTTCAGTGGTTTATTTAGAAGTGTGATTTATTTTATACTCTGCAACCAATCCCTTTGATCAGCCCTGAAATAACATATGAGCTGAAAATAAAAAGGCAAAACAAATTGCTGCTAACATTCTTATAGTAAGTTTTAGGCTTTATAGGCTAAACTAGAAAATTACCATTATATTGGGCATTTTCAAATTGTTTATCAATACCTAGAAACAGAGAATTATAGAGCCCCAAAGATCATTTCTGCAATCATGTTCTAGTGACTTGGCTTCTTGAGCTCTGCCATCTGCCCTGCTGGGGTCTCCCTAGTCAGCAACTTCGACCTACCCCAGACCCTGGAACCATTCCTACCCACGGTCTTCCAGGGCAGAAGCTTTGTATCAGATTGCTTTGCCACAAATTATACTTTGATTTCAAACTTTATTAAAAGTGACCAGGTTCTTTCTGTGTGCCTTGAAACCAAGTCCCCCGTAACTGTCCCAGCGTTTGGAGCTGCATCCCTGCTTTCTTACCTGAATCTCTGTCTTGGTACCTGGTCGGGTCCCTACTTGCTATGAGTCTGGAGACCTTCCTTACCACCATCAGCATGCTCCCATCAGAAGTTCCACTCCTGAACCCCAGTCCCTGTGACCTGGTGCTTGTCACTTGCCAATGGCAGTCACTACCATTAATCGACTTTAATTGGCTTCCTGGGTGGCGCTAGTGGTGAAGAACTCGCCTGTCAATGCAGGAGACATAGGAGATGTAGGTTCCATCCCTGGGTCAGGAAGATCCCCTGGAGGAAAGTAAGGCAACCCACTCCAGTATTCTTGCGTGGAGAATCCCATGGACAGAGGAGCCTGGCGGGCTACAATCCATGGGGTCACACAGAGTTGGACACGACTGAAGAGATGTAGTATGCACACACCATTAATTAAAACTACATGTGTGCCGTATTTCACAGTTTTGATATATTTGATCCTCACAGAGCCCTCTAAGACAAACAGTAACAGTCCCCTTACACAAATGAGAAGTAGGGAGTGCAGAGAGGTTACCTTGCGTTAGTATACACAGTACTAGAGTAGGAAGAGAAGAAAGGAAGTTGAACTGGGTTTACTGGACTTAAAATCCTGCCTTTTTTCTTCTTAAGCACTGTGATAGGTCTGCTGCCAGGTAACCCTAAGCATGGTCGTGCTGACCTCCACCTCACAGCTTACAGCCTCCTGGCACCATTCCCACAAGATATCCTCCACTCACCTACAGGGGTACCCACTCCGTATCCAATGTTCTAGACGTTAACCTCATGCTTGCCCAATTACAGCTTTGTCTATTATCAGATGCTACTTTTCACCACATGGCTAATGATAGTACTTGGTACTAATTAATCCTCCTTCTTTTTTTCTTTTTCTTTTCTTGGGGTGTGCCACATAGCTTGCAGGATCTTAGTTTCCTGATCAGGGATTGAACCTGGCCCTCTACAGTGGAGGCACAGAGCCCTAACCACTAGACCACCAGAGAATTCTTCACACTGAGTATTTCCTGTGTCTCTCTCTCCTCTGCCTGAGTGACTCCCTTTTCACCCAGACACAAATCACATCACATTACAATGCCCACAAAGCCTTCTGTGATCCCACCTTTACCTGTCTGACTTTAGCTCTTTTTCCTCTGTTCCCCTTTTGCTTCTCCTCGGCCTAACTGGCCCCAAGCCTCTGGGGCATATTGCTGCCTTGAGGATTTGATCCTGACCATCACCCTTGCTTGGAATGTCCTTCTCTCACCTGCGTGACTAACTCTCTCACTTGCTTCCAGTCTTCCGGCCAATGTCAACCTCTCAGCAAGGCCTCTGATCATCTATTTAAAATTCCTCCCACCTATCACTTGCTTTGGCACGCCTGAATTATTCCTTTGTATTTTTTTCTTTATTCCTCTATGGCTTACAATGCTCTAACGAACTATCAATTGTTTCTTTTATTTCATGTTCCTTGTCTTTCTCCACTGGGATGGAAGCTCCGTGAGGACAAAGACGTTTGTCTGTTTGCCTGTTGATGTATTTCAAGTGCCTGGAGCAGGATTTGGCAAAAGGTGCTGTGAAACGATTTGTTGGATGAAAATGTCATAGACTTCTCTTGAGACTACACATATTAACTAATTTAATCTCCGCATTATTGTTATTATTATTGTTATTGTTATTATTGTTATTGTTATTATTATTATTACCATTACTACTTTTTTTTAAAGATGAGGAAACTGAGGCACAAAGAGGTGAAGCCACTGGGCCGAGATCACACAAGTGGTAAGTGATCAAGGGAGCAGTGGACCCAGGTCACCTGGTTTCAGAGGCGGTGCAGTTTCCCGGCCCTCTCTCCCCCGTCAGCACCACAGGGCGCCTGACAGCGCCGCCCTGCAGACGGGCTCCAAGTTCCGGTTCCTTTTGGGGCCACCTGTGCTGGTGTCAACCAAGATTACAAGAGCGACGTCCTACAACAACGTCGTTAAGGAAACTGAACAGGGCTTAATGACTGGCCCAAGGCCAAAGCGCTTGTTAACAGAACCACAGCTAAAACTCAGCAAGTCTGACTCCCAGTTTGGTGGTCTTTCTGGTGCGTTCAGAACCGATTTTTAAGATCAGAGTGACTGTTCGGGCAGTACTTCTCCATTCCTACACAATCTATTACAAAAAACAATTAAAAAGTCATTTTCGCTTTGCAGACTTGTGACAATTATTCATGAATATTTATGTAACATTTTAAAGGGAAAATGTTTATTTTGGTAATATCCATGATATTATAACGTATAAAATGAACATCATAAACAGTCACTCTGCTGTAAGCTAATATAAGCTCATAGGGAAAATGAATATGTTTAATTAAATTTAGGGAAAAGGTATAGTTAAATCATTTGCAATACAATAATAAGGACCAATAAACCATTAACTTCTTACTATTCCATTGGAATTGTCAGCTACATGCTATATTAATAAATACCATCTTCATTTTACAAACTGAGATGTTGAGAGATTTGTCAATGATCTGCTAAGTTAGCAGTGGCAGTGGGAATAACATAATCCTTGCACTAACCCAGCAAAAAAACACCAAAAACAAAACAAAACCACTTCTACTCTTCCATACTATTCACCAGCATTTATTGAAGGAGTGCAGTATGTCAGGCATAGTTCTAAGTATTTTCTGCATATTAACCCATTTAACCTTCACAACCATCTTATGAGTACCTATTAGTACCTAACTGTTACTAATGTGATCCTTATGCTGCAGGTGAGAAACAGAAGCACAAGAGAGCTTAAGTAGCTCACCCAAGGTCACAGGATTAGAAGTGGCAGGACCAGGATCTGGAATCAGGCAATGTGACCCTAGGGGCCCTGCTCTTAACGACTACATCACACTGTTATAATGGTTGAGACACCAACAGAGAGAACTGAAATCTACTGGAAGGACCTTATCTCCCTCTCCCTATTTTATTTTATTCAAAAATCATAATCATTCTGCCCTATAGGATGTTTCAGCTGCAAATCTAGTGAAAGATACTTTTAATGCTCACCCCCTTGCATTTACTGAGAGTTGCTGGTAGATAGAAGATTTGTAACAGTAGCAAGAAGAGCGGAGAAGGCAATGGCACCCCACTCCAGTACTCTTGCCTGGAAAATCCCATGGATGGAGGAGCCTGGTAGGCTGCAGTCCATGGGGTCACTAAGAGTCGAACACGACTGAGCGACTTGACTTTCACTTTTCACTTTCATGCATTGGAGAAGGAAATGGCAACCCACTCCAGTGTTCTTGCCTGGAAAATCCCAGGGACGGGGGAGCCTGGTGGGCTGCTGTCTGTGGGGTCACACAGAGTCGGACACGACTGATGCGACTTAGCAGCAGCAGCAGCAAGAAGAGACCATGGGTTGTAGGAATGTGTTTAAATACGCTGCTTTCGAAAAAGAATTCGATTACTTTTTCTGTTTTACAGATGTATTAACACTAGTGCTGCTACACAGTTGACTGTCAGCTAAACAGCCAGAGGAAACAAGGCAAATTCAGCTGAGCAGGTAAGTCACAACCAAAGAGGAATCCATGGTACCCCATTATCTACGAGCGTAAGAGGGATACGGAAGATGACGACGAGAGGGGAGAATTCCTGACATCTTCTCTGCAGAAGCCACAAAGCAGTGGGTCACTGCTAGCCTGATGCCACTGGACACTACTACTTCCTGCATCCTCACACCCTCTTTTCCTAATTCTGTGCTCATTCTGAACTGGCCCAGCACTTGAGAGGTGATTTTCTTTTTAATCATCAAGCATTATTCAATACTAATTTCTATTGGGCATGAATAACAAAATGTTATTTATGCCAATCAGTAGTCACTTAAGGAGAACAGATGAGAATGTTATTAAAAGTGTACATGAGAGATTTGTGATGAGACTCAACAAGGGAGTTTAAAATCATCTTACTGACAACTCCCCCAGTTGCAACAGCATCAGCAGTTATGTGTGGAGCTGACTCCTCCTCAGTCAGTCTTGGCTCTGCATTTGCTGGCTTTGTGACCATGAGGAGGCCACTTAGTCTAAGTCTCAACCTTCTTCATCTGTGAAATGGGAGTACACAGGAAATACTAGTAATATCTGCCTCTTAAGGTTCTTGTGAGTATTAAATGAGGCAAAGCATATAAATAATAAGGCTGAATACAGTTTTAGACACATAACATGCAAAGACACATCGGTTGTTATTGCTCAGGATGATTCTGTTCAGTCAGAGCTCATTTGAAGTCATGGGACAAAAACCACCCCAATCTAATTTAGACCAAAGGGGAAAATAGGGACTCAAATGCTGCTAGGAATTGTTCTCTTGATATCTTACGTTGGTTTTTCTCTCTGTGTGTTAACTGTATTCTCTCAGCCCACCATCCTCCATGGCTCTAGAAGCTCCCAGGCGCAGAAGGCTGGCTCTGATTAAGCAAATATATTGGGACTTTCCTGGCAGTCCAGTGGTTAAGATTTCACCTTCCCAAGGAGGGGATGTGAGTCCAGGAGCCAAGATCCCACATGCTTCATGGCCAAAGAGCCAAAACATAAAACTGAAGCAATATTGTAACAAATTTAATAAAGATTTTAAAAAAGATTCACATCAAAACAAAACAAAACAAAACAACAACCTTAAAAACAAGCTTTATGAGGTAAGCAATCTGACTTAGCTCATTTCAGGACTCTCTCCTAGGGATTCGCTGGGTCAAGAGGCAGTGGTGTTGGTAATATCTGTAATCCAAGGTTAGAAATGAGGCTGTAGCCAGCAGAAAGGTGGTACTTGGAATGGTGTGATGTTCTGGAAAGACAGATGTCTTCCAAATTGCTATTAAATCCTCTGCATAGCTGCTTCTCCTCCTGTGGCTTTACCTCAGTTAACAATACCATCATACTTAGGATTACTTGAACAAAAAACCCCAGATTCAACTTGGACTCCCACCCTGTCTCCATACTTTTATCTACCCAGACAGCAAAACTGTAAAATTGTGTAATATCTCTCAAATGTGTCTATTAGGATTTACACCACCACCACCAAGTTCAAGGGCTCATCTTTCTTCACTGGAAATATTTCAGAAAAACCCCATACTTAGTCTTGCCTCTTCTACTCTTTGTTTTTGATTTGTCCTACACACAACTGCCCAAATCGTCTTCCAAAACAAGTCCCTCCCCTACTCAGCTTCCTAAAGATGTCATCCCACCACCCAGTCTCTCCAGCCTCCCCGCCCAAGAGCTCCGCTCCCCCACATTCATACCCTATTGTGACTGGAATGCGTTTTCTGCATTCCTCAGCCTTTACTTGAGCTGCTTCCTCTCCACTGAGGGGTCTGGAAAGGTCCCACTCAAATGTCATTACCTCCATCTTCAAATAAGATAAGGCTTCCCTGTTGCTTCTCTGGCTCCGGTTCCTGTTACAAGCACAGCATGAGTGTCTATTAGGGGCCTTTTTCCTCTGTGGACAATGCAGGCTTGCAGCACAATACGAACCTACTTGAGCATGCGGAAATGGCTCAAATCTCTTATTCAACAATGTGCACCAAACTGAACTCTAAAACAAATAATAGTCTATCATCAGTGTACATAAAATAGATAACAAGGACCTACTGCTCTCATTGTCATGGGCCTGGGTTCAATCCCTGGTCAGAGAATTAAGACCCCGATAAGGCATGTGGTACGGCAAAAAAAAAAAAAAAAAAAATTAATTAAAATAAATTCTTAAATTAAAAAAAAAAAAAACAACCAACAAGGTCTACTGAATAGCACAGGGAACTATCTTCAATATCTTACAATAACCTATAATGGAAAAGAATCAGAAAAAAAAATATATATATACACATATATATTATAACATAAAATCTTCCCTGGTGGCTCAACTGGTAAAGAATCCGCTTGCAGTGTGGGAGACCTGGGTTTGATCCCTGGGTTGGGAATATCCCCTGGAGAAGGGAATGGCTACCCACTCCAGTATTCTGGCCTGGAGAATTCCAAGGACTGTATAGTCCATGGGGTTGCAAAGAGTTAGACAGGACTGAGCCTTCAATATATTCATATTACAATATATTGAATATATATGAACAGTAATGCAGTTATAATATTTGTATATACATATTCAGTCACAATATTAATATATATGCATATATCATTGTGCTATACACCTGAAACACAATATTGTAAATCAACTATATTTCAAGAAAACATTTTTTTTAAATACATAAAAATAGTCCATCATTGACATAGTAATTACTATTCTTGTTCATATGGACTTTGGCCAGATTTACTCAGGATACCAATAGCCATAGGGCTGTATTTTTCTCCCTGTTTACATTGTTTTATATTTTATAATTTATATGATTGTCTTTTCATTTTCAGGTCATCTTTAAATGTCATTTATTACTTTTTAAGCATTTAATAACTTTCTTTAATGTTTTGGGATAAGATGAGCTGCAGAAACAACCAACTGCTATGATCAATATTGTGCAGGAGATTTTTACTACAAACCGTCTATATAAAATCTACTAAAAACATTAATTAAAGTCTTTAAATTTTCATGGAATAGAAAGAAATAATAGCTTACTTTTTCCTATTACAAAAGCAATATATACTGTTAGAAATTTTGGGGAATACAGATCCATCACTCCCCCCAAAATTGAAAATTAAAGTCAGCCATTATTCCAGCTTCCAAGATAACCACTGAAAATAATTTGGTGTTTCTAGTGTTTTCATACGTGGTGTGCACGTGTGCTCAGTCATGTCTGATTCTTTGGGACTCCATGGACTGTAGATGACCAGGCTCCTCTGTCTGTGGAGTTTTCTAGGTAAGAATACTGGAGCAGGTTGCCATTTCTTTCTCCAGGGGATCTTCGCCACCCAGAGATAGAATTAACATCTCTAGCATCTCCTGCATTGGCAGGTGGGTTCTCTACCAGCTGAGCCACTGGGAAAGCTCCATTATTTTCATATATATGTATGTAATGTAAATACATATAAGTACAGCCATAATATACATTGTACTGTACCCTTATGTTTTGCTAAATATGGCAATAATATTTTTATTGTTATAAAATATTTTCTGTTTCATAGGGTACTCAACAATGTTTAATCAATTTGCTATTGAACATTTACTTTGTTTTGGGATTTTTTTCCCCCTTATAAACAACACATAACATTGTGTATAAAAGTTACAGCTAAATTTCTGAATATATTAATTACAAAGAATACTATAACTAAATATTTATATAAATTAGTAATTATTTCCTCTAGATAAATTCTTTAAATGGATAATTCCTGAGTCAGAAGATATGCAAAATTATGAGTGTTCTTAAAACAGAACAAAGCTACCATTTATTGAATACTCACTAAGTGCCAAGTACATCACTATCTTGTCTCATCTCATCCTCACAGTAACTTTATCACCCCATTTCATGGGATGGAAAAGGAAGCTTAGGAGTCAAGTGATCTGCACGGGTGTATTTGACAACATCAGTGCTGCTCCCATAATCTGTACAGCCAAGGGCTGCTGAGGCAGCACCTGGAACTTCCTGTCTGATGGCTGGGTTCATGGTAAAGTGAAACTGCCAGAGAATTAGTGTCCTTGGAAGACAGAGGATAGGAATTCATGGGTAAATACACCAGGTCCCTTGTTCCTCTGTTGGGATAACTGATTGGTTTCCAGAGAGTGCCAGCAGGGCTGAGCTCTATTTGCCTCTGATGGCAACACACCTCTGTGGGCTCCTTCTTTTGTCTGATGCTCCTGCTGGTGGAACCTCTCCCAGACAAACAAGTTGTACTCCAATCCATGTCTCCAAGTCTGCGACTGGGGAACCCCAGTCAAAATGCCAAGATTCTAAGTCGAACAGCAGTGAAAAAACGTAAACCAGGAACTCAAAGAACACTTTGGAAGCTCTGCAAAAACTATCTGAAAATGCATATTTGAGCAAGAACCATGAGACACATTCAGGTTGCAATCAAAAGCATTTTGTGACTGTTGTTTTACGTGATTTATAACTTAGCTGGTAAATAATCTTCCTGTAATGCAAGAGACCCTGGTTCAATTCCTGGATCAGGAAGATCCCCTGGAGAAGGGATAGGCTAATCCCTCCAGTATTCATGGGCTTCCCTGGTGGCTCAGACAGTAAAGAATCCGCCTGCAATGTGGGAGACCTGGGTTCGATCCCTGGGCTAGGAAGATCCCCTGGAGGAGGGCATGGCAACCCACTCCAGTATTCTTGCCTGGAGAATCCCCATGGACGAAGGAGCTTGGTGGGCGACAGTCCATGAAGTTGCAAAGAGTCGGACATGACTGAGCGACTAAGGACAGCACGTACAGTCAAGTTAGCAGCACTCTTTAGAGCAGGGCATACTATTGACCTGTGCATGTTCCCCTGATTGTTTTTAGTACATATTTTCCCCTCCTTTCTCCCTCCATCTTTTATTCCCTTTCCACTCAAAGGCCCTCTCTAATGTGTTGCTGAAGAGTTTCTCTGTGGAGTGGGGCTGGCACCACAGGGTAATCACACACTGACTCTCGCCCACCCCATCCCTCTAAACCGGACTCCACTTCTAAACATCGTTCCTGCTGTTTCACATCCTTGCCCACCTTTGACACAATTTGACTTTCTAATCTTTTGCCTCTAAGTCACACCACTAAGTAAAAGAATTTTAACCTTCTCCCTTGAAATGCTCAGTAATGAAAGCTGTTACACATATCTACGTAATCAACCCTTGATTATTCAAGAACTAAACATTATTTTCTGGGTTGGTTAGTTTTTTCACTGTCTTCCTTCTTTTTCTCTATCCCTGGCCATCAGTATTATCATTTAGGAAAAAAAAAAAAATAGGGTCAACAGAAGACATTCAGGAAAAAAAAAAACAGTGGTTTAATCTTCAGTGAGTTAACTTTATTAGTTATCAACTAAACTTTTACATGATTATTTAAGGATAAAGTTGAAATTACTGGGTAAAATAGTTTTTACATAGTTTATAAGGATATAGATTGAAAATTAAGAGTATAGTATTAATGCTATTTTTTAGAGTCTAGTATATGTTGCTATTATTGTACACTGGGGGTGGTGGTTTAGTCACTAAGTTGTGTCCAACTCTTGTGACCCCATGGACTGTAGCCCACCAGGCTCCTCTGTCCATGGAGTTTCCCAGGTAAGAATATTGGAGTGGCTTGCCATTTCCTTCTCCAGGGGACCACCCTGTCCCAGGGATCAAACCCAGGTCTTGTGCTTTGTAGATAGTCTCCTATGTCATGGTCTCCTGCATTGCAGGCAAATTCTTTACTGACTGAACCATCAGCAGCATTAATTATACTGATAATTTTTAAAAATGCAGCAGTTACTTGAAGATCATGTAACTGTCTACACTACAGATAGATTTGAGAATACTTTGGATAAATTTTAAGATGTTGAATTATATTTTCTTTCTGAAGTTACCTTGCATGTTGTAGAGGAAATATATGCAGTTTGGCTCTATCTATAATGATGAAGTCTGATCTGCACATGACTGTGGTTTAGCCCATCTAATCCTATAATCATCTCCAGGTCCTTGCAGGTGTGATGACTTCTTTGTGGGCCTCTGGATCCACATGTCCTAACAGCTGTGCTGTTGCCTCTAGGTCTGTCATACAATTAGTCTTGTGATGAACTATTCAGGTTGCTTTATTGCTCTAGAGAACATTTTCATATGCTAGGCCTTGAACTTTAAGGAGTCTACATACATTATGTTCCATATGTCACTGTTCGGGATAGTTGATTAGAGTCTCAATTTTCAGAGTCTTGAAGTTCATCCTCTTTAGAATGAACCAAATAAAAATAATTATCCTTCTTTTCATTTTCTCTCAAAGCAGATATTAGAAATTTTTGCACTATTTCTTAAAATGTGAATGACTGGAAACAAAAATTTCAGCAGCTTTGTAACCAGCTACTCTAGTGGTACTTTTTAATTTTTACAATATATGACAATAATCACAAAGCTTTGGTTAAAGTAGTATTATATATCTCAAAAGAATTTAAAATGAGCTTTCACATTTTTAAAAAAATCAATAAATTGTATAAAATTTTTTATTTATCAAATAAATTTCATTTTATCAGTGTTTCTATTCATATAGGCCATGAACTTTGTTTTTTTGACATAAAGCATCTCTTCATTTGCATGAAAGTCTACAATTTGTAAATTTTGCCATACAGATGACTGTTTTTTAAAATACAAATTTCACTTTTTCTTGAGCCTTTAAATTTTTCCATAATGCTTTTGTCACTTAAGTGACTAATACTGTTATTTATGTGAAAAATACCATCATGTAGTTATCATTTAAAAAGAAAAACTACACAGGCAATTTTCCTAAGCTGTAATACCATAAAGAAAAAAAAATTAGGAAAACTAAAAATAAAAAAAGGTTTAATGATAGCTCCCCATTAGAGGGAAATTTTAAAATTAAAATTTAATTTACTAAGATTTTAGTCTGCAGTCTTTGCTACAGAAATTTATACTAAATTGTTACTGTAAGGTTATTTGTTTCAATACTTTAGAAAGGTAGTGACTTTAAACAGAGAGGTTAAAAAAAAAAAACAACAGAGAGGTAATAGCCACAAAATTATTAGTAAAACATGTTTTCATAATCTCCAAATTATTTAAAACACATTTTACATTTCTTATGTGTCTAAAATGTGCTTAAATTAAAACATTTTTAATGAACTATGTAAAATACTATTTTCTTAATAAAGCTGTTTAAAGGTATTAAGATCAGAGGGCTGGTGGCTCAGCTGGTAAAGAATCTGCCTGCAGTGTGGGAGACCTGGGTTCGATCCCAGGGTTGGGAAGATCCCCTGAAGAAGGGAATGGCTACCCACTCCAGTATTCTGGCCTGGAGAATCCCATGGACGGTATAGTCCATGGGGTCGCAAAAAGTCAGACACGACTGAGTGACTTTCACTTTCACTTCACTTTCAAATAAGATCAGATATGGACTACTTGCTTACACCACACTTGAAGTTATTGCTTAATAATTTGGGGTAATGTAATGGTATGATTTGGAAATAAATCCATTTTTTAAAAAAATTAGGAAATATGATTTCCTTTATCAGTGTTTTTTCTAATCCAATGACCTTTCTTTTGCTTGTCAGATAATGGATATTTCTCTTCTTAGCAAAAGGTATGAAATGAAAAGGAAGGAAGTTCTATTTGGATATTTTTTTAAAAATATATAAATTTATTTAATTGGAGGCAAATTACTTTACAATATTGTATTGGTTTTGCCATACACTGACATGAATCTGCCATGGGTGTACGTGTTCCTTATCCTGAACCCCTCTCCCACCTCCCTCCCCATCCCATCCCTCTGGGTCATCCCAGTGCACCAGCCCCAAGCACCGTGTATCATGCATCAAACCTGGACTGGTGATTTGTTTCACATATGATAATACACGTTTCAATGCCATTCTCCCAAATCATCCCACTCTCGCCCTCTCCCACAGAGTCCAAAAGACTGTTCTATACATCTGCGTCTCTTTTGCTGTCTCGCTTACAGGGTTATCGTTACCATCTTTCTAAATTCCATATATATGTGTTAGTATACTGTATTGGTGTTTTTCTTTCTGGCTTACTTCACTCTGTATAATAGGCTCTGGTTTCATCCACCTCATTAGAACTGATTCAAATGCATTCTTTCTAATGGCTGAGTAATATTCCATTGTGTATATGTACCACAGCTTTCTTATCCATTCGTCTGCTGATGGACATCTAGGTTGGTTCCATGTCCTGGCTATTATAAACAGTGCTGTGATGAACATTGGGGTACACGTGTCTCTTTCAATTTGGATACTGGTGGGGATGTGTGTCGAGGGGATATGGTCCTGAGTAGAGAGGAGTCTGCATGGCAACAACTGGGAGAGTGGGGTATGGAACAGCTGCTCCTTTAGATTCTCGACAAGGAGACTGCCTGAGGTGGTCACAGGACAAAAGGAGAAAACGATGAAAACTTGGACGTCAAGCAGGCAAATGACTGCTGAACTCCTGAGCTTATACCTGACCTGTCTCAACACTGCATGGCGAGTCCGCTACAGCATATTTTCCAGGCTGGTGATGAACTACGCAGGGACCAAGAGGCTCACTGGCTGCATGCAGCACTGTCTGCATGTTTTGTATAATGATGACCAGCAGCCCTCTGGGAGCTGGAGGTCATGACTTCCTCCGTGCCTGCATCTGAGCTCCCCTCTGACACTGAGGCTATTAGACAGGACCAGAAGGGTCACTTTTAGGTAATGATTTCTAAATTACAAGGGAAGATGACTTCTATTTAATGGGTAGTGAAGAGGTCTGATCTTTAAATAAAGAAATGGCTTCAATTCCTTTTTTTAAGAAAGATAAATGCCTTTTCTATTGAAGGAAAAGTTATTAATAAATTAATATTTCCACAAAATGAAGGTCTATTATATTTGTATTATAAAAATATGCTATTACAAAGATAAATGTAAGCACTATGTAATTTACCTATGATACAACTAGTGAATTACAGTTAAGAAAAAAAAATGAGTACAAAGCAGGCACTCTGGATGGATACTGAATATACTCACCTAGTATGCTACCCAGCAGAGGACTGTCTGAGCCACCAGGGAAGCCTAACATGCTAGAGTATTGTTTCTGTCATTGTTCAGTGCTAATTACATCACAATCTGTAGTGATAACGGTATCTCACATTTGAAACTGATGATAGTCTAAAGTGTAAACCTATGTTTTTTTCTTTTGATTTGCACAAAGAAACTGCCATTTGTAACCCTTATTTTACAAATAAAACCGAGCTTCCAAGAAGTTAAGTGACTAAGCTAAAGTTAGCAGCTTGAATGTGGCAGAAGGACTAAGATCCATGTCTTCTAATTTGAACTCTCACCTACTCTTTCTATACCATAGCTACCTCCCATATAAAGACCAGTTCAAAACTTACTATTAGTTCAACTATTTAACCACTTGACAATTAGAGATATCACGTATATGTGGGATCTAAAAAAATGAAACAAATGAACTTATTTACAAAACAAAAATAATAAGACAAACATAGAAAACAAACTAATGAGTACCGAAAGGGAAAGGGGAGGGGTGGATAAATTAGGAATTTGGCATTAATAGATATCCACTAACATACATAAAATAGATAAACAACAAGAACCTGCTGTACAGCACAGGGAACTCTACTCAATATCTTGAAATAATCTATAATGGAAAAGAATCTGAAAAAGAACATATATATACATATAGTGGTTGTTCAGTCGCTAAGTCATGTCTGACTCTTTGTAACGCCATGAACTGTAGCACGCGGGGCTTCCCTGTCCTTCACTATCTCTTGGAGTTTGCTCAAACTCCCATCCATTGAATCAGTGATGTCATCCAACCATCTCATTTTCTGCAGCCCCTTCTCCTCTTGCCCTCAATCTTTTCCATCATTGGGTCTTTTCCAGTGAATCAGCTCTTCCCATCAGGTGACCAAAGTATTGGAGCTTCAGCTTCAGCATCAGCCCTTCCAACAAATATTCATGGTTGATTTCCTTTACAATTGACTGGTTTGATCTCTTTGCTATCCAGAGCACTCTCAAGAGTCTTCTCCAACATCACAATTTAAAAGCGTCAATTCTTTGGCGCTCAGCCTTCTTTATGGTCCAACTCTTACATCTGTACATGACTACTGGAAAAACCATAGTTTTGACTAGACAGACCTTTGTCAGCAAAGTGATGTCTCTGCTTTTTAATATGCTGTCTAAGTTTGTCATAACTTTTCTTCCAAGGAGAAAGCATCTTTTAATTTTGTGACTGTGATCACCATCTGCAGTGATTTTGCAGCCCAAAAAAATAATCTCACTGTTTCCACTTTTTCCCTTTCTATTTGCTATGAAGTGATGGGACCAGATGCCATGATCTTAGTTTTTTGAATGCTGAGTTTTAAGTCAGCTTTTTCACTCTCCTCTTTCACCCTCAACAAGAGGCTCTTTAGTTCCTCTTCACTTTCTGCCATTAGAGAGCATGAACTGCATATCTGAGGCTGTTTATATTTCTCCCAGAAACCTTGATTTCAGCTTGTGATTCATCCAGCCTGGCATTTCACATGATGTACTCTGCATAGTAGTTAAATAAGCAGGGTGACAATATATAGCCTTGTTGTATTCCTTTCCCAATTTTGAACCAGTTAGTTGTTCCATGTAAAGTTCTAACTGTTGCTTCTTCACCTGCATACAGGTTTCTCAGGAGGCAGGTAAGGTGGTCTGGTATTCCCACATCTTTAAGAATTTTCCAGTTTGTTGTGATCCACATAGTCAAAGGATTTAGTGTAGTCAATGAAGCAGAAGTAGATGTTTTCCTGGAATTACCTTGCTTTTTCTGGTAATAGTTCATTGTATATACATACCATATCTTCTTTATCTGTTCCTCTGTTGACAAACATTTAGATTGCTTCCATGTGGTTCAGTTCAGTTCAGTCACTCAGTCCTGTCTGACTCTTTGCAACTCCATGAATCGCAGCACGCCAGGCCTCCATGTCCATCACCAACTCCCGGAATTCACCCAGACTCACATCCATCGAGTCAGTGATGCCATCCAGCCATCTCATCTTCTGTCGTCCCCTTCTCCTCCTGCCCCCAATCCCTCCCAGCATCAGAGTCTTTTCCAATGAGTCAACTCTTCGCATGAGGTGGCCAAAGTACTGGAGTTTCAGCTTTAGCAGCAGTCCTTCCAAAGAAATCCCAGGGCTGATCTCCTTCAGAATGGACTGGTTGGATCTGCTTGCAGTCCAAGGGACTCTCAAGAGTCTTCTCCAACACCACAGTTCAAAAGCATCAATTCTTCAGCGCTCAGCCTTCTTCACAGTCCAACTCTCACATCCATACATGACCACTGGAAAAACCATAGCCTTGATTAGATGGACCTTTGTTGGCAAAGTAATGTCTCTGCTTTTCAATATGCTGTCTAGGTTGGTCATAACTTTCCTTCCAAGGAGTAAGCGTCTTTTAATTTCATGGCCGCAATCACCATCTGCAGTGATTTTGGAGCCCAACAAAATAAAGTCAGCCACTGTTTCCACTGTTTCCCCATCTATTTCCTATGAAGTGATGGGACCAGATGCCATGATCTTAGTTTTCTGAATGTTGAGCTTTAAGCCAACTTTTTCACTCTCCTCTTTCACTTTCATCAAGAGGCTCTTTAGTTCTTCACTTTCTGCCATAAGGGTGGTGTCATCTGCATATCTGAGGTTATTTATATTTCTACCGGCAATCTTGATTCCAGCTTGTGCTTCCTCCAGCCAAGCGTTTCTCATGATGTACTCTAGAAATAGGTTCTGCTTAATAATGGGAAATAACTAAGTAACGGGAAATACCTCAATGAATGTACTGAAGACTGATCTAAGTTGATGTTCCTAAGATTAGGAAGTGGAATGGAGTATTTACAGAGAAAGAAAATTCACGCACAAAAACAATTTATTTAGATAGGACCATCCTTTTTCTTAAAATAACTTTATGGTTGCAATGTTTGATTGTAGGAGCTGGGCCAAATTTGCATAAGGTCTTGACTGTGATTTTTGGTAAATATTTTCCTCTTTGAAATCTTAGGCCTTCATAAGATACATTTATTTTCTAAAGTTAAGAATTTACTCAACTTGGAAATTTTCAGGTGGAAATTGACTATGGTCGAAGGGAATTACTACTTCTTTCCTCAGCACCTGATGTACATTGGTAGCTTTCTTCTCTTTTAAATATCAGGGTCTCTGTGACCTTCTGCACAGGTTTATTATAGGAACCATCGCTTCTCTTTACCAAATGGACTTTCCCCATTAGTAGGTACTTCAGCTCTAAAAAAAATCCACTATTTGTTTTTAGTTTAGTGCTAACTCATAATTCAATAAAGAATGCTTTGTCAGCAAGGAATGGATGGCCAAACCTCACTCATATACTTGTCAATATATTCTTCTATTACGTGTATTGCTGCTGCTGCTGTTAAGTCACTTCAGTCGTGTCTGACTCTGTGCGACCCCATAGACGGCAGCCCACCAGGCTCCCCTGTCCCTGGGATTCTCCAGGCAAGAATACTGGAGTGTTGCCATTTCCTTCTCTAATGCATGCATGCATGCTAAGTCACTTCAGTCGTGTCTGACTCTGTGCAACCGTATGCACAGCAGCTCATCAGACTCCTCCGTCCACAGGATTCTCTAGGCAAGAATACTGGAGTGGGTTGCCATTTCCTTCTCCAATTACATGCATTAATCATTTATTAATAAATTAAAGCCTTCAAATCGAGATCAAAATTAGCAAAATTTCAGAGTCCCTTCTGTTTCACATCATGAGAACAATTAATTAGGGATAGTTACATGTGACAGGTTTTTCTAAATCAAGATTCTTTGGGAAAAAAAAAATCACATAAAAATCCTTAAACAGATGGACAACATTTTGGAAAGGAGAAGAAATTTATGAGAGACAGTAGTTGAATGTAGGGGCAAGATAGTGAAAATCTGAAAATATTCCAACATAAATTTAAAATACGAGTGAGAGAATAAAAAGAGTGTATGGAGTTGATGGTAAGAATTAATGATAGACTGAATATAAGAAGGCAAAGGCTGAAACTAATGGAGCACTTTCTCAGTGTGAGGATGATCAGATGCAGTGTCGAGCCTGATGTCTCTGTCACAAGGTGCTCAGTAAACAAGTGTGAGTGAATTAAGGAGATCACGTCACCAGCCTCATCAAGGTCATCAAATATTCCACACTGCTTAAAAAATGAGCTTCACATTCCCCAGCAGAGCATTTAAGACTCTCCAATCCTCCAACAGATTAAAAAAATATGATCTTGGAATTAGAATGAATTTGTAATTAAAAAAAAAAAAAAAACTGTATTTGGAATGAGTAGTCTTTCTAAGAATGTCCAGAAATCATACAAGAAGAAATTGATAAATTTGGCCACATATATATCTAAAAGCTCGGGATGGAAGAATTTCATAATAAGGTAAAAAAAAAAAAAACAACAAAAAAACCATGGCCTGTACTTATGGCTGATTCACCTTGTTGTATGGCAAAAACTAACACAACATTGTAAAGAAATTATCCTCCAATTAATAAAAAAACACCTTAAAATGGCCTGGAAAAACATTCACAACACATATTAACTATATGTCTAAATTCTTAAAATATAAATAGCTCCTGAGAAAGCAGGCACTTTCACTGATTGTTATTGTTATATGACTACAAATTTGTGAAGTGTCTTTCAAGTGAAGATCAGAAATAAAAATAAATTTATTTTTAAATTCACCTTCTCTCTGACTCAGCATTTCCACCTGTAGGAATTTACTCTGTAGATCATCTCTCACTTCAGCACAAAGCTGCTCACTGCTATACTCTATGTGATAAAAACTGATTGGTGGGAATGCAAACTGGTACAGTTGCTATAGAGAACAGTGTGGAGATTCCTTAGAAAACTGGAAATAGACCTGTCATATGACCCAGCAATACCAGTGCTGGGCATACACACTGAGGAAACCAGAACTGAAAGAGACACGTGTACCTCAGTGTTCATTGCAGCACTGTTTACAATAGCTAGGACATGGAAACAACCTAGATGCCCACCGACAGACAAATGGATAAGGCAGTTGTGTACATATACACAATGAAATGTTATTTAGCTATAAAAAAAGAACACATTTGAGTCAGTTCTAACCAGACGGATGAAACTGGAGCCTATTATACAGAGTGAAGTAAGCCAGAAAGAAAAACACCAGTACAGTATACTAATGCATATATATGGAATTTAGAAAGATGGTAATGATAACCCTGTAAGCGAGACAGCAAAAGAAACACAGATGTATAGAACAGTCTTTTGGACTCTGTGGGAGAGGGCGAGGGTGGGATGATTTGGGAGAATGGCATTGAAACATGTATAATATCATATATGAAATGAATCGCCAGTCCAGGTTTGATGCATGATACTGGCTGCTTGGGGTGGTGCACTGGGACGACCCAGAGGGATGGTACGGGGAGTGAGGAGGGCGGGGGGTTCAGGATGAGGAACACGTACACCCGTGGCGGATTCATGTTGATGTATGGCAAAACCAATACAATATTTTAAAGTAATTAACCTGCAATTAAAATAAATAAATTTGTATTAAAAAAAGAAAGAGAAACACCAATACAGTATATTAAAGCAATATTTATGGAATTTACAAAAATGGTAACAATGATTCTATATGCAAGGCAGCAAAAGAGACACAGATGTAAAGAACAGACTTTGGACTCTGTGGGAGAAGGCAAGGGTGAAATGATATGAGAGAATAGCATTGAAACATGTATATTACCATGTGTAAAACAGATGACCAGTGCAAGTTCGATGCATGAAGAAGGGCACTCAAAGCCAGTAGGTGCTCTGGGCCACCCCAGAGGGATGGGGTGGAGAGGGAGGTGGGAGAGGGGTCAAGGATGGGAGGACACATGTGCACCCATGACTGATTCACGTCGATGTATGGCAAAAAGCACACAATACTGTAAAGTAATTAAAATAAATAAATTCATTTTTTTAAAGGGAAAAAAAAAAACTGCTTGGAGATAACCTAAATGCCCACCAACAGGAGATGGTTAAATCCCTTATAGTATAGCTATACCATGGGGCACCATGAGTCATTTTTAAAATGAGACCTATCTAGATATGCATTAGTATGGAGGAAGTTAATTCAGGAGGCAGAACAGTGTGTATAAAAACTTACTGTTTTGTAAACAACAAAATGGACACACATATATGTGTACTTATATGTCAGGCATACACATGAAAATTTTTGGCAGGATAAACCAGAAACTTGTAACTATAATTGCCTTTGAGAAAACTGTGAGACTGAGTATAGGGGTAGAAGGAAGATTTATTTTCGCTGTAAACACTATGGTATTGTTTGAATTTATTTTGCCATGCACTTGCCATGTGATGACGTGGGGGAATATCTTTAAGCTAGTTTTCACTTAATTTTCCAGCTTGATCTCCTACTGTATCCTACCTTGCACATAACAATTCAATGTTTCTCAAACCTTCTCAAATGTTCATGTTGAGTGTGTGAATGAGTGTGTGTCTAATATTCCATTATCCATGACTCTCACACTTTCTGCCTGTAGGTATCCTACCCCTCAAAAGTTCTTCTGTGCAACCCTCTTGATTTTCAGTATTGGAACTAAATACATACTTATCTCTGAATTCAGAAAACCCCTGTCCATCCTGCTTTGAATTATAGTTGTTTACAAGTTGGTCACCCTCATTAAATTAGCTCCTAAAGGGAAATGTGCATCTTGTCGGCTTCTGTGCTCCTTAAAGTATCTGGAACACAACAGCCTTGCTGAATGCATGTCATTAACTAAAAAATATTAAGCAGAAGAGTCAACTAGGAAAACCCAAGTTTCCTATGATGACCCAATTTTAAGGATGATAAAGAATGTATCTAGCTCAATTATAGGAATGCTACATAGCATGAATATCTAAAAGAGCCAGTAAGAGCGCCTTAAAGCTGAAAATAAAGCCAATATTCCATGTCAAATAGGGCTATTACCTGAGATGTAAACAAAATTAAATATGAAGCCACACTTGAAATGTATTAGAGGTAAGAGAAGACTGGGAGAAAAATTATTTCTGTTATAGAAAAGATAGCTCTTGACATTGTTTTGTGTGTCAAACACCCTAAGCCTGATCATAAAATAGGCAAACAGTGATTTTTATCATGAAACAGGCTGACTCTCAGATTGGGACTAGCGATGCCTTCCCCACTTGGTGCCCTCTCCCCTAACTCCCACAATGAAAAGTCCACAACAATGGAATTCAATCTGTTCCTTATTAACCACCATCTTTTCTAAGAAAAATGTCCCAAACCACAAGTTTATTATAATTTTTTTACTGTATACTTTTTGCTGTAATTTAAATCCACTTCCTCTTGTCCTTGGTGCTATGGGAGTGGAGGGCCCCATTATTTGATATAGTTAACTTCATCAGTAAAACCAATTTTTAATGCTTCTAGAATAGCTATTCTGCTTTAGTCTCTATAAACAGGTACACTTACATCAGGCCCATCTCATTCCTGTTGGCCTTATAACAACATACAATAAAACAAATATAATAAAATAAAAATTAAAAGTGGCAGTGATGAAAAGTCTCCTTGAACTTACTGCTAATGCTGTTTCATACTCTCCAGCAGCCAAGTGCGCTAAGCCCAAGTAATACGAAGCCTCTCCTTCCATCTTTTTGTCATTTCCTAAAACAAAAATGTAGAAAAAATATTATGGTATTGAAGAAACTGGCTTATTACCACAAACAGAGTCTCTGCTTTTCAAGACAGTGGAAAGTTATTATAACAAAGTATACAGATTTATATCAACAACCCCTGAAGCCTAGCTGTGTACTGATCAAAAAGGCTGACATTAATATAATTTACCTGGGTCACAGATGTTAGAGTAAGGTGTATTAGCGATATAATTATGATGAGTTTCCTCTGTGTACAAAATCCGGTCTTAGCATTTTGACATCCATATATGATTTCTATACCAGTCACCCATGTAAGGGCTTCCCAGGTGGGGTTAGTGGTAAAGAACCTGCCTACCAGTGCAGGAGACATAAGAGGTACGGGTTTGATCAGTGGGTCAGGAAGATCCCCTGGAGGAGGGCATGCAACCCACTCCGGTATTTTTGCTTGGAGAATCCCATCGACAGAGGAGTCTGGCAGTCCATAGGGTCGCCAAGAGTCAGACATGATGAAAGCAACTTAGTATGCATACACCACCATGTAAAACCTACAGCCATTCACCATAGCTGTGACTATATGCATGAAATAACTGATAAAGAGTTTCAGCCTTACTTGGTGCACAAATACACATACACACACAGACTGGCATTCAGCTAAGTCTCCAATAGGGCAGATAATTAGCAAATTAAGGAATTATTGCCTTGACTAGGTTTAGTTGGAAAGTTATTGCTTAAAACTTGGGTAAGAATGCCAGAGGTTGGTTTCTTGGTATAAAGTTCCATGCATATTTTGAAATCCAAACACATTTTCCCTTGCTAGTGACTGGTAAATGCTTTTCACCATCTTTTCACAAGGAATTTAGCCTAATTTTTGTAGGATGTGCTTTATTCCAGGCATTATCAAATTTTTCTTCTCAAAATATATAAACATGTAACATGTGCTTCAATAAGACATACATCACACTGTCTAATAAATAGATAATTTACTAACATTTAATGTACAAAATTTAACATGTAAATCTAATATGCTTGCAAGAACCACAGGAGGTTCTTATTTTAAAAAATAATACTATTCTCTTTTACTTTTGGAAGTCTTTGCCTTTTAATGTTATCTGACTCCTGGGTGATGCAAATGCTGACAGATCTACCCTCATTTTTTATCTTTGGAAAGTAAAGATCCTTAGGTTTCTGCACTCTGCATTCCCACCATGACGGATTTCCACAGGAGCTAGCAATTCTCTGCTCAGCACTCACTGAATTACCTCTTGTGAAGCAGTGGCTCAACTGGAAGACTGCAAGGAAACAGGACAGCAAATGCCACTGACAGTATATTTTTTCTTCTCTGACAATTTCATCAATTGCAGAGAATTATACCCTCAAGATCTCACTTCAGCAGAGCTGAGGATGCTAGTGATTCAGTCTGGGAAATCTGAACTCATAATTCAGCTGGGTCCTCACTTTTTCTCTGCTATAGGCTTATGACTGCTGGGGAGAAAGGTGGGACTAGGGAAGGAAAAGAAGGGGTAGAAGGAAGAGACTATGGTGGGAAGTTGCCTCTTCGATAACTAAAGGTTGATTACTTGAGACGTGCACTTGCTGTGTTAAATGGTGTAAAGCAGTGACAGCTGTATGTTTGCAGACAGGATCATTATTTGCATTAAACTTTATGTAAAAAGCAACCCACAAAAGTAGAAAAAAAAATCTATTCCTGTATACAGAAATATTTTGAAACAGCTAATTGAAATAGATCACATCAAATAATAGTAGGATTTAAGTATAAGAACTTCCTGTTTACTAACTGAGATGAAGTTAAGATAAACTGAAAGTAATAAAATAATGAAGGAAAACGTATTACAGTTGAGTGACACACTCAGCAGTGACATACAAAAAAAGTGTCAAATATTATTTATATTGTGTTGTTTACCTGAGTGGGTTAAATTTATATTAGCCATGCTATCCAAGTCAATAATCATTTATCTTAAAGAAATTAATATGTTTTTATTTTCAAAACTAAACTGCTCATTCTTACACTAGTATGTTTACTAGAGAATCCAAAGAGGAAGTCATCCCAGGTGGAATGATGGACAGAGACCATGTTCTTGCGAGTAACTCACATGTTTTATTAAAATGTGCCCTAAACCTTCCTTTTGTTATTTGGCTAACACATATTCACTCATTCATTTATTCAGTTCTTATTTATTAGGACCATCCTATACAAGGTAGAAGGGGACAACTGGGAATGAGGTGGTTGGATGGCATCATGGACTCAATGGACATGAGTTTGAGCAAACTCTAGGAGATAGTGAAGGACAGGGAAGCCTGGCGTGCTGCAGTCCACGGGGTCGCAAAGAGTCAGACACAACTTAGTGACTGAAAACCAAATACCGGGCACAACTCTCAGCACTTGGAATCCATCAGTACATTAACCAGACAAATCCCCTGTCCTTGGGGAGTCTATATTTTAGAGAAATAAAAGGAAAAGACAGAAAATTGAAAATAAGCATAATAAATTATATGGTAAGTTTCAGAGTGATAAGTATTTTGGGGAAAAAATTAAGAAGGTTAAGGGGATTTGAGAATGCTAAGTAGGAGTACAAAGAAAAAAGCAGGTTTCAATATTAAATACAGTTGTAAGGGTAGTAGATATCACTGAGGAGATGGTATCCACAAGAAAATGAAATTAAAGATAGAAAAATTTGAGAAACTCAGAACTATGTGGAAATTAAACACGCTTCTAAATAATCATTGGATCAAAGAAGAAATGAAAAGGTAAACTAGAAAATACTTTGAGATGAATGAAAATGAAAATACAAAACCCCCAAATTGTGGGATTCTGCTAAAGTAGAGCACAGAGGGACATGTACAGCTATAAATGCCTGTTTGTTTGTTTTTTTAAAAGGAAACATCTTTTCACTTTACAAAAGTAGAAAAAGAATAACTCATTAAACTTAAAGCAAACAGAAGGAAATAATATAGAGAGGAAATAAGTGAAATAGAGAATAGAAAAAAAAGAGGTTATCAACAAAACCAAAAGTTGGTTCACTGAAAAAGTCTACAAAATTGACAGACCTTTAGCTAGACTGAACAAGGCAAAAAAAGAAATCCTCAAATTATGAAAATCAGGAATGAATGAGGGAAATCACCACAGTTCTTACAGAGATAAAAAAATATTATAAAGGAATATTATGGACAATGATACACCAACAAATTAGATACAGTTGATAAAATGGAAAAATAGAAAGACACAAACTACTGAAACTGACTCAAGAAGAGATGGAAAATATGAATAGATTCACAATAAGTAAAGAACTTAAATTAGAAATCAAGTACTTTTCACAAAAGAAGCCCAGATAGCTTCAATGATGAAGTCTACCGAATATTAAAAATACAATCAACACCAATTCTTCACAGACTCCTCCAAAAACTGAGAACACTTCCTAAATCATTCTATGAAGACACTATTATTTTGACATCAAAAATACACCACAAGAAAAGAAAACTACAAGCCAACATCCATCATAAATATAGACAATTCCCAATAATTACTAAGAAAGCCAATCCAGGAGTTAAAGGAAAAGGATTAAACACCAGGATAGAGCTGGATTTATCCCAGGAATTTAGGGTTGATTCAACATGTGCAAATCAGTCCACATAATATAGTATTTTTAATAGAAAGGACAAACCACATTTTCATCTCAATAGATGCAGAAAAAGACATTTCACAAAATCCAACCCTTTTTTATAATTTAAAAAACCCTCAACAAATTCCGAATAGAAGGGAACTTCCACAACGTGTTAAAAAAAAATATCTACAAAAATCCCCACAGCTAACATTAAACTTAATGGTGAAAAACTGACAGCTTTTGTCCTAAGATCAGGAAGAAGACAAAGATGGCCTCTGACACCAGCCCTCACATTTATGGTCAATTAAACTTATCAACATTCCCAAGACAAGACTGAGAAAGAAGAGCATTTTCAGCAACTAGTACTGTTCAGATGCTAAAGTGTCTGCCTACAATGCAGGAGACCTGGGTTCGATCCCTGGGTCAGGAAGACCCCCTGGAGAAGGAAAAGACAACCCACTCCAGTACTCTTGCCTGGAAAATCCCATGGTCCGAGGAGCCTGGTGGGCTACAGTCCATGGGGTCACAAAGAGTCGGACACGACTGAGCGACTTCACTTCACTTCAGTACTGGGGCAACTGGATACCCACATGCAAAACATGAAGTTGGACCCTCTTGACACACACACACACACACACACACACACCCCCTAAATATAGGACTTAGAACTATAAAACTCTTAGAATAAAATATAGAAGTAAATCTTCATGACTTTGGATTAGTGAAAACCTTCATAGTTATGATATCAAAAGCACAAACAACAGAAGAAGGAATACATTACTTTGCGCTTTATCAAATTAAAAACTTGGCCCTCGGTGAATACCATCAGAAAGGGAAAAGAAAACCCAGTGTTTTCAAATCACAAATCTGATGAAGGACTTGCGCTAGAATATTAGAGGATTCTTATAAATCAATAATAAAAAGAAAAATAAGCCAATTAAAAATGGGCAAAGAAACTGAATACATATTTCTGCAAAGAAGATATACAAATGGGCAGTAAGCACACAAAGAGATGTTCAACATTAACCAACAGGGATAGGCAAAATAAATTCAGTGAGGTATCACTTTATACCCACTAAAGATGACTGTAACAAAAAGACGAGCAACAAGTGCTGGTGAGGAGGTGGCTAAAGTGAAACCCTTTATACATTGTTGATGGGAATGTAAAACAATTCAGTGACTTGGGAAAACTCTTTGCCAGGTCCTCAATAAGTTAATCCTGAATATTCACTGGAAGGACCAATGCTGAAGCTGAAGCTCCAATACTTTGGCCAACTGATGCGAAGAGCTGACTCATTAGAAAAGGCCCTGATCCTGGGAAAGATTGAAGGCAGGAGGAGAAAGGGATGACAGAGGACGAGATGGCTGGATGGCATCACTGACTCAATGGACACTGAGTTTGAGCAAGCTCTGGGAGATGGTGAAAGACAGGGAAGCCTGGCGTGCTGCAGTCCAGGGGGTCACAAAGAGTCAGACATGACTGAGCGACTGAATAAGAACAACAGCAATAAGTTAAACATAGAGTTACATGACCCAGCAATTCCACAACTAGGTATATACCCAGAGGAACTGAAAACATGTACACAAATGTTCAGAGCAGCATTATTCATAACAGACAAAAGGTGGGAACAACATAAATGTCCATCAACTGATGAGTGGATAAAGAAAATGTGGTAATAATCATACAATAGTGTATTATTTGGCCATAAATATGAATGAAGTAGTGATACACGTTACAAGATGAATAAACTTTGAAACCATGATGCTAAGTGAAAGAAGCTACACAAAAGAACATACATAGTATAATTTCATTTGTGTGAACTAACCAGAAGAGGTCAATGCACAGAGACAGAAAGAAGATGAATGGTTACTAGGGGACAGGGGAACAAGGGTGTAGGGCATGACTTCTAGTGAGTATGGGGTCAGTGTTGATGTTTGTACAAATCTGTGCATTTATTAAAGACAAGTGATGATTGAAATATGAAAATAATAGAATACTAGAGTCATGAGACCACTGTATGGCTGATGCTATACTTGTGCATTACACGAAGGCACCCTAACAAAGGAGCTGGTGCACTATGGATATCAGTCCTCTTCAAATACTATGTAATCCAATGTGGGAGGCAAGGCATGCAATCATCAGCCTGCTGCTTCAGGCTCCCTGACCAAAGCAGAAGGCAACAAGAAGGGGTGATTTGTTCCAGAGCATCTCAGCAGCTGTCAGAGCTCTGTGAAATACTGTGCCATCTTTTAACCTGTGTTCTTTCTTACATGCAAACTATGGGCACACATATTTATTGGTTTCAAAAGATGCTCAAAATTATTACAGCATAAGAAGTTGGTTTTCTCCTATTCTCTTTATCTGTCCTTTGGAAAGTGAGAGATGCTTTCAGAGAGGAGACTGCTTGGCAGGCTCTGACTGTTGGAAGAGACCCTAAGAACTTTGCTTTCTTTGTGAATTACCTTACGATTTAGCAAATGTGAACCTAAAGTGAAATACCTTTTCCTAACTGATAACATTAACTTACATTAAAATTCCACATAACTTTTCACATGACTAAAGTTAGCTGCTGAAATTGATCTAAGAGCTAACTATTTATGTCAGTGTTACCCCTTTGGGGTAAGTACTCAATCACCATTCATTCAAAAGCAGTTCATTCAATGGGATACATCTTTCAACGTTATATTTATTTCAACTAATACTATTTTTAAAAAGTAACAGAGAGAATAAGCTAAGATTTTTACTTTCACTCTTTAAAAAATTAAAATCAAACCCAGAAAATCACTCCTGTTTACTCCAAATAAGCCATTTGTTATTCAGTAAACCAACTGATTAAATATAAACACAAGCTAATGAACTTTGATTCAAGGGCATAACTTCCATCTTTTCCTCCTTCATGAAAGGGCTACTCTATTAATAAATTACTCTGAGATAATTTATTTTACTTTGCATCTCACAAAGTAAAAGCTTATGAGTGTATGTTCCAAATTTGTCTTTATATTTTATTCATATGCAAATGATATAGAATATCAAGCATGTGATCAGCTCTCACAAAAGCATTTTCACTATTGTGAGTGTGCATATGAATCACCTGGGGATCTTGCAAACCTGCAGATCCCGATGCAGTCGGTCTGGAGTGGGGTCGGAGAAGCTGCGTTTCTTACAAGCTTCCAGACGATGCTGATGCTGTCAGTCCAAAGGCCACACTCTTTGACAGGCAAGGGTCTAAAATATATTACACCTCATCTTCCTGTTATTCCTAACTTAATATCCATCATATATTTCCTATTACCTGACAAAATGGAATTTACAGTGAAAGGTCTCTCAGATCTTAAGAAATATATGACTTTAAGTGTGCACATGTGTGTGCACACACGCATACACGTGCGCACACACACCCCCTTAACTTTTGCAAATGACCTTACCTTCTCATTACGGGTTTATTGGTTTATCACATTACTCCCAGAGGGTTGCAATTTTGGAGATAAAGCTTTCAAGAAACTAATGGATTTCTTGTTGTCAGCACTAAGGCCCCTCTGTTTTACAGTGAAACTTGAAAGTATATTGATGGCATTTGTCTCTGCATTTCATAGGAAATAATCACCCAAACACTTGACGGTTTTTACCTCCCTCTTGGGAGAAGCAGCGTCTGCCCATTAAAGGCAGCAGTGTGAGAGTGCTCTTTTCCACCCACCTTCTTTGGCTATTTCACAAGCTTTTATTAGAATTCTGATGGCCTGTTTGTATTCTTTATTTTCCAGCATTTTGTCTGAGAGTAATCTGTAGGTCCTCAGGAGACTCTCACAGGCCAACAAGTTGAGAACACGGCCTGTCTCATCCTTCCATATCCGCCCTTGCGTCAATTGATGGAAGGCTTCATAATGCTCCGCAGCTTCCAGAAGCTGACCTGAGGAATAAAAGCCATTCATAAATACCAACCACAGACCAGAACATAGCTTCAAATATTTTGAATACTCCTTGTGCTTTACTATTCAAGTGGGGTGAAGGAGGGTGGAACCATGGGATGCATTCAAGTCTTTCTAAGGCTGAAGAGGACTTCAGCTGATTTAAAGGAGCTATCTAAATATGGATCTGAGATTCAGCAGATTTTTTTTTAATTAATTTTTTAAAAATTAATTTCTTTATTTTAATTGGAGGCTAATTACAATATTGTGGCTTTTGCCATACATTGACATGAATCAGCCATGGGTGTACATGTGTCCCCTATCCTGAAACCCCCTCCCACCTCCCTCCCCATCCCATCCCTCAGGGTTGTCCCAGTGCACCGGCTTTGAGTACCCTGTTTCAGGCATTGAACTTGGACTGGTGATCTATTTCACACATGGTAATACACATGTTTCAGTGCTACTCTCTCAAATCATCCCACCCTCGCCTTCTCCCAGAGTCCAAAAGTCTGTTCTTTGTATCTGTGTCTCTTTTGCTGTCTTGCATATATGGTCATCGTTACCACCTTTCTAAATTCCATATATATGCGTTAATATACTGCATTGGTGCTTTTCTTTCTGACTTACTTCAGTCTGAATAATAGGCTCCAGTTTCATCCACCTCATTAGAACTGATTCAAATGAGTTCTTTTTAATAGCTGAGTAATATTCCATTGTGTATATGTACCACAGCTTTCTTATCCATTCATCTGCAGATGGACATCTAGGTTGCTTCCATGTCCTTCCTAGCTATTGTGAACAGTCAGCACTGATTTTGGACGGACACTTGTTAAAGGGATATACTTGTGCTAGTGAAATTAACGAGAATTGAATATGTTTAGAGATGGTGTGAATGTTAAGTAATAATTATTAACAAGAATCAGCTAACATTTATTTACTCAACATGATGCATGCAAGGGATGGCTGCTATGTACTATATATGGATTTCTCATTTAATCATCAAAATAGTCCTATGGAATATAGATTCGTTATGATTCCATTTTACAGAAGAAAAGAGTGAGGTTAAGAATTTTGCCCATGGGCTTCCCTGGTGGCTCAGTGGTAAAGAATTCACTTGCCAATGCAGGAGACATGAGTTTGATCCCTGACCCGGGAATACCTCACATGCCGTGCAGCAACTGAGTCTGTGGGCCACAACTATTGAGTCTGTGCTCTAGAGCCTGGCAATTACAACTGCTGAGCCCACGCGCCACAGCTACTGAAGCGTGAGCACCCTAGAGCTGCGTGCTCCACCGGAGAACCCACCGCAATGAGAACCCGAGCACCTCATCTAGAGGGTAGCCCCTGTTTGCTGCAACTAGAGAAAATCCTGTGCAGCAACAAAGACCCCGCACAGCTAAAAATAAATAAATAAATAAATAAATAAATAAATAATCAATTTTAAAAAACGATTTTGCCCAAGATTGCATGGCCAGTGGCTTAGCAGATCCGGGCAGTCTGATTCCAGAGCCCATGTTCTAAACCTCTCTGCTGTCCTGTTATCCCAGTAAAGCAGCAATTCTTCATTCTCAATAACTGAGGTATCTTGAGAGAGGGTGCATTTGCTACAGATTTCAAATGTAAATATTATGGAGCTTCAAACTACTTCTGAAAGTCTGAACTTTTGAAGGAGACTTTGGATACTCTGCTTAATTTTAAATAATAAAATAACAACTGACCTTCTGAATTATATAATATAGTTGAAAATACATCTTCTCAAAGCCCAAACTCTAACTTACAGTCATTTGATTCCTTAAAATGTGAGCAAGCACATTTCTGGAAGGGTAGTTTGTAGTTCCACGCTATAGACTGTATTTTACTTGTGAACTGACTTATAGAAATGCGCACAAAATCCTATAATATAGATACTCTGTTATAGTATTGGAATTACTTAACTGGAATTAACTGAAAAAGTACTTACATCTAGGCATTCCAATAACACTATTTAAGAGTAACTGTAGGCTCCAAGAGGACAGTCTGAGTTCCTATACCACTTTTACCATTTCTGCTGTTTGCGTGCATGCGTGCTAAGTCACTTCAGTCATGTTCAACTCCATGTGACCCACTGGATCATGGCTCACCAGGCTGCTCTGTCCATGGGATTCTCCAAGCAAGACTACTGGAGTGGATTGCCACGCTCTCTTCCAGGGTATCTTCCTGACCCAGGGATCGAACTTGCATCTCTTACGTTTACCTACACTGGCAGGTAGGTTCTTTACCACTAGCACCACCTGGGAAGCCCTTCTGCTGTTTAGCCTCAAGCTAATTACTACCCTCTTTGTGTCCAAATTTAAGGCTTCTGCAAACAAGATTATAGTGTAACTATTCAAGGTGTTATTGTGAGAAATGAATTAATATGTGTTCAATATCTGATACAGAGTAGGTGCTCAATAAACATAGCTACTGTTACCAGCTGGCATAGTGATAATATTTTTTAAAAATCCACAGGCCAATTCATTTTGATATTTGGCAAAACTAATACAGTTATGTAAAGTTTAAAAATAAAATTAAAAAAAAATAAAAAAAATAAAATAAATAGTTGGAAAACAAAAACAAAAACAAAAACAAACAAACAAAAAAATCCACAGGCCAAATGAAACATAACCACTTTTTATTTTTCTTTTAAGTACAACATATTCTTCCAACAAAATACATAGTTGAGTCATGATGAAAATATTATCATGACTGATTAAAGGACCCTATGTAGGACATATTAGGCTCAATTTCCTTAAATAAGATGCATGATATAGGTGTTAACTAACCCTACAATCAGAATCATTTTGCAACATGTAACTATATCAAATCAACACATTGTACACATTAAACCTAAATAATATTATATGTCAATTACATCTCAATAAAGCTATAAACAACGGAAAAAAAGATACATTGCACAGTACAGGTTGAACACTCCCCTGCTATGACTATTGTGTATAATTTCTTCCTACTGACTCACTAGAAAAGACCCTGATGCTGGGGAAGATTGAAGGTGGAAGAAGGGGACGACAGAGGATGAGATAGTTGGATGGCATCACTGACTCAATGGACATGAGTTTGAGTAAACTCCGGGAGTTGGTGATGGACAAGAAAGCCTGGCATGCTGCAGTCCATGGGGTCGCAAAGAGTTGGACAGGACTGAGCGACTGAACTGAACTGATTGAACTGATTTTTGCACTGAATTTATCAAAATAAATATTAAAATGCACATATAAAGAAGTAGTATTTTCAAAGAAATACAACAGAGATATACAATCAGGAAATGATCTGTACAAAAATTCAGTAAAGACTTGACTAGTCTGAGCCCCTTGCAGAAGGAGGGTGTATCAGCAAAGAAACATGGGAGAGGGTGGCTTGTGATGCTGAGCTGTTTATAAACTTGTATTATGAAATTTTCACATGATGAAAGACTACAAAGCCATAAATATGATATTACAGAAGAATATTTGATTTCATGGACAGGTGCTTATGATAAGTGAAAATACTGAAAATTATCAGAAAACATTTACAAAGCAGTATCAGTGTTATCTGCATGATAAGTGGTTTGTTTTCTGTTTTTCTTTCTGATTACTGGCATCTGCTACTGTTTCTAGCATCAAAATATGTTCAGTGTGTTAAAAGAAATATGCAATAGAAGCTATTTAAAAATAATGCCCAGTTCTTTTTCATTTTGATACAAATACTCATGGTTGAAGTTTCCTGTTCTGTCTTTACATCTAACTGACAAATTTTCTCTTTCCTCCCACAAAAGCGGGCACAGTTTTTCACCTCTCTCCTGCAGCACCACTCAGTAGAAACACCTTTCTCCAAATACCCATGACTCTCATTTCTTTTTTAAAACTTGAATGGAGCATTGACATATATGTGTTATGTTTCCTCTGTTAACTATATTTCTGCCTGTAAAGTATCCCTGGAAAGATTGTATATGAGAGTTCTTTTTTTTCATCCAGCATCCATTTATTCACAAAGTATGGATACATATTTCACTTTGGTCATGTAAATAGGGATGGATGGATACAGGGAACTATGAGTAAACGAGAGAGTTCCAAAAAAAAATTGGGGACTATAAGGAGACTAAGAAGGGCCTGACAGCGTATGTGGTCACACACAGTAACCATATGGAAAGAGGGTCCAAAGGTGTGTCATACAATAACATATTCACTAAGAATTCCAGAAGGAGAGCTGGGAGAGGAAGCTCTGGGTAACCCAACTAATTATAATGAGGTGCAAATGATGCATAATGATGTAGACAGTACATGAGAAGTGATAACTGGGTCCAAGGTTTGATCCACATCAGGCAGAAAGGGGAAGTAAGGGGAAGGGAGGGGGAAAGTGGGGAAAGGAGATGTCAAGGAAATGGGGAGGGGGATGAAGATGGGGAAGGCAGGGAGAAAGGTGGGGACTGTGTCTCGGTATTCCAAACAAGCCAGACTTCTCTCCCGGTTACTGATGTCATCAGATTTCCTGCACAGGCTGTCTATGCAGAAATGAAATAAGAGAGGTTCTTAGGACATTGGTTTCAGTTGATTAGGATGGAAGGGGGCCTTGGGATGATTGAGAAATAGACTTTTCAGTTGAGTTTGATTTTTTATTAAGCAGTGGGGACTAGTATCAGTGTACTGCCTAGCTGATAATTACTAGCCAAAGTTAAACTCTTATGTGCTTGAGTTATGGTATTAGAAAGCAGCCTAGGCCAAGATACTCAGTAAAAGGTATAGACAACTATTGTTTCTCAAAGAGCAATGGCTGCTAGTTCAAAAAGGTTTTTTCCCCTCATACATTATCCTAGTTAACCTTTCAAACCTTTCAAAAGGTGTCCTCTTTTTACACCAAAGAGGACACTAAGGCTCACAAACATTAAATGACTCTAATTGCTAAAAGATGATGTTTAAGATTTAAATCCAGGATCGCCAAACCAACCCTAGAGCTTGGTTCTCCCATATCAGAACAAGTCAGAAAACTTAGATGGAGTAAGTCAGATTATCTGGACATAAATCTCTCACGTTAAAACAATGCTGGATTTACATGATTTCTAGTGTCTTCCAGGTCTATAACTCTGTGCCCCTATTCAGGTAGTCACAGGAACTTCCAACATGAACGAACAGATACTACATACTGATGCGCTTCTCACTGCTCTCCCTGAGTCTAATGTACAACCAGCTCTGTAGTCCGCATCTAAATTCTCTACTTTAACCTAAACTGTGAGGTGACATCCATGGGGTGAGGGTACCTAGGATGTCACATACATAGTCCCAACCTGTGATCACATCCAGCTACTCATGGCTTTATGTCTGCTTCCTCAACCACTCTACCACAGAGGAGGGCCCAGGGGGTTCTGATCAGCCCTGTTTATTTATTTTTAAATTTTTATTGGAGCATAGTTCATTTATAATGTTTCAGGTGTAAGGCACAGGAAATCAGTTATTCATACACATATATCCATTCTTTCTTAGATTCTCTTTCCATATAGGTTATTTTGAGCATTGAATTCCCTGTGCTATAACTAATAGTAGGTACTTATTAGTTATTAGTTATCTATTTTATATATAGTAGTGATCAGCACTGGTTTAAACCGAGGTGCCTACATAGAGGAAGAGAGTTTTCCAGCCCTTCTTGAATGTAGGGAATCATTTCTAAAGTTATCTAGTGGCAAATAGGAGAGTAAGTCAGCCAGCAAGGATTTGATCCAAATAATCATAGGCATACAAATGACCTGGCTGTAATTTCTAAAGACTGGTCAGAATGTGAAAGTACATATTTATGATATGGTATAATACTTGATTTAAAAATATTAAAATATCAATGAAGGAAGCATATGAATTTAAATAGGAAAATATTTTCCTTTAAGCATGACTAACAATGTGATCATTTCCATCCAATTTATATTTCCAACAGTGAAAGAAAAGAAAGAAAGTGAAGTCACTCAGTCGTGTCCGACTCTTTGCGACCCCATGGACTGTAGTCCACCAGGCTCCTCTGTCCATGAGATTCTCCAGGCAAGAGTACTGGAGTGGGTTGCCATTTCCTTCTCCAACCAACAGTGAACAGGACTTTAAAGATTTTCTTACTTTATGAGTAAAGACTCGTATTAATATCAATTAGATATTTATTAGGACACAATGCACCCTGTTCTTATCAAAAAATTCTAAATTTAATATACCTGAGAAATAGTATAAAAGGTCTTCAATCCAGTGATTATTTTGACAAAGCTAAATGTAAATATAAATGGAGATCCTTAGTCAGGTTTTCAAGTTTGGCTCATGGCAGCCCTTTACAGCTTCTTCGGCATGCTCAGTGTGTCTGGTAACAAATTACCAGATGAGCTTTAATATATCAGGGCCAGGCAAGATTCCCAGATCCCACCATCAATCTTGCTGAAGGACAAGTGTCTAGACAGGCATCCTTCTCTGGCATTTTCAGGCATTAACATTACTTTTCATTGAGAAAGAGGGCAGAGAGAAGAAAAACAATTAGAACAAGGTATCACAAAAGTAAAAGTTTACTGAAAACCAAAGAAAGGAGGATTCAGGCACATTCAGAGATGGTAAAGGCATCTTGAGGGGACATGAGCTTTATCTTCTTGCACCAGGAATTACTCATCACTATGCTCCAGTACTCTTGCCTGGAGAATCCCAGGGACAGGGGAGCCTGGTGGGCTTCCGTCTATGGGGTCGCACAGAGTCGGACACGACTGAAGCAACTTAGCAGCAGCAGCAGCAGCATGAATAATAAAGATCACAGGAGTAACTGTGATAAGGAAGACATGCTGTGTCTCATCACTAGGAGTGCCTGGTTCCACACCAGAACAAACATCCAGAGCATCCACTCATATTTCAAGTTGATCAGGGCAGAAAATGGAGCCAAGATGTTTTGCGGGAGTGATTGGAGATGGCCTTCCATCAATAATCAATTTATCTCAAGAACATGAGATACTATCAGAAAACATATCACAGTGGGAGACACACTGTGAACAACTACATACGAGAAGAATCCAGGATGCACAGAAGTGGGCTCAGTGCCAAGTGTTTCTTGGTTTTTCTGGTTTGTTTTTTAAACAATTATACAACATCTACAGATGTTGTTTATAGTTTTTCATCTAAAAGAAAGTGTACTCTTAAAATAAAACTACTACTAAGGAGTTCCCTTTACCCAAAGCCCACATAAACAAGAAATCCCCCCATTTATTTAAAAATACAAACAAAAACCCGGACAGTGTTGTAAACTGCAAAATGTTTGGTAGGATGTTAAGACAAACACTATGTAGAGAAAACAAGGTTTTATACATTTGGGTGTTACCCAAATTGCTGCTTACCCCTCTTTCCTGGCACAACATCTCTGAAAGTTTATAGATATTTGTTGTATGACAGCAGATGTCTAGAACAAATATTAAGCAAAGGAGAATGTATATGGTCTCTCCCATTTTAGTTTTTTTTTTAAAGTAGGAAGATTGACTAGATATTAACACAAATGGGTTTAAATGTGAAGCTGCCATAAAAGCAGGAACATAAATGTAATTCTCCCAGCCGCTATTTTGATGCACATTTTTGATTCCATGAATATTTTATGAAATGGCCCAAACTAAAGCCATATAACATTCCTGCATTACTGATGCTTGCGCCCGTAAGCTACGAACATTAGAGGCATGATTGAGTGCATTAAAATGAACTCATTCAGCAGTGCATTGATTACTTGAAGGGGGAGGGAAAAGAAAAAAAGAAGAAAAAAAAAAGAAGTTGCTCCACTTAAGAAAGCAGCACACGAATCTAAAGTTTGCAATATAATAAAGGTGAAAGCAAGTTTGAAATAAAATAATATTTCATAAATAGGCTGTGACTCTGTCTAGACTTGACATTAATTAGGCAAGGTGTTAATTATGTCCAAAGATGGCTCTGGTATTGTTCAGGTAATTTCAAATGTCACAATCTCTGAGACGCTCAGGCTGGCCTGCTTTAGCTCCATGCATCAGCAATTCTGAAAGTAGCTAATTATTTCCTTTTCTATCAACTTGTACATTTGCCAGTAAAAATAATGCTACAGGAACAATTGCATGAGAATAATTTGACAGGCCCATAAGGCCTATTTCTTCAGCAGCCTTGGTATAAGTCATAAGCATATTTAGTTGTAAATGGTGCACATTTGCTGAAGAATTTAAGGAAATATTCCACTTTGGCCTAAAACAACAACCTAAAGGAACAATAAAGCTTTATGTATCTTATATTACATTTTAATCTGAAGCTACTGGACATCTTTGGCAGTTGGTACTATTCTGTATGATGTAGGCATAAACTCCGCTAGAAGCAATATTGAACAGCAGCAAAAAGAGAAAAATGTTATTATTGCCTTTTTATTAAAACAAAAGACACTGTTTTCCATTTCAGTTTAACTGCATGAACAATTTATATTATCTCTGGGTTTTAACATTCAATTATGATAATTATAACGGCATGATCCATGCTGAAATATTAAGGGTCTGTCATACTTCCCAATGGAAACTATCACTTTTAAGGATTTATCTCTTATCAGGGGAGATCTGTTCTGTGTTCTCACCCACTGCACACCAGTGCAAGATGCAATGCCAGAAAACAAAGATTTTGTTTCTGAAACTCAATAGCATCCCTAATAAACTGGGAAGACAATGTGCCCGTAACTTTTGAGTAGTTTCTCTGGGATGTCTAGAGGAGATGTAAGGTGATGGTCAGTCGGTAAAGAATCTGCCTGCAATGCGGGAGACCTGGGTTCAATCCCTCGGTTGGGAAGAAAAAAAATCCCTTGAGAAGGAAATAGCAGCCCACTCCAGTATTTTTGCCTGGAGAATTCCATGGGAAGAGGAGCTTGGCAGGCTACAGTCCATGGGTCACAGAGTCGGACATGACTGAATGACTAACACTTTCACTTTCAAGGTGCTATTTAAAAACTGGGATCCTTTATCATTTTGAGCAAAGATTTCAGATGGATGTTGTAGGTGTGCTATCATGCCTCTTTTAAAGAATACAGGTCACTAAACCAAGACAATGAAAATAGGTCCCAGGAAGACAGGAAGGAAGGCATGGGAGAAATTCACCAAAGCCTTTATCACTGATGTTGGCAATGCTGGTGAGTTAATTTTTAAATTCCAAAAAATTTGCCAGGACTTCTGAAATATTCTGGAGGAACTGTTATCAACTGCTGTTGCTTGTCATTTTAGATACCTGAATTGTGGTCAGTGGTGGACATACTGCACAAACTTATAATACACTAATTATTATGCTCAGATGGCACTTTCTATCTAAGTGTTATAATTTCTAAGGATTAAGCATTAGGCAGCTTTGCTCTTAAATGTTCACACTTGGAAGTATTGAAATCACTCCAATAATTTTTTAAAGTGTAAACCACTTGTATGCTGTATAAACAACAGGAAATTAATACTAGCCATTAAAAAGCTTATAAAGCTTTCTACCTCATCTTAAAATCATAAGTAAAAAGTGTTGACAAACATAAAAGTCTAAGGAGAAATACCGTCAATGTTGACATTAGATCAGCTATGAATTATTTTGCTCTGGACTTGATCAATCACGTAATTCTCACTTGAATTACAGATTGCTCATGATTTTAAATAAACCACGTTCTGATGACGTGTACCATGGTTACATGAGCCAAGAGAAAGGTGGGGAGTGTAAATGCAGAAGTATCACCACTGATTCCCTAATGGGAGATGAGGGGAATGAAGAGGATTTTCCCCATACATGGCTGTTATGGTTGAAATAAGTATCTGCTAATTTTGGGTATTACAAAAACCTAACTAACTGAAGGCCTTCCCTGGTGGCTCAGTGGTTAAGAATCCGCCTGTGGTAAAGAAGACACAGGATCCCCCAGAGAAGGAAATGGCATTACACCCCAGTGTTCTTGCCTGGAGAATTCCAGGGGCAGGGGAGACTGATGGGCTACAGTCCACGGTACTGCAAAGAGCTGGGTACAACTTAGCAACTGAACAACAGCAACTAACAAAGTAATCTATTTAGGTGAGTATGGAGGGAGAAAAATAATATTAATGGAGTCCTTACCATGTGCCATGAAATTAAAAGACGCTTACTCCTTGGAAGGAAAGTTATGACCAACCTAGATAGCATATTCAAAAGCAGAGACATTACTTTGCCAACAAAGGTTCGTCTAGTCAAGGCTATGGTTTTTCCTGTGGTCATGTATGGATGTGAGAGTTGGACTGTGAAGAAGGCTGAATGCTGAAGTATTGATACTTTTGAACTGTGGTGTTGGAGAAGACTCTCGAGAGTCCCTTGGACTGCAAGGAGATCCAACCAGTCCATTCTGAAGGAGATCAGCCCTGGGATTTCTTGGGAAGGAATGATGCTAAAGCTGAAACTCCAGTACTTTGGCCACCTCATGTGAAGAGTTGACTCATTGGAAAAGACTCTGATGCTGGGAGGGATTGGGGGCAGGAGGAGAAGGGGAAGACAGAGGATGAGACGGCTGGATGGCATCACTGACTCGATGGATGTGAATCTGAGTGAACTCCGGGAGTTGGTGATGGACAGGGAGGCCTGGCATGCTGCGATTCATGGGGTCGCAAAGAGTCGGACACGACTGAGCGACTGATCTGATCTGATCTGATCTACCATGTGCCTAGCACTAACAGTAGTAGATATATGTATATATATATATACACACACACACACACACATACATACATATACATATATATATTGGCCAACCCAATATATCAGGTGTGCATATATGCATATATATGCATCTTCATCTTATTTAAAATCTTTATTTTTTATTCAGGTATAGTTGATTTACAACACTATGTTAGTTCTGTTGTACAACAGTGTTCCACATTTTTATAGGTTATTAATGTTATGAAAATCGGCTACATTCCCTGTGCTGTGCAATATGCCCTTATAGCTTACTTGTTTTGTGCATAGCAGTTTGTACCACTTAATTCCCTACCCCCCTCTTGTCCCTCTTCCCTTTCATCTCTTCACTGGTAACCGCTAGTTTGTCCTTGGTATCTGGGAGTCTGCTTCCATTTTGTTATCTTCATTTGTTTTTTAGATTCCACATGTGTGTGATAATAGTATCCACATTTTAGGGATAAAGAAAATGAGCATCAGGGGTTCTCTGGCCTAAATTCACATACCAAGCAGGTGGCAGAGCTGACGCCCAAAGCTCATGATGGCTTTACTTGTTCAAGGTGACCCGTTTTTGGAAACTGTCCAATGTTTGACTTAAAAGCAAAGATCCCAATGCCAGGATATCATCAGACCTCTTCCACCCTTTCTTTAAAGGTTCTGAGACAAGGACCAACCTCAGGGTGTGGCTGAAATGGGCACTGAGAAAGCTGTGTCAACACTCTGGATGAGCCTCTTACATGGAGTGCTTCAAATGCAAAATGCTATGGAACAGTATCACTTATTCCAATGGAAAGCCTTTAAGACACTAGTTGGAAACAGCACCCGTCATCCAGCTTGCACCCAGCACCCCTCTCACTCTTGGTCAGTGGCCCCTCCTAGGAGATACTTCCGAGGCAGTGCCTCTGCTCAGAGAGACAAGAGGAAATACGCTTTCAGAACGGTGCATCCAGTGGGGCAAAATTGCAGCCTTGGTGCCTCTATTCAAGACCTCCTTGCAAAGCTTTGAAAAAGAGAAACCCACTACAGAGCAGGCACCTCTGAATGAAGCTTCCTCTCTGTACTACTCGTTAAGCAGTAAATAATTAAACCACCCTGAAAAAGACAGGTAAAATACAAGCCGCAATGTCAGTAACACAGACATGAAAGAGAAGGGGAAGAAAATGAATTTAAAAAAAAGGCAATGAAATAATTCATTTGAAGCTCTAATAAAGTTTCATTTGCAGTCTTGTTTAAAGATATATCAGACTTTAGGGATGTAACCTAATTACATTTTTATTCTAAGTTCCATTCAAAGATCTTGGACTTTGATTCTTTAACACAGATCAAACATGGAATAATTTTCTTGTGGCTATCAATACTTAAAAAGGATCTCTTCATTAAATACTATAAGGTCTTAGGAACATGTACACATGGCAGATGGAGAATAAACTGACATGCCCCAAAAAGTGACAATTAATTTATGTAGAAATAGCAATGCTAATCACTTAACTTCTGGGGGAAAAAAAAAACGCCTTTTAAACTATGACATTCACTTTTATTCTAATATAAAGTGACTCAGTTTCTAATATTGATCAAGTCAGATACACCTCAGATAATGTATACCAGTGCCCATTTTCGAAATCCAGTCTTGGAATTTACCCAGGAAATGAAATACTGGAAGTAGTAAGGCTTGAAATCATGCAGAGATTAAAGGGGAGCTGCTTTCACAGGCCTGCAGTCATTCTAACAGCCTCAGTGAAGGGTGGGTGTTGAGAGTAATCGATGCTCATACTTAGACACTTTCTGGACTGGATTTATTTCACATGGTTATTAGGAAACCTGAATAGAATTACATGTTTGCTCTTCCAGAGAATCTTTTTGGAAAAGTTTCCTCCAAAGGGACTTTTAAGATGCTAGGACCTTTTAAGTAAACCTTAAAAATGCATTTCAATACACAGTATGTGAAGACAAATACGGTTTGATTCCACTTATATGGCGCTCAGTTGTGTCTGACTCTTTGCGACTCCATGGACTATAGCCCACCAGGCTCCTCTGTCCACGGGATTCTCCAGGCAAGAATACTGGAGTGGGCTGCCATTTCCGCCTCCAGGGGATCTTCCCGACCCAGGGATCCACGCATTCGCTTAAGTCTCCTGTGGGCAGGCAGGTTCTTCACTAGCACCACCACTGTTTTAGGATGACCAATTCCTCCAGGTTTACCAGGACTTTTTTCATTCCTACACTAAACATCTGGAGTCCTGGGAACTCCCTCGGTCTCAGGCAAACTGGGATGATTAGTGACCTTAACATTGACTCAAAATGTTATGAAAGAATTTTGAAAATACATGAATAAAACACAAAAGTGATATTTAGCAAAAGTATAATGAAATATATGTTTTACTTACTTTACGGGCAAAAATATATCAGCATGAAGGAAACACTACAAGGAAAAATCTCAAAAATTACTAACAATGACACCATCAGTCAATCAAAATGTTTTTACTTAGATCAAGTGTCATTCTACTTTTCTATCCATGCATAATGTTTACACAGTTATAAAGAGATTACTATAATTTGGGTAAGTTTGCTTACCTAAATTATTTTATTAGATATACTCTCCATATTAAGTATTTTCATAATTGCATTATGAAAGGCTGCATCTTATTTTGGGAGGTGTGCATGGATCCTAAGTAGCTTCAGTTGTGTCCAACTCTTTGTGACCCATGGCATGCAGCCAGTCAGGCTCCTCTGTCCAGGGGATTCTCCAGGTAAGAATACTGGAGTGGGTTGCCGTGCCTTCCTCCTGGGTATCTTCCCCACCCAGGGATTGAACCCAGGTCTCTTATGTCACCTGCATTGCCAGGTAGGTTCTTTACCACTAGCGCCACCTGGGAAGCACAGATGTATATTTTAATCATTTGTCTAGTGCTTCAATATTTAGATTATTTCTCCATTATAAATGATGTTACAATTAACCTCTTTGGGTATTTTTCCCTCAGTTCAGTTCAATTCAATCACTAAGTCATGTCCGACTCTTTGCAACCCCAGGAATCACAGCACACCAGGCCTCCCTGTCCTTCACCAACTCCCGGAGTTCACTCAAACCCATGTCCGTCGAGTCAGTGATGCCATCCAGCCATCTCATCTGCTATCATCCCCTTCTCCTCCTGCCCCCAATCCCTCCCAGTATCAGGGTCTTTTCCAATGAGTCAACTCTTTGCATGAGGTGGCCAAAGTATTGGAGTTTCAGCTTCAGCATCAGTCCTTCCAATGAACACCCAGGACTGATCTCCTTTAGGATGGACTGGTTGGACCTCCTTTAAGTCCAAGGGACTCTCAAGAATAATCTCCAACACCACAGTTCAAAAGCATCAATTCTTCAGTGCTCAGTTTTCTTCACAGTCCAACTCTCACATCCAAACATGACCACAGGAAAAACCATAGCCTTGACTAGACGAACCTTTGTTGGCAAAGTAATGTCTCTGCTTTTGAATATGCTATCTAGGTTGGTCATAACTTTCCTTCCAAGGAGTAAGCGTCTTTTAATTTCATGGATGCAATCACCATCTGTAGTGATTCTGGAGCCCCCCAAAATAAAGTCTGACACTGTATCCACTGTTTCCCCAGCTATTTGCCATAAAGTGATGGGACCAGATGCCATGATCTTCGTTTTCTGAATGTTGAGCTTTAAGTCAACTTTTTCACTCTCCTCTTTCACCTTCATCAAGAGGCTTTTGAGTTCCTCTTCACTTTCTGCCATAAGGGTGGTGTCATCTGCATATCTGAGGTTATTGATATTTCTCCCAGCAATCTTGATTCCAGCTTGTGCTTCCTCCAGTCCAGCGTTTCTCATGATGTACTCTGCATATAAGTTAAATAAGCAGGGTGACAATATACAGCCTTGACGAACTCCTTTTCCTATTTGGAACCAGTCTGTTGTTCCATGTCCAGTTCTAACTGTTGCTTCCTGACCTGCATACAGGTTTCTCAAGAGGCAAGTCAGGTGGTCTGGTATTCCCAATGTCTTTCAGAATTTTCCAGTTTATTGTGATCCACACAGTCAAAGGCGTTGGCATAGTCAATAAAGCAGAAATAGGTGTTTTTCTGGAACTCTCTTGTTTTTTCCATGATCCAGAAGATGTTGGCAATTTGATCTCTGGTTCCTCTGCCTTTTCTAAAACCAGCTTGAACATCTGGAAGTTCGTGGTCACATATTGCTGAAGCCTGGCTTGGAGAATTTTGAGCATTACTTTACTAGCATGTGAGATAAGTGCAATTGTTCCATATATATATTTTAATTTCTAGAAGTGAAATTAGCAGATAAAGATGTATGGAAAATTTTGTAGTTGCTATGCATTGCTACATTGCTTTCTAAAACCATTTAAATTATTTACATTATCACCAGCAATATATATAAGTATTATTTTAAGGAACCAGGATTGCTTTGTTTTTGTATTTTAAGAAGTGTTAAATGGTCTTTTCCCTGACCCTTAGTGTCACCCCTATAGCATCTCTTCTTGAATATCAACTGTAGAGATCATGAATACTTATAAAATTAATCCCCAGGGAACAATTTTCTTTTTCTATTTCCCACCCAAGCTACCACACTTCAAAGAATTTCCTTGTTTGTAGGCAGTAGACCAGCATCCAAGTGGAACAACAGGGATGAGCAGATAAAGCCTGCAGGTTCTTGAGACTGGGAGAATATGTACCTACTAAGCACCTACTGCATACACAATAGTAATCCCACCACTTCGAAAGGCAGCAGAAAAGTTATTCATGGAAGCAAGGCCTCCCCTTTCAAATACACTTAATGTTTTAAAGGAAAATTAAAGAAGCTGACAGTTTTTAAGGACTGATCTTTCAATAGCTATTTAAGTGACCATACAAAGTAGAGGTGGAAGTGAACTCAGAGCAATCCTGCTCCCACTCCCTTACTGTAGAGACAAGGAGAGCAAGATCTACCAGGATTAAATAACTTACCCAGATACACATAGTTGTCTAGCACACAGCAGTGTCAACAGAGAATCTAAGGTTATTGTCCAATCTAACAGTTTTTCTTCTGCTAGACTTCATCTCTAGCCTGATGCTCAAATGCCCTTCGGTTAACTATGCAGACCAAGATGATCATCCAATGTCTATCAACCATGACTAATATTTGCCTTATATCTTTATATAATAAACTTAGTATATATCTTATATCTTTATTAAAGCTTTTGTCCCATGTTTCTAATACCCTTGTAGATTTGGACTTCCCTTGATATCCAAAGAACCAATTAGTAATTAACATCCCCTCCCCAACTTTTCTTCATGATTAACAATATGATTGGATCTCTAATAGTTCTTTAATCTTCATCATTATTATTTTTATCAACTGTAAAAACCTTCTGTCCTTCTCTTTACTTTGTAATTCAATGAAATCTTTAAAATTAGCTAGTTTTGCTTTCCAAATAAAAGAGCACACACACAAGAACCAATTCTAATAGTGTGAAAAAGCATTTAAAGCAAAATAAGTCTGCCACCATTCCACAGCACTGGTGCCCTTCTCCAGGGCTGCCTCAGTTGAGATTTTGTATATTTGATGGGTTTTAAATCCTCTCAACAGAGCTTATATCACTATTAATTTTTAATAAAATGAAAGAGAAAATAAAATACCACACTAAAAACTGATATATCCTTTGCATTTCTTTTAGTTATTAAGGCTGTTTTTCTAATAAACTGGCAAACATTATTCCATGACAAATAAGAAATTACCATGAAATTTCTATCCATTTGATGTAGCATCTTTGACAATATTAAAATCTTTGATTATATTATTATATTTCAACCTTTTTTTTTGGAGAACTGAATATTGTGATGATAAATTTCATTTCAAATGCTGAAGAATAAAAATATTCACCAAATGAAGTCATTTTTGTAATGGAATATAGAGTAAAGTAAAAAGCCAAAACTCTAGGAAGAGATTGTTTATATTAGATATTAAGGAGTTTTTTAAAAAATCTGCTTATATTATTTTAGATAATATTCAGTTGATCACCACCCATGATAAGTGTTTAAAATGAAAGACCATTACATCCTTTTCATGTCAAATTATATCACCCACCACTATTATATTCCTTTATTTTTTTCCTAAAAAAACACTTTTTTTTTAAGTTAATAAAAATCACTGATGCTATATCGAATATTGTATTAGTTTCCTGAGGCTGCTTTAACAGAGTACCACAAACTGGGCGGCTTAAATAACAGAATCTACTCTCTCATAGTCCTGGAGGCTGGAAGTCCAAAATCAAGATGTGGGTTAGCAAGGCTAGTTCCTCCTGGAGCTTGTGGGGGAGAATCTGTTCAACACCTCACTCCTAGTAGGTGTTCTTTGAATTTTTTTTTTCTTTGGCTGAGGCACGTGGGATCTTAGCTCCCCAACCAGGGGTCGAGTCAGTACTCTTGGCATTGGAAGGTGAGTCTTAACCACTGGACCACCAGGGAGGTCCCCTGGTCCTCGGCCTGTAGATGAGGTTCTCCTTATGTTTTCACATCTTCCCTCTGTACATGTCTTTCTCTGCACCCAAATTTCCCCTTTTTATAAGGATGCTGGTCATATCGGATTGGGGCCACCTAATTACCTCATTTCAACTCGAACGTTCACCAGGACTCTATTTCCAAATAAGGTCACATTCACATGTACTTGAAGTTGAGAATTCAACCTCTTGGGGACTTCCCTGGTTGTCCAGTGGTTAAGAGTCTGCCTGCCAATGCAGGGGACATGGGTTTGATCCCTGGTCGGGGAAGATTCCAAATGCCATGGGAGCAACTAGGTTCGTGTGCCTTAACTACTGAACTCGCACTGCAGAGCCCATAAGCCAAAATTACTGAAGCCCGCACCTAGAAGGGCTTCCCTGGTGGCAGGGAGTAGGCACCCCAACAAGAGAAGGCACTGCAGTGAGAAGCCCGCATATCACAACTAGTGAGTGGCCCACTGACCACAAGCAGAGAAAGTCAACACGCAGCAATGAAGACCCAGGACAGACAAAAATAAACAAGTAAATAAAATTTTTTAAAAGAAGGCTTTTTCTTAAAAAAAAAAAAATCAATATCTCTTAATGGGTCCCAATTCAATCCATAGCAAATATGATTGAAAATTTTCTCTAAATGAGTATCAGATTCATATGCAGTATGGTCCCATCTTGGTTGTGTACAGTACTGAGAGCAGTCAGTACCAACACTGGGGAAGCGAAGGAAGCCAGGGCAGCACATGTGGCTCCAGGATAAGAGACTGCAGGCTGGGGGTACAAAGGCTTATTACCCCACTAAACACAGATACAACTAGTATCCCAGACATGGCTACGAGGGAGGTGCAGGTGGGAGCCCGTGCCGGTAATCTGAGCTCAAGCAGAGAGGAGACAGGGTGGGGATTAGAGGGCTCCTTTACTTTCTGAAGAGGCATCCAATGAAGGAGGGGGTCTAATGGTCTAGCAGATGATGGTTCTGTAAATACGAATGTACACAGAGAGATACAGAAGGCAGGGTGGGAGGGAAGAAAGCCAGGCTGTTGATGGCAACAATGAAAAGGGTCCCAGAAATTTATGAGCCAAACTCCAGGTTGAGCAGAGCCAGAAACTCGACGCTGAACAGTGTGGAGGCCCAATTGTGTGTCGTGATCAATTCTAAAAGTGTTGCCAATAATTTCTGTAACAAGAAACAACCGAACTTTTGGAATGCTTTATTTTTTTTTAACATATAAAACGATGATTTACGTTATCAATGATAATGATGATTTACCCATTTTTAAAAGTTCCTTGGAGAAGGAAATGGTACCCCACTCCAGTATTCTTGCCTGGAGAATCCCATGGACAGAAGAGCCTGGTGGGCTACAGTTCATGGCGTAGCACAGAGTCAGACATGACTGAGTGAATGAGCACACATTTTTAAAAGTCCTACTCATTTGAATCCCGGTGCTTTTTCTAGGTGGGAGAGAGAGACTGTAGAACTTCAGGGAGCATAAGACCCTTGCCTGCTTTCCTTTTACCACAGCCCATGACCTGTGGTTGCGTTACTACTTCTGCCTCAGGGGCAGGATGTGTGGGTTGAGATCTCGGCATTTTCGTAACAATGTTGTCTAAGTCAACATTAACAATCATATTTGTTGCTTGAGAAAACAGGTTGAGAAAGGCAACCATCCTGCACAGAATCACTGCCCCAAGGCTGGGGCAGCTGGAAAATAAAAATATAAGGATACAGAAGCCTATGAACATTAGGTTGGTGAGCAGAGTTACAGGTCTTTCTTCTTTTGAGCAGATATACTGGAATGGTTCGAGGCCACCCAATGTCTCTAGGCTTCCCTGGTGGCTCAGATGGTAAAAACAAAACAAAACAAAACAAAAAAAACCTGCGTGCAGTGTGGGAGACTTGGGTTGTATCCTTGGGTTGGGAAGATGCCCTGGAGAAGGGAATGGCAACCCACTTCAGTATTCGTGCCTGGAGAATTCCATGGACAGAGGAGCCTGGTGGGCTTTGCATGGGGTCGCAAAGAGCTGGACATGAGTGAGCGACTAAAACAACAACAACTACTCTCATAGAACGAGAGTCTGAGTATTCATGGCAAGGATCTACATGTAACATGTGTGTCTCTAAAGCTGTCCTTCAGCAGTGAAAACCTGTTCTGGAACGTCCACAGACAGCTAAATGTTTCCAGCTGTATGCATTACCTGAGATGATGGCTCAGTGGGGCTGAGTGGCAGAGATACTTTCAGGGTAGGTTATCTTGAGGATAGCAGATCAGACTCCCTTGATTTCTCAGATAAGGCATATAGAGAATCTGTGAAATTGGTTCAATGCTCTCATTGATGGGTTTCTGAGGTGTCTGTCAGCAGTTTTCAATGACAATTACATCTGCTATTAGTGTACTTTCGACATCTTTGCTCTCATGGTTGGTGGTTCTTCCACACTGAGTTACTGAATTAGCCTAGAGAGAGCTTTGAGAAATTTCAGCGAAGGGAGTGAGAAGTCCAGACTGAGTGATCGAGCTCAAGTTTTGGATCCCAATTTCAAGACCCATGATCAGCTAATAAGTCTCTGTGCTAACACTTCAAGAGGGGATCAGCCAAGTAGACCACTATTTCCTCCTGGATTTAGTCTTCAGTAATGATAATTGTGGGATGTTGAAATAGTTTAGGACCCTGTTTTGCCTGCTAGGCAAAACACACTTGTGATGGAGTGATTCTAGATCAGTGAGCTTTAAAAGTCACCTATTTTTATTTTCTGGATCATAAATATGTTGTTCATTTATTATATTCAAACAATATAGAAACGTGTTGTAAAATGCATCTATGTTTTCTACATTAAAAATAGAAATGGAATTTTTGGGAGACTAAGTTATGTTAGTAAATTGAGAAAGATTTGTAAAGTGTCTCAAAATGTTAAAATGGAAGTGTTTGGAAAAGCACAAAGACATTATATATCACATCCCAAAGGAAAGCTTTAGTGTGACATTTTCAGAGAAACAGCCAAAAGCCATTCACAGGACTTGTGAAATTCTTCATTCAAATGAGGGCATGCAAGTGTTGGAGACTGTATCAGCCAAAGTTAGAGAGGCTGCACCCTGGTAGTAAACAGACCCTGAAATCCCAGGGGCTTAGACGAAGTAATTTTCTTGTTCAGGTGAAGCCCCCTTAGGGTTGGGTGACTCTCTTGAGCAGCTCCCCTCCAAATGTTCATTCAGGGAACAGGCTGCTTCCAACTCGAGATTTCACCATCTCATCATAATTCCTCCATGGCCACCATGGCAAAAACAGAGGTAAAAGGAAGGACTCATAGCTGCTCCTCCAAGTCAGTACTTGGAGTACTCATAAACCATTGGCCAGAATTTGGACTTTTATAGTGACTGACACATAGCACTCAATAAGTAGTGGCTCTTATTACTATAATCATTGGAAAATAGCACTTTGACTGGCTGGATAAGAGTTTATTGTATATAATTTATTGTTGTTCAGCCACCTAGTCGTGTCATTCTATTTTCTTTGTGTGCATGACTCTTTGTGACCGCAGCATGCCAGGCTTCCCTGCCCTTCACTATCTCCCTGAGTTTGCTTGAACTCACGTCCACCGAGTCTGTGATGCCATCCAACCATCTCATCCTCTGTCTCCCCCTTCTCCTGCCTTCAATCTTTCCCGGCCACTGGGGTCTTTTCCAATGAGTCGGTGCTTCCCATCAGGTGGCCAAAAATATTGGAGCTTCAGCATCAGTCCTTCTAATGAATATTTAGGATTGATTTCCTTTAGGATTGACTGGTTTGATCTCCTTGCTGTCCAAGGGACTCTCAAGAGTCTTCTCCACCACCACAGTTTGAAAGCATCAATTCTTCAGCTCTCAGCCTTCTTTATGGTCCAACTCTCACATCCATACATGACTACCAGAAAAAACAGAGCTTTCACTAGACAAACCTCTGTCAGAAAACTAATGTCTCTCCCTTTTAGTAAGCTGTCTAAGTTTGTCATGGCTTTTATTCCAAGGAGCAAGCATCTTTTAATATCATGGCTGCAGTCACCATCCTCAGTGATTTTGGAGTCCAAGAAAATAGAATGTCACTGTTTCCACGTTTACCCCCTCTATTTGCCATGAAGTGATGGGACCAGATGTCATGATATTAGTTTTTGAATGTTGAGTTTTAAGCCAGCTTTTTCACTCCTCTTTCACCTTCATCAAGAGGCTCTTTAGTTCCTCTTCGCTTTCTGCCATTAAGGTGGTATCATCTGCATATCTGAGGTTGTTGATTGCAGCTTGTGATTCATCCAGCCCAGCATTTCACATGATGTACTCTACATATAAGTTAAATAAGCAGGGTGACAATATACCTGTCACCTGATGTACTCTTGATACACTCCTTTCCCAATTTTGTACCAGTCTGTTGTTCCATGTCCAGTTCTAACTGTTCCTTCTTGACCTGTATACAGGTTTCTCAGTAGGCAAGTAAGGTGGTCTGGTATTCCCATCTCTTTAAGAATATTCCACAGTTTGTTGTGTTTCATCAAATGTGCATCATTTGTTGTGACACAGTCAAAGGCTTTAGCGTAGTCATGAGGCCATAAGTAGATGTTTTTTTGAAATTCCTTTGCTTTTCCTACGATCCAGCAGATGTTGGCAATTTGATCTCTGGTTCCTTTGCCTTTTCTAAATCCAGCATGTACATCTGGAATTTCTCAGTTCATGTACTGCTGAAGCCTAGCTTGAAGGATTTTTGAGCATAATCTTGCCAGCATGTGAAATGAGGGGAGTTGTGTGATAGTCTGAGCATTCTTTGGCATTGCCTTTATTTGGGACTGGAATGAAAAAACTGACCTTTTCCAGTCCTGTAGCCACTGCTGAGTTTTCTGAATTTGCTGGCATAATGAGTGCAGCACTTTCACAGCATCATCTTTTATCCTAAAAGAGCTCAGCGGGAATTCCCATCACATCCACTAGCTTTGTTTGTAGTAATGCTATGTTTGTTAAGTGTTTTTTTCTTACCAATTTGTAAATGTTCTTTATATAACAATTATACTAATCTGTTATCATATTTGTTTCCAATAATTTCAAGTTTTAGCTTCTCTTTAATTATATGAGATCTTCAATAAATAATTTTTCTTGAAGTATGTATCAAATCTGTCAGTATTTCTCAAAGAGGGGAAGCTATTTCGCTAGCTTTCTGTTTGCATGAGAGGACCTCCTGTCTCCTTCCCTGTTTACTTCTTACCACAGAGAAGGAACAGCAATATATCTGACTGGTGAAATCCTGAACTTTGATTTTCTCTAGACTCTGTTCTCAAGTGCCATGCTGAAGTCCACAGGCACAGGCCTAGAACCCACAGGAAAGTCTGAGCATGAGCTGACTTGCAGCAACTAGGTGGTTATGATGAATCCTGTGAGATAACAGATTTGATTTGAACAGATATAAGCTCTGTTCCTCATCTAGCCTTAGCAATTATGATCTATTTGATTCCCATATTTCTTCTGAATTGGTTCTGAGCTTGGAGCAGTGAGAAGATATCATTATCTTTCCATAAATCCCATCACTTTTCTTTGTGCTTTGTTCCATTGTTTTTATGTTTCAAAGGTCTTTCCCATCTAAGACTAAACTAAATGCTTGCCTATAGTTTCTATTTTTTATAGTTTATGTTTAACTGTTTCTTATAAAATTTAATCTTAAAATAAGACATTGAAGTAATTAACATTACCATAAAATGTTTAAAAAATCATAAAGAGAAAAATTTAAATCACACAATTTTAAACATTCCTTCAAAGGAGTGTATATTGTATACAACACGATTTTTATACTTTGTATTTTCTATCTACAAAATTATTGACATTTTGTATACACTTAATATTTAACCAGTTTTGGTGCATACTGTCAGTTCTTTTATATTAGGACCTCCTTCTTCTTAAAAATTTTACCTTTGATTTATCTCTTGTTGGGTTACAGAATATGGCATACAGGGAAACCACATACACAGTGTACTTTCTGAAGCTTGCATGTGTAAGAATATCTTACTTGTTGCTTCACATGGGAATAGAACTTACTTCTGTAGCATATTATCAAGTTTATAGCAGCCCATTCTCTTTCCCCTACCCTCAAATCCCCTGGACTCTACCTTTTTGTTTGCTTGTTTCATGGCATTTTTTGTTGCAAAGGAGGAAAAAAAATGAGACTAATTTTGCTTTCAATGCAGGCAATCTGTGTTTTCTCTTCAGATAAAGGTGGGAATCTGTCTTAATCTGAGTCATTCAAAAAATTTCCAGAGAATTATCTAGTTATGGATCTTTCCTTATATTTTTGACTAGAACATAAAGAGCTATTTCAGTCTGCAGACTCAGATCTTTTGGGAAGGAGGGGGGCTCAAGAAAGCTTTCTTAAAATGTCTTTGGTTATTGTTTTCATTTCAGCTATTATCTATTCTATCTCAGAAACTTCCAACTTTATAATGTCATTGTTTTCATTTCTTAGTCTTTCACCTGCATTTCAGGAAAACGTTTCAAGTCTGCCTGCCCTCAAACCACTGATTCAATATTCCGTGGTGTCAACTTTTTATACACTAGGGCTTTCCCTGTGGCTCAGTAGTAAAGAATCCGTCTGCAATGCTAGAGATGCAGGAGACACGGTTTGATCTCTGGATTGGGAAGATCCCCTGGAGGAAGGCATGTATTCTTGCCAGGAAAATTCCATGGACAGAAGAGCCTGGTGGGCTACAGTCCATAGGGTTGCAAAGAGCTGGACACGACTGAAGTGACTGAGCATGCACACAATCCTGCTCTTTTCTTTTTCCCCTCTGTAGTTTAATTCTACCAATTAATTTCATTTCATTGAAATTATGAATAATTTCATTTCACTGAAATGAAATCTGCATTTCACCAAAAGCCTTCTTTACTTCATCTGGTGCTCACTGTCATCTCATTTGTCATCTCATTTATCCTTAAACTTTTCTGTCTTCTTGTATCTTCCTGAAGACACTAGGAAATTTTCTAATTATTCCATTTATAGGTTTGTTTTTCAGATTAATGGTTTGTTTTTCTTTCATTTTATACATCTCTCAATTGGGAATATTTAGTCTAGGTATTTAAAGGCAAGCGGAATGGACAGTCTGCCCTTGGATCTGCTCACTGGTAAGACTAGCACTCACTCAATTTCAGCATCTAGTAGGCATTCTTCTAGGACTGAAATTGGATCTTCTCTTACTTTTGTTCATTCATTTGTTCTTAATCAATTTTTATTGGAAAATAGTTGCTTTACGACATGTTAGTTGCTACTGCCCAGCAAAATGCATCAGCCATACACATAAATACATCCCCCCTTTTGAACTTCCTCCCCATTCAGCTCACCGCATGTACACTACTGATACTGCATAGAAGGCAAACAGCTAATGAGAACATATTGTACAGCACAGGGATCTTCTGGCTTAACTGATTCTTCCACTTTGATCCACTCTTTAAAATAGCAAGTCTTTGGTGGTAGAGATCCTTTTGAAGTTTACCATCTTACCGACTTTGTCCTAGTTTTTAAAGGATAGCACTTCTGTGTTCATAATCTGACCCTAGTCTCTGCATGTTCACGTCACTCCTTACACAGAACTTCCAGATTTAACAAATAAGGGTTAACTTGTCCAGAACTGATACCCTGTAGACTAGTTTCCTAGAAAAAGAGATGGACTCTGGCAAAGTTCCAAAGAAACCAGTTCAGTTGAGTTCAGTTCAGTCGCTCAGTCATGTCCGACTCTTTGCGACCCCATGAATTGCAGCATGCCAGGCCTCCCTGTCCATTACCAACTTCCAGAGTTCACTCAGACTCACGTCCATCGAGTCAGTGATGCCATCCAGCCATCTCATCCTCTGTCGTCCCCTTCTCCTCCTGCCCACGATCCCTCCCAGCATCAGAGTCTTTTCCAATGAGTCAACCCTTCGCATCAGGTGGCCAAAGTCCTGGAGTTTCAGCTTTAGCATCATTCCTTCCCAAGAAATCCCAGGGCTGATCTCCTTCAGAATGGACTGGTTGGATCTCCTTGCAGGCCAAGGGACTCTCAAGAGTCTTCTCCAACACCACAGTTCAAAAGCATCAATTCTTCGGCACTCAGCTTTCTTCACAGCCTAACTCTCACGTCCATACATGACCACTGGAAAAACCATAGCCTTGACTAGACAGACTTTTGTTGGCAAAGTAATGTCTCTGCTTTTCAATATGCTGTCTAGGTTGGTCATAACTTTCCTTCCAAGGAGTGAGCGTCTTTTAATTTCATGGCTGCAGTCACCATCTGCAGTGATTTTGGAGCCCAAAAAATAAAGTCTGACACTGTTTCCACTATTTCCCCATCTATTTCCCATGAAGTGATGGGACCAGATGTTAGGTTTAGTGTTTTTAGGGCAATGAATCCTGACCTATGGCGAAGGCTTAGACCCTAGAGTTCTCTCCTGACAGGAAAGAGGTTGGAGCTCCCGAAATTATGAATGCCTACGTGGCAAACCTTGTGACATATCCTATAATTTTCTCTGCCATACTCTATGTGTGTTAGTTGCTCAGTCGTGTCTGACTCTTTGCAACCCCATGGCCTGTAGCCCACCAGGCTCCTTTGTCCATGGGATTCTCCAGGCAAGAATACTGGAGTGGCTTGCCATTTCGTTCCCCAAACAACAAACAATCCTGTGACGCAGTCACAATGCAGAGACCTCATCCACTCCTCCATACCAATCATAGGGGAAGGGCTGGCTGATCTGACATCGAACGATCAATGCTGAGGTGACAGGATAGAGCTTGTGTCAAGGCTCTGCCGTGTCATGTTGTTATTGGGTCTGGTCCCCAATTATATCAAGAATGTGACAACAGTTCCCTAAACACAGAGCATCCAGTGGAAGGGCAATGGGAGACCTGCACACCTGCTCTGCTCCTGTCTCTCTGAGTTTTCTCAGAGCAGCGCGGCTCTGGTAGGCCTGCTGTGAGTGCGGCTGACCAATTACTTTGTTAGCATGGCAGTTGTCCCAGCAAACCGGGCATCTCTCCAGGCCAATAACACGGCCTTCTGGAAGCAAGTCAGGAGGGCTGGAAAGAAATCAAAGACCAAGATGGGACTGGGAAGAAAATGCTAGTGATACTGTGGTTCAGCCTTCAGGATGGCTGGCTAGAGATCATTAGCAGGAACTAGCTTTGAACAAACCTTAGCAGTGGAAGCCCTATGGGGTTAGGACTCTCAGTGATAGAATTCCTTTGGTGGTGTGTGTGTGTATGATATGGAAAGTAATTACCTAATACACAGTGGACACTTCACTGAGTGGAAAGCTGAACTACTGCCCCTCATAAAATTCATGCAAAAAAAATGAAAGGGGGCATCATCCTTACAATGGGTGGAGGATGTGTTAGGAAAGGGCTGACTATTACAAGACAGGATGAAGTGAAAGTGAAAGTCACTCAGTCGTGTCTGACTCTTTGTGACCTCATGGACTATACAGTTCATGGAATTCTCCAGGTCAGAATATTGGAGTGAGTAGCCATTCCCTTCTCCAGGGATCAAACCCACGATCAAACCCACGTCTCCCACACTGCAGGTGGATTCTATACTTTCTGAGTCACCAGGGAAGTAAGAACCTGCCTGCAATGCAGGAGACCTGGATTTGATTCCTGGGTCAGGAAGATCCCTTGGAGAATGAAATGGCACTCCAGTATGCTTACCTGGAGAATCCCGTGGACAGAGGAGCCTGGCGGGTTACAGTCCATGACGTCGCAAGAGTCAGACATGACTTAGTGACTAAACCACCACCAAATCTATGTACAAGACAAGAAAAGTGGGCTTCCAAATTCTACCTCCCTCCATGAGATGAAGATGGTAAAGGGGAGACAGTCCTTTACAATGGTGTGTGTGTTAGTCGCTCAGTCGTATCCAACGCTTTGCGACCCCATGGACTGTAGGTCACCAGGCTCCTCTGTACATTGAACTTTTCAGGCAAGAATACTGGAGTGGGTTGCCATGCCCTTCTCCAGGGGGTCTTCCCAACCCAGGGATTGAACCCAGTCTCCTACATTGCAGGCAGATTCTTTACCACCTGAGGTACCAGGGAAGCCCATATAGTGGGCCCTCTTGTGTTGGATCTGTCTTGCCCTACTAGATGGACTGGGGGAGGGGGAGCCATTCCACTGTACCTTCATAACACCACCCTCCTTCTGGTTCCTTCTGCCCCCCCTGGCAAATCCCACTGGAATACACCATCCAGAATTTGTCCACAGAATTGGCTGTCAACAGTAAACTGTAGGCCCTGAACTGACCAAGCCAACCAGGACAATTCTTCTGCAGAAGTCCCAGTTACTAGGAGAATCTGGGATCAACGCTGTGGGTCTGGGTCAGCCTTTACTCAATCCCTGTGTTACAGCTACAGATGAAAAACTTTGGAACTGGAAGATGTGCACTTCCTAAGCTATTCCTACAAGGGCCTCCCCCTGCCTGTTCTCAGGGAAGATGATTAGCACCAAGGGTAGTCACCCAACATCTACTCTTATCATCCTTCTGTCTCCCGAGATGGGAGGTCTACATTCCAAGTCCACATGAGTTGAAATGGAATAGACTGTTGGCAGAGTGAGAGATGCTGCTTGAAGCCAGCCCTCTTTGAACTAGGGGGAGACAGGACAGGACAGAGAGCGAGATAGAAATCAAGTGTTTCCTTGACCAATTCTAATCCTCCAGGTTAGCTCTCCCAGAAAATAGACTCAACTCTTACAAGACTCCAAGGCAACTGGCTAGTCTCAGTGCTAAGTTCATCAATTTGGTCAAAGGCAAGGCTTGGACTCAGATCCTAAATCAGTGGAAGCAAGGAAGGTAGTGGCTGTTGGTTCTTGCTCAACTCTGAATGCTGATGTGCTCAGCCCCATCAGTTCTTTGCTTACCACCAATAAAGCTACAACTGCAAGACTTGGATCCTAGTTCCCTGACCCAACAACTAACTAGTGACCTGGCAAGAGAGGACTGAAGTTAAGGTTCTGGCACATCATCTTTTTATTGGTCCCAGACCATATCCAGGGAGAAGCCTGGTGCTTCCTTAATCACAGCTCTTAGAAAACCATCTCTCTCCCAGACTCTGACATCCAGCCCTGCCAGACCTCTGTGTGCTGCTCTAGAATGTATGGGAATGTCTCCTACCAGCCCAGGGTCTGAGAACTTTCTCCAGTGCTCCACAGATGTGGTGTGAATGCTGCTTGTCCATCTGTCCTTCCAAGTAGGTGACGATTCTGAAAGGAGATACGGCCACTGATCTGCTACAGGTGTTTGTTAGACCATGAGTACTCCATGCCTGCTACCCTAGCAGATATCTGAACTGGAGAATAGACAGCCAGCCTTTGAGTCAGTGGAAGCCAATCCACACTGCATACCAGCACCATCTTTAGCAGTAGTGGAGACTAGAGTTTGTGCTCTGGTCACACGGTGTACTTGTGGGCTGAACAATGGCCCCGACTGCACCCAGGTGCCCAGTCCCCATGACATGGCTTCTGCTCATGTTCATTTGCTCTTTAGTTCCCCGAGGGTGCTGGAGCCATGCCCTGGACTGCAGCCTGCTTCACTGTGCTGTGACAAACTGCCCTTTGCCATCTGCCGGCTGGTACCCTGCTTTTTAACCTGAACGGGTGCCCTGGAACCAGGACGCTGCCACCTGCCTCTGGGCACAGCTGCCACCTAGCTGTTGCTGCGGGGTCTCCATGGGGCTTGTCTGGACCCATCAGATCAGATATGCGGAAGCTACACACCATCACCTCAGGGGGACCCGTGTTCAGGTGAGCCCTCATGGCACTCTAGTCCCATATTTTAAGTAGTCCTAGTTTATCCTCCTCGTAAGTACACTGAACGTATGAATGAATGAATTAATTAATGAACTTATGAACTTATAAACTGAATCTCTAAAACTTTCATCAATATCAACTCAAATCATCTTATCAAATCAGGCAATAAAGGCATGCATGGATCTTGTGGCCAATGAACTGATTAAGGGCATAGAAAACTAGTTCAGATCTTTCAAAAAGGAGTTGCAAAAAAAACCAAACAAACACAATCTAACTTAAGAATAGGTTTATAGACAAACATTCTATTTATTATGGAATTTGGGCGCATTTTATCATGCTATAGGGTGGGGCATCTGTGAGTAAGCCACTGACCTGTGAATGCAATCTCACATCAGCTCCACCCTGATCACATTTCCAAAACTCATTTTCACTCTCAGCCACTAAGTTGATATGGTGTCATGGTTACTACTTGTATTGGTAACCATTAGTAAGTAGCTCTAACATTTGTTGAATATGTGAATGAATAGAAGAATGAATAAAGAAAGAAAGAAAACAATTAATAAATCCTCCAATACAAACATATTCACAGATTTAAAAAAATCAGAAATTGTTGATTCATGGGTATTGAGATCCAGGTTTGCTAGATGAAAAAGTTCTGGAGACCAGAACTGTTGTTACACAACAGTGAGAATACACTTAATACTACTGAACTCACTCACAAATAGTTAGGATGGTAAATTCTATTATGTGTTTTTTACTGCAATAAATTAAAAAATATACCAAGTTTTAAAAATCAGAAATAAAATGTATAGAAAAGTTCAGAATATGTCTATGGTAGCTATCTGAAACTCAATGAGGCCACTCTTAAACTTTCATCAGGGTAGCCCTGGCTTCTTCAGCTTTTATTTTCCTATATTATTTGTTACTTCTTTCTTGAATTCTTTTTTTTTGGAGTCCATAATTGAAAGTTCCATTATTTGATTTCTCATAGTTGGAGAATTTGGTGGTTCCAATTATAAAGACAAAATAAGACAGACAACATCTGAGGGATATACTTACAGTAGAGAACAAGAAAGTGCTAAATTACACTTTAGTGTATAATTTTGGGGAATTTTTACAGTTGAAAGTAAAGCAATTCTTGGTTTGCATAGGGCAGTGGCTGCCAACACAGGCTCTGGAGCCAGCTGAGCCAGCACGAGCCCCAGCACTAATAAGCTCAATTTCTTTGTGCCACAGTTTCCTCGTCTTCAAAACAAAGGTAATCATTTTTTAAAAGCTTAAAAAAACAATTTACCTCATTTATGAAATGAGAATAATCATTTTAAAAAGCTTATGCAAAGATTTTACTTTGAATTTTACTTAAGCAAGAATTTATTCCATTTTTACAAACTGGAAAACTAAACTTTACTTTTAACAATAGGCTCTAGAGTTTTAACAACTCCTCAGTTACAGAAAGTAATAACTCTTCCATTCATAATTCTATAAACGCCTATGTATGATCCCCACATTCAAAAAATAACCACTGTGAACACTTGGTAGGTACATAACACATACCAAATATAATTATATTTTACCTTGTGTTTGGATCTTATTTTCTCTTTAATGTACCATGAGCATTTTCTTAAACTGATATATATTTTGAGATTTCCTGGTGGCTCAGATGGTAAGAACCTGCCTGCAATGCGGGAGACCCAGGTTTGATTCCTGGGTTGGGAAGATCCCCAGGAGAAGGAAATGGCAGCATTCCAGTATTCCTGCCTAGAGAATGCCATGGACAGAGGAGCCTGGTGGGCTACTGTTCATGAGGCTGCAGGGGTTGCAAAGAATCAGACATGACTGTGCAACTAACATTTTCACATTCACTTTTTCATACAATTTAGAATAAAATCCAAAGTCCTCAGCTTGGCCTACAAGCTGCCATGTGATCCCAACCTCCTGGTTTAAACTTGGCTCCTCTTCTTTGATCCCCCACCTTGCTCACTGAGTTCCAGACAGTGCTGAGCCTTCATTTGCACTCCCTGCATCCTCTCTCTAAAACTTCTTCCTCCAGGTTTTTACAAGGCTCACTCCCTCACCTTCTTCATGCCTCATCTTCTAAAAGGTGATCACTGTATACAAAGTAGCAACTGCTATCTATTCCTTTGCCTTATTTTTCATCACAGCATTTACCACTACTTCATATGTTACAATAGTTAGGAATGGTTAAGGCCTGTTTTTCCCAGTAGAATCTTAGTGTCCCAAAGGAAATATTTTGTAGATCAGCCCTGGGATTTCTTTGGAAGGAATGATGCTAAAGCTGAAACTCCAGTACTTTGGCCACCTCATGCAAAGAGTTGACTCATTGGAAAAGACTCTGATGCTGGGAGGGATTGTGGGCAGGAGGAGAAGGGGACGACAGGATGAGATGGCTGGATGGCATAACTGATTCGATGGACGTGAGTCTGAGTGAACTCCAGGAGTTGGTGATGGACAAGGAGGCCTGGCGTGCTGCGATTCATGGGGTTGAAAAGAGTCGGACACAACTGAGCGACTGAACTGATCTGATCTGATCTTGCTAGTTGTTTTATCTCTAGACATTAGGTCCTAAACAAATACTTGCTAAATGAATTAATTTGGCTCTAATTTGTAATTTCATGACTGCAGAGAACTCGGTTGTAAAGGTATTGCTTAATGTTGCTAATCTTTTGCTTTGAGATATCATAAATTGTACTGTAAGAGACTTCTATAGTGGTATAATGGTTAAGACTCCATGCTCCCAAGGCAGGGGGCACCAGTTCAAGCGCTGGTTGGGGAACTGACTTCCCACATGCCACAGGTGAAGCCAAAAAAAAAAAACAATGTTTTTTTTTTTTTTTTGCTATGGATATGCTCAAATATATTCTTTTAAATACTCTTGGATTGTTCCTTCAAGGTGGAATGAATGCAGCAGCTTCCTAACCATTCCCCCTTCCTCTTGCCATGGGGTGTCTCACAGTGAGACTCCTATCACACTCCCTTCCTTAGACTGAAGGGACAGAAGCCCAAACTCTGAACCCAAACCTTTCCATACACACTCAGTCCCCGTTACTGCTCAGAAATATACTTGCCACTTTAACCAAGTTGCTGCACCTATCATTTTCTCTAATTTTGCTTTGGTCTATGTAGTTCCGCCTTACAGAATATATTCCTGTTTCTTTACCTGCATAAATTACACCCGTCTTTCATGTCCCCCACAAGTCTCTTCTTTTTTTTTTTTCTTTTTTGACATCTTACCTTTTTTTTGGCCTCTGTGTGTACCATGTGGGATCTAGTTCTCTGACCAGGGATCGAGCCTGTGCCCCCTTGCATTTGGAACCTGGCGTCTTAGCCACTGGACCACTGGTGAAGTCTTCCCCACACCAGTTCCTTCTGGCTCCACCTTGCCCTCCTTGAATCTAGTACCCATGATCTCTCACTTTGAATTGTTCTGCTCTTCTTCATACCTATCACCCAGGAGAGCCCTTGACCACCAGACGTTCCAGTACCTACCATGCTGCAGAATACAACGTGCAATTTCCTGAGGCATGAAAGCCTTTTTTCCCCTCCTTTCTCAAAGTCCTAGGCAGTTCTAGCCATAAAATAGCAAATATTTTCTAACTTAACCCTATTGCCAAAAACTCTCATGGAAATGAGAGTGCTCTGAGGGGAGAAATAGAATTATTTTTGATCAAATATTTTCATCTTCCCATATATTTGGTTTGTAAATGATCTAACCACTATTCTTCCACAAATAACTTTAATTCTTTTTTTTTTAATTTTAATTTTTTTTTATTTTTTAACTTTGCAATATTGTACTGGTTTTGCCATATATCAACATGAATCCACCACAGGTATACACGTGTTCCCCATCCTGAACCCTCCTCCCTCCTCCCTCCCCGTACCATCCCTCTGGGTCGTCCCAGTGCAGCAGCCCCAAGCATCCAGTATGGTGCATCGAACCTGGACTGGCGACTCATTTCATATATGATATTATACATGTTTCAATGCCATTCTCCCAAATCATCTCACCCTCTCCCTCTCCCACAGAGTCCAAAAGACTGTTCTATACATCAGTGTCTCTTTTGCTGTCTCGTATACAGGGTTATTGTTACCATCTTTCTAAATTCCATATATATGCGTTAGTATACTGTATTGGTGTTTTTCTTTCTGGCTTACTTCACTCTGTATAATAGACTCCAGTTTCATCTACCTCATTAGAACTGATTCAACTTTAATTCTTAAATTTCTACTCACAATCTTCATTAAACCACCATAAGAAATATGTTTCTGATGAATTTGTGGTTTTGTCTCAGGCTTTGGCTTGCCTTAATATAATATTAAGCATGACATTATTTATAAAGAAATATTTCCTCCAGAAATTATGATAAAACCACAAGTGGTATCTGGGTTATAGAGGTTGTATATATGGGATTTGGCATGTTAGGAAAATCACTATGTGTGCCTTTCCTCTTTCCCATTTTCAAGCATGAGAAATCAAGTTAAAATGAATGAAAAGATCTATACGAAAGGAAAAATAATTCGAAATGGTGCAATGCGGAGGAAAGATGTAGGTGGAAAACTGGGAAGAAGTTTTCTCTCTGTGATGACGCTGCTGGGAACTCTAGGCTGAGTGCTCAGCTGGGGTACGAGTGTAGCAATACAGAGGGTGAGTCCAAAGTCACATCCCTTTGCTTTTTAATCTCAATAACTTACATTCTTCCCAGGTGGCACAGTGGTAAAGAACCCACCTGCCAAGGCAGGAGACTCAAGAGGCTCAATTCAATTCCTAGATCAGGAAGATCCCCTGGATGAGGAAATGGCAACCAACTCCAGTATTCTTGCCTGGAGTATCCCATGGACAGAGGAGCCTGGCAGGCTACAGCCCATGGGGTAGCAAAGAGTTGGACAAGACCGAGCACACAGCACACACAACTTACATTCTTAACACCAAGCCTTGGGTCTTTTTCTCCACCCCTACATGCTTTCTGGTTGCCTGGACTCAAGAGCCTCCAAAGCCCCTAGGGCAGCCTGGCAAAGGGCTACTCACCATCCTCCTCGAAGAGCAGCCCCATGTGTCCATGCGCCTCGGCTTCCTTCTTCCCACCGTCAATTTTGATGACTTGAGCAATCTTAAAACATCGTTCATAGAAGTGGTTTCTAACCCACTTGTCTTCAGAATTATTGAAGTAACAGGCCAGAGCGTACAAGTTATTATAGACCTCTTCAAAGTATTCTTCAAAGAGAGAAAAACATCAGAAAATGCATTATAAAAGTGTCTCAAGGCACATCTCTTCAAATGGCAAACCAATATAGTGACATTTAGTTTCTATTTTTCTTTAAAAGCATGATTAACTATTTAAAAACTGGAAATGTAAAAATTAATGTGTTTTAACTATTAAACTAGTTATATTAATTAAAGGATGTACACTTGAGAAAAACTACAACAAAAAAATCTTTTGGAGCGCTTAGACTGATATACTCTTTGGTTGAAATAGTAGTCTTTATATAAGACAAAAAAACAGAATGGTGTCTGCTAGCAATGGGCTGAGCTCTTTAGGAATAAATGAGTATATGGTATCAGCAAGTACTTATCCACTAAAGATTTGAAAAGTATTTAGAGATTCCAGAGGAAGCAACGTTTCCTAACCATGGCAAAAAGATAAAAGGAAGAAAGCAGATGAAATCTAAAAATATAAAAGTATTTTCACCCAATAGAAAAAGCATGCAGCTTATAGATAGATACAATGATGATCACTGTATGTTCCATACACTTTACAACACCATTTCTGACAGTACAAGTTACTAGCAAAGTTAAGAAACAGTAGATTTCTAGCATTATCTTGTCTATGAGTGTCTTCTTCTGCTGAAAATGTGTTAATACTAGTTATCCCTCTCACTCAGAAATTTACTAGTTTATAGTTTCTGGTCTTACGTTTAGATCTTTAATCCAGTTTGAGTTTATTTTTGTGTATGGTGTTAGAAAGTGCTCTAGTTTCATTCTTTTACAAGTGGTTGACCAGTTTTCCCAGCACCACTTGTTAAAGAGATTGTCTTTAATCCATTGTATATTCTTGCCTCCTTTGTCAAAGATAAGGTGTCCAAATGTGCGTGGATTTATCTCTGGGCTTTCTATTTTGTTCCATTGATATATATTTCTGTCTTTGTGCCAGTACCATACTGTCTTGATGACTGTGGCTTTATAGTAGAGCCTGAGGTCAGGTAGGTTGATTCCTCCAGTTCCATTCTTCTTTCTCAAGATAGCTTTGGCTATTCGAGGTTTCTAATGAGGTGGATGAAACTGGAGCCTATTATACAGAGTGAAGTAAGCCAGAAAGAAAAACACCAATACAGTATACTAACGCATATATATGGAATTTAGAAAGATGGTAACAATAACCCTGTATACGAGACAGCAAAAGAGACACTGATGTATAGAACAGTCTTTTGGACTCTGTGGGAGAGGGAGAGGGTGGGATGATTTGCAAGAATGGCACTGAAATACATATAATATCATATATGGAATGAGTCACCAGTCCAGGTTCAATGCACAATACTGGATGCTTGGGGCTGGTGCACTGGGACGACCCAGAGGGATGGTATGGGGAGGGAGGAGGGAGGAGGGTTCAGGATGGGCAACACATGTATACCTGTGGCGGATTCATTTCGATGTTTGGCAAAACCAATACAATATTGTAAAGTTTAAAAATAAAATAAAATTTAAAAAAAAGAAAGTTACTAGTTTATTAGATGTCAGTTTATTAAATCCCCTTTTCCCCCTAAAGTGGCAAATATCTGACCTATTTGTACACAAAAAACTATACTGATGAACTGTGAATCAGTCTTACAAACTTCACTGCAAAGTCATAAACTTAAACAAGATGTTTATGCTAAATTGTGCTTCTCTCTTGTAGATTTCATTCTATTGGTGGACATGAAAAAATACATAATCTTTGCATTTCTTTGCATTTGTGCTAAAAATACAGTCATAAATAAATGGTAAGCTATGGATTACCCTTCCAAGGGCTTTTTACAGCAATCACTATCTGTTGGAATTCAGTTCAGTTCTGTTCAGTTCAGTCGCTCAGTCATGTCTGACTCTTTGCGACCCCATGAATCGCAGCACGCCAGGCCTCCCTGTCCATCACCAACTTCCGGAGTTCACCCAGAGTCACGGCCATCGAGTCAGTGATGCCATCCAGCCATCTCATCCTCTGTCGTCCCCTTCTCTTCCCGCCCCCAATCCCTCCCAGCATCAGAGTCTTTTCCAATGAGTCAACCCTTCGCATGAGGTGGCCAAAGTAGTGGAGTTTCAGCTTTAGCATCATTCCTTCCCAAGAAATCCCAGGGCTGATCTCCTTCAGAATGGACTGGTTGGATCTCCTTGCAGTCCAAGGGACTCTCAAGAGTCTTCTCCAACACCACAGTTCAAAAGCATCAATTCTCCGGCACTCAGCTTTCTTCACAGTCCAACTCTCACATCCATACATGACCACTGGAAAAACCATAGCCTTGACTAGACAGACTTTTGTTGGCAAAGTAATGTCTCTGCTTTTCAATATGCTATCTAGGTTGGTCATAACTTTCCTTCCAAGGAGTAAGCATCTTTTAATTTCATGGCTGCAGTCACCATCTGTAGTGATTTTGAAATTAAGTGATATTAATTGCTCACTACTATCAGAAGAGTCAATCTATATATGCCTGAAAGAATTATAATTATGAAAAGCATTTATATATTGCCCATTGGTGGAGAAGGCAATGGCAACTCACTCCAGTACTCTTGCCTGGAAAATCCCATGGACGGAGGAGCCTGGTGGGCTGCAGTCCATGGGGTAGCTAGGAGGCAGACACGACAGAGTGACTTCACTTTGACTTTTCACTTTCATGCATTGGAGAAGGAAATGGCAACCCACTCCAGTGTTCTTGCCTGGAGAATCCCAGGGATGGGGGAGCCTGGTGGGCTGCCGTCTCTGGAGTCATACAGAGTCGGACACGACTGAAGTGACTTAGCAGCATTGCCCATTGGTACTTCTATAAGATTAAAGTCAAAAGGCTCAGAAAAAATTTACAATAGGCTGATTACAACAAAAATTAACTTTTGAAAACTGTACAGTCACTCCAATGTTTCCAAAGAAATTTAAGACCTACGTAATGTCAGCTTTTACACACTGTGTGTGTGCTGTGCTGTGTTCAGTTGCTCAGTTGTGTCCAACTCTTTGCAAACCCATGCAGCCTGCCAGGCTCCTCTGTCCATGGAAATTTTCCAGGTAAGAATACTGGAAAGTGTAAGTGAAAGTCGCTCAGTCATGTCCAACTCTTTGCAACCCCTTGGACTATACAGTCCATGGAATTCTCCAGGCCAGAATAATGGAGTGGGTAGCCTTTCCCTTCTCCAGGGGATTTTTCCAACCCAAGGATCAAACCCAGGTCTCCCACATTGCAGGTGGATTCTTTACCAGCTGAGCCACAAGGGAAGCCCAAGAATACTAAAGTGGGTTGCCATTTCCTCCTCCATATCTTCTTGACCCAGGGATCTAATCCACGTCTCTTGTGTCTCTTACATCGGTGGGTGGATTCTTTATCACTATGCCCCCCCGGGAAATCGCTGCTTCATAATTCCATAGGAAATTAAGATTTATCTCAAAGTAAGTTTTAGAACTAAAAATTAAAGTTAAAATACATTCTCCCTATTCCCCAGTTTTTAAGGAACTGGAGATTCTGCAGAGACTTTCTGCCTTTAAGGTTATTCACAATAAGCAATAGCTTAGGTGAAAAGTAGGGGGTAAAACCCTGAGCAATTTACTTAAAACAAATACTCTCATTTCAGAACTGGCTTCTTTTGTGCTTTATCTTTCCATTCTGGACCCGTGCCTAATATGAATAGAGCATTAAAATCTATTTTGTAATATTTTATATTCTTTCTCATATATAGTGATTGAAAGTGAAAGTGAAGTCACTCAGTTGTGTCCAACTCTTTGTGACCCCATGGATTGTAGCTTGCCAGGCTCCTCCACCCATGGGATTTTCCAGGCAAGAATACTGGAGTGGATTTCCATTTCCTTCTCCAGAGGATCTTCCCGACCCAGGGATCGAACGCTCGTCTTCCGCACCGCAGGCAGACTCTACCATCTGAACCACCAGGGAAACCCACATACATAGTGATTAGAGAGCTGCTATTTTTAAAACCTGTAAATAAAACATTTCATATCTTCCATTTTAAAAAGTCATACAAAGAACTTTAAAAAAATATATATGCAAACCTAAAATAATTTTCCATTTTTCAGTAATTAAGCTTTAATAGAAAATTATTTCCAACATTTGATAAAGTTTTTGGTTTTGTTTAGAAGCTATTTAGATTACATATTTAAAGACTACTTGTCAGCTAAGCTATTCTATGGAAAAATTGAAAGTTTTGAACATTTGAATAATCCAAATACATGGTTTATACCCTTTATATTCTAAGCAGCCGTTTCTCCTTGCTTGCACAACATTTCCTCAAATTGTCAGCAGCTATATTAATAAGATGAAAATCAATTTTATTGTTGATTTATTCTTTAGACCGATATTCACTGTGCTACCTTAAAAGGAGATCTCATGATGAAATAAATTTGGAAAATGCTCCTACTAATTTCTCTCTTTCAGTGAAACACACAGCACATTAATATGTCAAAGGCTCTGATAAGTCCTGCAACAAACCAACCAGCTTAATGTATATGTTAATTCACATGGTTGTTTCTCAAACTTATTTCACCAGACACTCACTTTTGTTTTTCTTTACATAAACTGTATAAACATCCAGTGGGACTCTGCTTGAGTAAAACATACTTTGGGTATCTTAAATAAATGTTATTAGAGAAAAAAATTGCTGCTTAACCCTTGACAATAATTTAAAGTCAAGTGTAAATAATGTTTGAATTATCTATTGATTCGGTTACCCATTACCATTATTGCCATCTCTTCCTCAGCCCCATGGGGCACCAGGCCCTAATCATGTTACAGATGGTACAGAGATGACTCACATTGGGTCATATAAGAATGATATCAGGGACAAAGAAATACTTTGTAACAAATGGAAAATAATCCAAAAAGAATGATTGGCTTCCTTTAAACACTTCTTTGCTATAAAACAGAAAGTGATATTTTGAAAAGTAATTTAAATAACTCTAGGTTTCTGCTTTGTGAGTCTCAAGAGACAGAACTGACCCGAGATGACTATTGTTAGTGCCATAGCTTTGATTAAATGAACTTCATTGTGACCCTAGAGTGATGGTCTTTCCAATGAGAAGCAATGAGAATACTCAGAGATACGACGCTGCTTCAAGATAATTGTCTCAGATTTCACAACCATATGGGGTGAAATCATCCAGGAACAGATTTCTGTATTCTGGATTAAGTGTGTGGTATACATGGGTTTTAAGATTTAGAATTAATTCAAGTTAATAAGAGTTTCTGTACATATTCCCTGCACTACTTTCTAGGACATTCTTAAATCACAGTTTTTCTCCTATAAAGTTCATGTGTTAAATGTGAAAAAATTATGCATTTCTATTTAAAGAAGCATATAAATGTTTACTTGTCCTTCAACTGATGTATTTCCAATAATGTTTTTTTTTTGCAATAATTTTAACTTTTTGTATTTTAACCAGGCAAAAGCCACAGCATTTTGAAGTCAATAACTCTACAGAAGAGTTGTTCTGAGCAAGAAGTAATTTTATTCCATTTATCAAATAGAACCTTAGTTACTATGAACATGTGACAAAGTACTCAGTAATAAAAATATTTTACTACTTGTACATGTGTATAAGACACTGGCTATTATGAAGCTTGGACTTTTTAAATTTGGGGGATTGGAGAATCATTTTAATTTATATATAATATAGTTACTTTTTCAAATAAAGTATTATAAAGTAAAAGTTTTCTACCTTCAAATAGATTATTTAGCATTCTAGTTTCTTTATAATTATGAAATGCTTTATAAGTTTCTTTTATGATACTTTATGACTACTGATGTATTTGGCCTAAATTTATGCTATTATGCTACTAAAATGAATGCTCTATTTAAAATGTTTTGTGAATCAAATTAATTAAACTTGAAAAAAATGACTTATGAACAAATTTTATGTTGATCAATTCTATTTTCAGTGTAAATATCACCTCAGAATTTGGGGTCGACCTAGAAAATAAGTTTTTTTACAATAGCATTTTAAAATTTAAAACAGTTAATTTCTTGAGAACTTATATGTAAATCACATTTTAAAATTCACCAAAGGACTCTTTTCAAAGTCAATTCTGTAGTTAAATATTTTCATTATACAAAGAATCACCTCTTATCTACACATACACACAAGCACACACAAGTTCACTTATGTATTGTCCTGAACAACGAAATGAGACATTTTCATGGTGGAGCTTAAAGCTTCTCTCTTTTGGAGTCCAATGGTATTTTCACACAAAAAAAGTCAAAGAAGAAGGCAATTGAGAATACCAAATGTATATGCCAAGTTTGGGGATTTCCTTTCTTTGATTGTAAAAAATGACCAATTCTGGACATGTAACTAAGAAATACTTATGACAATGACATCACTATAACTGTAGTAGAGAGCAAAATATTTCCTTTAATACTTGAAACATATTGACCTTCTGGAAAAATTTACAATATCAAAAAAGGAATTAATGAGAGATGATGTGATGGAAGATAAAAAATTAATAATTTTATTTTTATTCATAATTGTGGATTACAGACTTATCCTGTCTCCTCACAATTCACTAATAAAAATTGTCTGATAGAAATCTTAAGCATAGAACTTAAGGATAAAACCTTCAAATTCCATTCTATAAATACTAGAAAATATGTTTAACTGGCAAATTACAATACTCTGCAAAGGGCTCCTCAGTGAAAGTCAATATTCAGATTATGTATAAAGAAAAAAAAACTATATAAAGATGTATAATTACTGATACCAAAGGTTTTAATACGTTGGGAAGCCCTGGAGATGTTACTAGGTGCTGTTTACTGTCTACCCAGGCTTAGAGTGACATCACCAGGATGGCCATGTGTCTGGGCCCTCTTGTGAGTCAGCATTCTCTACCGTCCATTCCATGAAGATGCTTAGTTGACTAGGCTGAATTGTGCTGAGGTGTCCTAATGTCTTAAATTCACATATGAAGCAACTGGGAACTTGCCCTCAGGTGCTCCCTGTTCTGGTTTTGGCGGTGCTGCTTCCCCAAACCCCTCCACATACCTTTCCTTTCAGCTGTCTCAGCCCTGGTCAGGTAGTAGTAGAAGTGATCCAGCTTGTCGGGCTGCTCTTCCAGGGGTCTCTGTGCCCAGGAGAGGGATCGGACCCTCGCAGCCTCCCTCAGGGCATCCCACTTCTCTGTCAGAGCAAAGAACTCAGTAAAGGACTTATGATAACCATCCCGCAGCATCTCCACACAGACGTTCTTCGTGTATGAGTTCCGGTAACTGGGAATAAGAATCAGAACACTGAACTCGTTATTTTAATCCTTCAAATCTTTTGATTTTTTTGATCCTATAATAATTAAAGGTTGGATCATGCTGCCTTTTTTTTTTCCCTCAGTGAAAGGGCTGAAAGCTATCTTGACCTCAAACACTTATAATTGAACAACTCCAGTTTAATGAAAGATGCCAAGAGCTATCTAAATATATTTAGGGAAATTACATTATAAATATATCAGTTCCAGAGCTGAGCTCCCTTTGATAAGGACAAATAAGCTAGTTGATGGATGTCTCAGTCCATTTGGGCTGATGTAGCAGAGTATGTAGTCCATAGGGTCGCAAAGAGTCAGACACGACTGAGCGACTGAACAACAACAGAATACCACTAACTGAGTAGCTTGTAAACAACTGAAATTTATTGCTCACAGTTCTGGAGGCCAGAAGTCTAAGATCAAGGCTCCAGGAAGGTTGCCCCTCCTGGTTCATAGCCTGAACTTTCTAGTTGTGTCCCCACATAATGTAAGAAGCTAGAGCACTCTCTGGAGCCTCTTTTATAGGAGCGCTAATCCTATTCATGAGTGCCCCACCCTCATGACCTAATCACCTTCTAAAAACCCCATCTACCTACACTTCCAGGGAATGGGGTTTCAATATATGAATTTTAGGAACACAACATTCAGACCATAGCAATTGACAATATCCAAAAATACTTAGTAAGTTAGCCTCCAACCAAAACAACACAAAAAGCCAGTAAGGCAAACAAAATTTAAATGTGTCATTGAATATCAAAACAAAGCTCTATTAAGTGGCTTCCCTGTATGTTATGAAGGTTCATTCATTCATTCATTTATGCTGAAAGAGTTTATGGATATCTCTTGCTAAATATATTTTTAAAATTATTTTCAGTTAGGATTAAGTTAATGACTTGTTATATTACTACTTCACTTCTAACAATAAATCATATGCAAAGAGATAAAATGACAATTGAAAGTTCTTGTTGTTATTTTTCAGTCGCTCAGTCGTGTCTGACATTTTGCAACCCCATGGACTGCAGCACTCCAGGCTTCCCTGTCCATCACCGTCCCATGTCCATTGAGTCGGTGATCCCATCCAATCATCTTGTCCTCTGTTGTCCTCTTTTCCTCCTGCCTTTAATCCTTCCCAGCATCAGGGTCTTTTCTAATGAGTCAGCTCTTTGCATTAGGTGGCCAAAGCATTGGAGTTTCAGCTTCATCATCAGTCCTTCCAATGAATATTCAGGGTTGATTTCCTTTAGGATTGACTGGTCTCATCTCCTTGCAGATCAAATACACTATTCAAACAACTGAATAGTGTATTTATTTATTCAATCAATAGCTATTGAGTTTCCTATTAAGTGCCAGGCACTGTTCTAGATCAAATAGAGTCAATACCCTTGTGAGGTGTATATTCTAGTGGAAGAATACAACCAACAAATAAGTAAACAAATCATAAATAATTTCAGAGCATGAACATTGCTATATAGGAAGTAAACAGGGTTATGGAATAATAGCTGTGTGGTGGCTATTATTCTACTAAGCAAGTAATCAGAGGCCAAATGATATCACTTTATACTAATTATTTTACATTTTTAAATAGGGGACAATTAAATATTTAGAACTGACAAGATGTGATATTACTATCAATAAGCATTTCAGTGTGGAGTGGTGACAGTCTAGAATTAAAACCCCTGAGGTTCAGGCCATTTCTTCCTAACTTTTCTGGACTTCACTTCTTCTCATCTGTGAAATATGTATATTAGTCTTTGCTATACCTATATCACAGGATTCTTCTAAGAACCAAGCAAAAATATGTATGTGAAGATTCTCTGAGAAACATGATGAAGTCCAGCAACAGACTCACCCTACAGAGTGAGTAGGGTTAAAAAGCAAACAAAACAAAAATGCCCAGGTGCCATACATCCAGAATTTTTTACTCAGTGGATCAGCTTTGCTCTAGAACTAAATACATACAGTGATAGGAAGGGAGTGGGAAGAGGGAAATTTAAAACAGGGGAGGGCAGAACCCATATTGTGGAGACCTCAGAGCACAGTAAGTAGTTTGGACTCCAAGTTAGGAGTGGGATAGAGTCAAAGAAGTGTTTGAGTCTGGGAAATGACTCAGTGAGATTGTATTCAGTTCAGTTCAGTCGCTCAGTTGTGTCTGACTCTTTGTGATCCCATGCACTGCAGCACACCAGGCCTCCCTGTCCATCACCAACTCCCGGAGTCCACCCAAACCCATGTCCATTGAGTCGGTGATGCCATCCAACCATTTTATCCTCTGTCGTCCCCTTCTCCTCCTGCCCTCAATCTTTCCCAGCATCAGGGTCTTTTCCAATGAGTCAGCTCTTCGCATAAGGTGGGCAAAGTATCAGAGTTTCACCTTTAGCATCAGTCCCTCCAATGAAGACCCAGGACTGATCTCCTGTAGGATGGACTGGTTGGATCTCCTTGCAGTCCAAGGGACTCTCAAGAGTCTTCTCCAACACCACAGTTCAAAAGCATTAATTCTTTGGCACTCAGTTTTCTGTACTGGGTTGGCCAAAAAATTATTTTGGGTTTTTGTATAAGCTGCATGGAAAAACTCAAACCAAGATTTCGGCCAACTCAATATATTAGAAAAATTACTTGGAAGTGGATTCCCAACTGAATTGCAACCCTCCTCAACCTAGTGGCCAATTCAAGGCACCTATTGTTACAGGACTAGTCCATAAAGAGAGTAAGGAAACCACATTCCCAGGTCCACAAGTCAAAGGCCACCATCTTGTTAAAACGATGACCAAAAATATTTGAAATGGAGAAGAGAGAAGCAAGCATAGATTTTTGCTTCTGCCCTCTGGCCGAGAGTGTGGAGAAGGAAAGTGTGAGATGTAAGATGAATCAGGTTGTGTCTGGCCCTCCCCTCCCCACCGCCCCAACACAGGGCATGGAAAGGCAGAAAAAGTCACTGCAGAGAGCTTCTGAGCAGAAGAAAACCAGAACCAGCCCACGTGATGTCCCACGGCCCCTGGACAGTATGGGCCAAAGACTGTGAATTATCTGGTGACCTCCGTGTGCGACATCAAAGTTAATGGGAAGAGGGGCTGGGATGTCTGCCCTCTGTCACTGGCCCTAGCAAGGGCATGTGTGCTAAAAGGCTGTCGGATGAAAATGTGCTGCCCACTGGGGACTGAGTGGGGACACAGCTGTAACTCTGTGAGTAAGAAGCACCGGGGTGCTACTGAAAGAGTCAGGTCAGCATATTTCAAGAGCTGACAGAAAAGGATGAGTCAAGTGCATCAGTGACAGAGCCCTGGACAGCACCCAGAGGTTAGGAACCCATTCAGTTCCAAGGAAGAGAAAACCTGGCTCATGGTGCCTTTGAAACTAGAAGTCTGTGCTGCTCACAGCACAAGATGCCAAAGATAGGCATCTGTTAGCCCTGGTTCCGTGGCCTGGTGAGTTCAAGGTCTGTGCTTCAGGGATTATTTCCTGCCTGTCCCTGGTTACTGGAGGGCTGCCCCAGTCCAGACATCAAGTCCACCTTCCAGCCAAGAAGAAATGGGATAGGTGTGTGACATCAGCTGTGTCCTTCTCTATTATTGGGAATACTTTTATTCCTGCAACTACTATTGGAATTCCACTTTGTTCCATTGGTGAGAATTGTGTCATGTGGCCATCCCTGGCTGCAAAGACTAGAAAAACAAATATCCTGCCACTTTGGAAGCACACTGTTGCCTCAAAGGAAACTGGAATTGTGTTAGTATAACAGAGGAGAAATGGATACCAGGCAAGTTTAGAGTCTATCACAAGGTCCTAGATCAAGATCTGGGAGTAAATTCTGACAAACCCCCTCTCCTGAGCTTGCCAGATAAAACTGAGCAGGATACCCAGTAAAATTTGAATATCAGATAAACCACAAATGATTTTTTGTATTAGTGTATCCTGAATATTGCATGGGAATACTTATACCAAGAAAAATTCCAGTTTTTTGAAATCTGAAGTATATGTTGTATTTTTATTTGCTAAACCTAGTAACCCTATTTCTTTCTAGCTGGCATCAGTGCTGTGGTCTTGGTACCAGTGTTGTGTTGTTTCTATATAGGAACACAGGGTGACGGGAAGGAGTGTAAGAATCTGAATAATCTGAGAAATCACTGAATTGGACTGACTTTACCTAAGAGGGACAAGGTTGGATTTTTACATTAGGGAGAATCAAGGCTTAGGGCCAGGAATTAAAATTAAGTTATATAAAAGAAATAAAGACATTCAATTTAGCATCCTTGAGCTTGTGACTCTGAAATTCACACTAGGTCCAAGAGAATGGCTGGGAGGGGGGTAGAACCAGGAGCAGGGAGAAGAGACAGGAGACACTGGTGTTCATGGACAGAGAGACCATGGGACTGAACTGAAGTTAAGGCAGAGGGACACACAGAAGTAGGTGGATGTGATACATATTCAGGATATAAAAATACTGACTACTTGGTGACTGAGTGGATGTTAGGGTTGATGGAAAGAGAAGAGCTAGGATGGCAACAAGATTTTGGGGCTGGGCAGTTGGTAATTTACTAAAATGCATGCGTGTGTGCTAAGTTGCTTCAGTATTGTCCAACACTTTGTGACCCCATGGACTGTAGCCCACCAAGCTTCTCTGTCCATGGGGATTCTTCGGGCAAGAATACTGGAGTGGGTTGCCATGCCATCTTCCAGGTCTTCGCAACCCAGGGATCGACCATGCCTCTTATGTCTCCTGCAGGCCGGTTCATTACCCCTCATACCACCTGGGAAGCCCAATTTGCTAAATAGGGGAACACAAAAGGATGGCTGGATTTGGGGAAGGGTAACAAGCGTGGGTTCAGATAACTTGAGTTTGAGGAACCTGAAGGGGACATCCAAGAGGTACCCAAAAGATAGTTTGGGGAGTGGTAAGGAAGTTTGAGAGGTCAGGGGGCTGGAAATCCACCCTTGCTTCAAATAAGCACTGACACATAGAGAATAAGCTTATGGTTATCAAAAAGAGAAGGTGGGGGGGATAAATTAGGAGTTTGGGATTAATAGATATACACTGCTGTGTATAAAATAGATCAGCAACAGTGACCTATTGTGTAGCACAGGGAACTATATTCAACATCTAGTGATAACATAATGAAAAAGGATCTGAAAAAGAATATATATACATATATGTGTGTGTGTGTGTATAAATTATAAATAAATAAAAATTAGATCATTGATTTAAAACAGTGGTCCCCAACCCTTTTGGCACTAGGGATCAGTTTTGTGGAAGACAATTTTTCCATAGACCAGGGGGATAGAAGGGATGGGGAATGGCTACAAATGCAGATGGAGCCTTGCTCGTTCACCTGCTGCCCACTTCCTGCTGTGTGGCCCAGTTCCTAACAGGCCATAGCTGGGACCAGTTCCTGGCCTAGGGGTTGGGGACCCCTGATATAAACAGTAGAAATAAACGTGTGTCAGGAGGCCATCTCAGTGCTCATCCCAGCTGGGTCAGAAATGCAGAACGTCACTCCTTGAGGGTGCCTGGGTTGGATTTGGTCCGCTCAGCATCTAGCTCCACATCCGTAGTACCCTGAAGTACTTTTGGAAATGGCACATCGTGTGTCATCTTGGTGGGGCCTGATTTCAAAGACTCCCTCCCACATTAAGCCACTGGCTTCTCTCCCAGCATTCTGAATCTTGAAGCAAGAAACACAAAGAGGTAGAAGGTTTTCGGAGTTCAGTCCACCTGGGAGCAACATTCTGACAAGAGTTGAAAGTGGTTCTGGCTACCTAGATCCTTCTGTGTCCCACGTCTTTTCCTTTTCTTCTGAGCCAGGTTTTCCCCTAAATTCAGCTAGTTACCAAATATCCTTCTAATAAAATCATTTCCACTCTACTTAGTCAGACTCTGTCTCTGCGCCTGTGACCAAAGAACATGAACTGATTCAGAAGGGATTGTCTTGGTACTCAAGATAGCTCCAAACATCCATGATATATAACTGGTATCAATTTTTAAAATTTATAGTACATTTTTTAAAAAGACCATTCTTTGCAAAAAATATTTCAAATAGAATGTATTTAGAAAGCATACATGACTATTCCGACCTCAACTCTATTTTACACACTCATTTGTGCACACATACACACATACATGTATGACATTGTTAAAGACTCATTACTAATATTTTAGAACCAGAAAGAGCAATTAATGCTTTACTAAATAGGTTCCTATTTAAACCTTCACAGTTAATGCATATCATTTCTTTTAAACAGAATAATTTTTGTTTTTTAAAATGAATTTGCTATCTGAAAATAAAAATGTATGTCAATTTCTATTATTATATGTGAATTTGTCAGGTTTTACATTTCCTAACAGGAAAAGTTTACTTGATTTACAAAAAGGAATTAAAAAAATGCAAATAGAAACATAAAGAGAATTCAAATTCACTATTTTACTTCTTCCATTTGGATATGAAGTTATTAGTCTTTGGTTTTATTTATATATTAAAACAAACACTTATCTAAATTAGAATATGCCCTTTTTCAGCATCAGAATAAGAAAAATCTCATTGACCTGAAGTCACCCTGATAGATGGAAACTGAGAATTCTGGTAAAATTTCTGGAAAGTTTCGATATTATGGAATTTGAGGAGAGTCCTCTTGACGGAAAAGAGGCCATTCATAGAAACAGAAGTTGTGACATTCACAGATATGCTTAACATCTAAAGTCTATATCCTAAGGAAGATCTTTGCCACTGCAGGTACTTAAGGCATAACCGGGCTAAGGGATGCAGCTGGAGAAAAGTGGTTTTAAGAATGGAATTAAGTGGTCATGCATTTCATACGGGTTTTTATTACTATTTAAATGCATTATTCAATGGAGATTCTAAATATTTTGAATTTACAACAAAACTTCCCTTTATGGGAGGGGTGGGAGGAAGGCCCAAGAGGGATGGGGTATATGTACACATATTGCTGATTTGCTTCCTTGTTCAGCAGAAACTAGCACAACATTATAAAGCAATTATACTCCAATAAAAAAAAAAATCTATATACTGGAAGAAAGTAAATGTGAACAATCTGACATAACTCTATAGCAGCTGAATGTGTGAAGATGCTGGGAAATGGAGAGCTTTCTATTAAATAGCCACAGAGATATTATATCATTTTTAAATTCTGCCTTAAACCATTTTGAATAGCTACTATTCACAGAGCATGTACTATGTGTCAGACATCATTTCTAAATCACACGATAACTCTAAAAATACGACTTCCATTTTTATAGATAAAGAAACCCTCTTTGGTGAGGTTTTGGGTTGCCCAAAGTCATACATGATAATAAGTGGCTGGGGTGGCTTTCATAATCAGGTTTCTCTGATTACAAATTCTGAATTTTTTTCACTTTACCACACTGCCTCTGATTATATCAAATAATGTTAATTTTCTTTTTCTCTTCCTCCTTCACACATTTTTTTTGTTACCTGTATTGATTGTTTAGAACTTTGACATCATTATACAATTATGATGTGACTCCAGTTAGAAAGCCATTGTCTTCTGGGAGTAACATATACACACTACTATATATGGAATAGACAACAAGGACCTACTCTATAACAAAGAACTATACTCAATAATATGTAATAACCTATATGGGAAAAGACAATGAAACAAACCAAACATATATATATATATGCATATATGTGTGTGTGAATTACTTTGCTGTATACCTGAAACTAACACGACATTGTGAATCAAATATACTTCAGTTAAAGGAAAGAAAAAAAGAAAGCCATTTTCTTCATCCGTGTTAATGAACGTTTGTGCTGGATTGGGGAAAAACACTGCTGCCACTTTGTGACTCTTCCGGAGACAGAATCCCTTTCCTTCAAACAAGGCGGCAGACAACCAGTAGCACCCAGGCGAAGCAAACTGAACAGACGTGACCCCACACAGAGATGTGAGGTCTAACGGGCTAACACTGACACCACATGAGACAAACATACAAAAGGGTGAAACTGTATGAATATGAGAAACACAAATGAGCAGAATGCCAATTTATCTCCTTCTCCTTGTACTTATGAGTATTTATACTAGCTATTAGATAGATTTTCAAAATCAAAATGCATTATCAACTAGTCTATGATTAATGTAATTTAACATTTTCATAAGTCAAACTGAAATACTGAATCAAGGTAACGCATCACATTCAGTAAAATATTTCAAAAGCAGTTCAATAAGCTCAATACTCTAAAACAAGATCATAAAATTTTTACTTAATATGACAAAGATAAACTCAAAAGATATGTTATATCTAATCAAAAGGCAGTATAATACTTTTATTCCACTAAGTTAATATTTATGAGTCACTACTGGGTTATCTATGTGTCAGTAATAACAGTCTTAAATTCGTATTGTAGGGATAAATGTTATTAGAATCACCTACGGGATAATTACATTGACTCAAATTAATACTTAAATAGCTTCAGTTAATATAATTTCTGTGGAATAAAGTGAGTCACCATTCTTACCCATACTTTTCAGTGAAGGTAGATATTATGTATAATTAGAAGGAGGAACAAATCCATTTCTTGACTCACACACACACACTGCTAAGAATCGTATGTTATATAGGTATGTTTTATAGTTTTTTTGGTGTGTGAAAAGGATACTTATTTCTAAAATGCTAAAACAAGGATATAGCATTTCTTTAGTCGTGTAAATATATAAAGACAGAGGAGTTAGAAAGAAAAAATTATGTTTGAAATGATTTTACTTTAAAAGCATACAGAATGCTTTTACAATGAAAACTGACAGCATTTTTCTTAATACTGCACATGTAGGATTTTAACAATTATTAGAGTTGATTAATATGGATTACAAATACATGACTATCACTCATATATAATTTTGCACAATAAACTATTGGAGTTGAGAATTTTTTAGGACTTCTAATTTATTTTCTATGTACTTCAGAATACAGCAAGAGAAAAAGTTTCAACATAAAAAAGACTTCTTTTAAATTTCAAGGATTTCCAATGAGTTGACTGGTCTCTGGGGGCATCTACTGGATATTTTGCAAACTGCAGTCACGTCATGTAAATTTGATAACTTTCATTATCCATTTTAATACAGATATTATTTTAATTGATATGCAAATAAGGTGACACTCAAAGAAGATAAATGTAAAGTTATGCATGGCATTCTATCTCATCCATCTGGTAACAGCAAAACATGTAGCTGTCTATGGGATCAGTTAACAAATACTCAACTGTTAAAAATGTAAATGGGGCAGGTGGCATATCCCACATTCAGTTTTCAAACCATTCCATTCTTAAGCTTGGAAAATTAAAAACATATTCTAGAGAGAAACATACACATACTTATTAAGGCATTTTTATTAATCCAAATTAAATGCATGTTAGAGCACTTTTAAAATTATGATGATTTCTCTAAAACATATTCATTTTCTATCTCCGTATGGCCACTAACCACAAATAACCTGGTAATCACTGCTTATTTTCTATACAACCTAATTTGTCTGTATTAATACATATGTTACTGTCTCAAAAAGTAGAATTTATAATGCTTGGAACAAAAGAATCTATCATTATAATTAATATTACAATTATACTTAGTTATAAATATTAATTTCCCCTACACATTTTTGGAGAACTTCTTTAAGGAAAATGAACATATGATGAACATAATATAATCACTTCAGCTTATGTATACCTTTAACATATATTTAAAATAAACCAAATAACTCATAATATAATTGCAGCTGTGACTAATCTTGCAATAGGAACTGTAACATCACAGCCATTAAACAATCTTGATTTTCTTTGTAAAATAGATTGGTCGTATTTACTTTAAGAGAAAAATTTTAAAATAATTATGAAAGCGTATCTATTGTGCTATACTTAATTGTACCATAATATATTTTATTGGTATAATTTTATATAAAGACTGAAAAATATTTAACGTTTTGGCTTCATTCCAAAGAAATATCACTAATGCAGGTATAAGTTTATAGTTTCTGGAAATTTCACTAGAATTACTAGTCAAATAAATGTGTTATCATCTTTAATTGTATAAACTGAAAAAAACAAATCACCATAAAATGTTAGTAAAAGTCAGAATATAGTTATTAATATAGCAGGACTTTTGTTTCAGTTCAGATTTTTATTCATTTTATAGCTGGCTGTACTTGATACCTGAAAAAAATAAATTCCAACCCCAAAGGTTATGGAACAGAATTTTTTGTGATTTTCTAAACAATTCTATTTGCTAAATTGAATCTTTAAAGGAAACTGTTACATACACAATTTTTGCTTGCATTTTTGGAAAATACAAATTTTCATCTATTAATAATCAAAGTTAGCACAGTTGGATTTTCAACATTTTAAAAGTATATGCACATTGAAAAGATCCATTTGGAAAAAAACTACTTAACCTAAGTTGAACCTTTAATTCTTTTTTAAAAAATGTAATCATAATAGTCAATGGGACTATTACTAATATAATTCTTTCAACAAAAAATAAAATATCAAAAAAATTTGATCAGCAAAGAATTCTCTCAACAATAGCACAGTAAGAATTCACTTCAACATGAGTGATTTTTATTTTAGGATATATGGACTGTTTGTGAAGAATGGAACAAAGATGATTTCTCAGTTTCAGTTATGTCATAGCCGGTATTTAGCACAAAAGGCAGTAACTTTTGTGAGATCAATAAATGTTAAACAGTATTTTTGATGGTGAGTATTACCCTTTAGCAGAGGAAAACTGGTTATTCAGCAAACAGTACCGAGTGCAATCCTTAAAATGACTTTAAATGATTTCCTTAATAATATAAAGGTATTTTTTATGTGTATACTCTGTAAGAATGATTTACTCAAATGATTTCCATTCAATCAAATATTTGAAGTACAGAGATTGTCATCAATCAGGAAGGAATAAACTATTCATCAATCAATCAATATAAAATATCACTAAAATATTTATACATGTAGCTGTCACACACATTTTCTTTACTGAAAGATTTTCTTTACTGGAAAAAATCTAAAACCTAAACACCATTTTTAAAGTGTTTCCTTAGCAGTTCAGTAAAAAAAAACACCCAAAGAAACCGCCTTACGTGAGACTAATCACACACATAATCTTTACACATGGTTTTATTATTTGCAAACCCCTTTAAGAAATTCAGACTTTTTAATGAAACAATGTTTTAAGCCAAATATCAAACAAGGAAAGATATAAATGAAGGTCACTGTTTAACAAGAATTTTCAGGGAAAATATTTCCAACCCAGAAATATCACACTTGAATCCAAACACCCTGGCTAATCAAGAGGAAATCAAACCAAATCTTGTTTTTTCAGTTTACACTGTAACTTTCCACACAGGAAAACATAATTATATAACCAGTTTATACTGATTATATTGTTATTTATCCAATTAAATATAGGCTTAAAAACAAAACCTAAAAATAATCATAGCTTTTGTATTAAGTTATAATGATAAAAAAATCTGAATAAGTAATATAATCCTGTCAGATTCTACATCCTATTATAATGGCAATAAGAAAAAGAGGAGAAAAAGAAAAAATAAGTTTCATGCTACAAACAATGGACTATACACATGTGTAAACACGGCATGCTAGTTCAACTCCATATTTGTGTCTAAATTAATATTTGTAATTTTTAAATTAATATAAAACTCCATACAAGAGTCACTTTGTTTTTTTTAAACAATTCTGTAATTGCTCTTCAAATTTTGTGAAATTCTATTATTTAGCAAATTTTGTCACAGATAATATCACTTAAAACTTTTCTTTGAATTATTCATTTTCATATCTTTATAAATAAAAGAACTATCAATTCTCCACATATATTGAGGGAAACAATCAAACTTTAATAAAGATGGAAAGCTGGAGAATATAAAGACAAAACTTAGTAAAAACAACAAGTTGCATTAAAAAGAAAACTTCAGCTCACTATGTTTTTTTTTTTAACTAAAGTATGTCATGCATTTTATCTTTGCAAGAGTTTGACGAGTTTTGCAAGTAAAATTCTGTTTCCTCTACACTTGCTAATAGTCATGAGAATCTGTAGTTTGCACCTTCCCATTAAAAATGTATTGTATTTTTTTGAAATTATTCACCCCGCCTTTTATCCAGATCATGTCTTTGAAAGGAGGAAGTAGATAATAAATGGAATAATTCATGATTTCCCATTAAATATGAAACTTTCTTTTGCAGAGTTTAGAAAATGAAGTTCTACATAATGTACAAAAGTTGATTAGAACTTTTTTAACCTTTTCAAGAAAAACCTTTCACATTAAACAACTGCATGAGGAGGTTTCTTTGGGAAAGGTAAACCAATCAATTCCTTATACCTGTGACTTAATCATAATATATTCTAATGTTGTTCCTTCCAAACATATATCCCTTTATAATGTATAAATAGCTATTAAAATGATAGCAAGAAAATAGTGTACATTGGCCTATAAATATGACAAGTATCTAAAAGAAAAATATAACATGTTTAAGTTACAAAGGGAAAATTATATGAATTAGAAATGAAAACAAAACATTATCCGTGCTCTTTTCAGCAATGTAAAAGCATTAGGATAGCGTGAGGATAAATAACAAAACCTGTATTTCAATTTCTCTTACTATGACATTTCTTCTCGTGAGTTAATATTTTGTTACGAGATAAAAAAATAAATAGCTTTAAAAAACTTTTCCTTGCAAACTATCCATTGGGCTCTGTTAACTACATTCTTTTTCTTTTGTCTTTTCTTTTTTCAGACAAAAAATAAATGATTTTTAGGCTCATTTCAGCTCTATCATTCTTTCTTGAATAAGAAATCTAGAGTAAATTTAATTGAGGAGAAATGTTAAGTTCTGATTATTTTAGAGCAGCTGGCGACCTCATTATACAAAATTAAAAAATTTTTTTGTGGAGTTAATTTTTTTCAATAAATGTATTTCAATTTTCCCCATATCAAAAAATAAATAAAGAATATATTTTCTCCTTTCAAACTTAATGCTTAAAAGATAACTTCCATGCTGTAAGTCCTATGAAGAAACCTTTCAGACTGTGGGCTCTTAACTACTGTTGCAAAGGGGTTGTGTATTACAGATATAAACAGTGAAGCCAGGATTTCTTACAAGCTGTACATTCACAGTGGTTAAACTTCCAGAACATATTTTTCATTTTATGCTTAGTAAAAACTGAATTAATAAAAACAAAAAATAAACTGATCATTTTGAAGCTTTGGTCAGACAACATCTATATATAAATATCTTATTTTCCTGAATGTTTCATTCATTTTATTGCAGCTATCTCAAACATTTAGAAAATTCCTACTTGTAACTAAGAGTTTAGGGTATATCAAATTAAATATGTACATCATGAAGAATATTGGAAGAACAAAAGGAAGTATTTGTGAGAAAATAAAATAGCCTTGAATTCAAACTTTTAAAAAATTATACAAGTTAGACATGAAGTAGGGATTACAACCTCCTTAAGACAGAGAACAACATGCAATTTGTTTCTTTTGTATATTTTTACATAATAGAACAAATTCCAACAAAAATAAAGCTTATATACATTATTAGTATCAAATAAAATAGAAATTGGGCAAAAAAAAATGAAACAGGTATACAAATATCAGAGATTAATAAAAAGATTATTTTACTGGGAAATCTGGCAGCTACAAATAATACTCCTAATAACAATAACTTCAAAATATGTAAAATCAGCCAAAAAAGGCATATTTTTTCAGAAAATTATAAAAATAGAGAGGAAAATATTTGACTAACAATTGTCTAGCTTGATTGAAATAATAGGCTCAATCTAATAATTAGATTCTGACTGCTTTATATCCAAGAACTACTACCAAATAGAGAATATATATTTACTTTTCAGGCATACATGGCATATTTATAAAAATTAATCATGTACTGGCCACACTAAACATTTCATAAACTGATATCACACATGGCACATTTACTGAGCATTCTCCCTTGCAAAAAAAAAAGTAAAGCCACAAGGAAAAACTATACACTGCAAATGTATAAATATATTTCTAATTTATTCATGGCCAAAAGGGGAATCACTGTAGAAATTTTCATATATTTAGAACTGAAAGAAAAAATTAAATATTAAATCCTGGGGGAAGAAACCATCATGGTATTTGAAAAGAAATTTATAATTAAGTGCATTTGTTAGAAAACAAGAGTAACATTAGTTAAGAAGCTAGCTTTCAGTTCAGGATACTAGAAAAAAATTTCTAATAAATAACAATGTCATGAAGTCAAATAAAAGACAGGGAGGGAAGTATTAAAGGCAAATGCGTAAATTAGTAAAATAGAAAAAAAATGTGATCCGTAAAACAAAAAAAACTTTGATTATGTGACAAGACAAATTTTGCAACCACTTTATAATCGACAAAAGCAGAAGTCACCAAAGTACCAGGAAGTAAATAGATAATATATTTTCTAATTATGGTAACTGCTAATTTTTTGTATAGCAAAAGAAAAGAAAATTATTGTTCAATATTATCATAATTTAGATACAAAATTCCCCCAATAATACTCCCCCATCAAAAAGATCTTATAGCAAACTAAAACTATAATGAATAAGTAGGGTTTATCCCAGAGTTCTAAGAATGGCTCAAAATTAGAAAATCTTTTAACTTTATGATAACCTCAGTAGATGCCAGAAAATTATTTAGTAAAGTTCAAAACTGATTCATGATTAAGAAAAGTGGAAACTAGAAAATGAATTCTTTATCTTGGTAATATGTGTCTATTTACAAACCGATAGCATAAAGTTCCTGTTTTGTGATACATTAGAATCATTTCCATTAAAGTTAGGGATTTGAAAAGACGACTGGTGTCATTCCTTTTATTTAACACCATGTAGTGTTAACTGGATGTTCTTGCTGATGTGGGACTCAATATTTTAATGATACCAAGTCTCCTAAAATAACATGTAAAATCAAGGCAGTCCTAATAAAAACCTCAATGTTATTTCCTGACTCTTGGCAAGATAATTCTAAAATGCATATAAAATGGTTAATGTTCAAGAAAAACCTGATCATTTGGAACAAAGAAGGAGACTGTCAGATATAAAATATAGTTAAACTATATAAATAAAATAAGTTGTGGCACTGATACAAGAAAAGACAAGTCAGTGGAACAGAATATGTATGTACATGTGTATGTATACACACATGAAAATTAGCATTTAATAGAAATGGCATTTCAATTCTTGGGGACAACTGATCTATTTGCAAATTTTGTTGGTTTTATTTTTTATACATTAATATTTCTATACATTATTTTTATATAATATAAATGATAGTATACATTATACTACCTTTCTGCATTTAATAGAATATTTAAATAATACACTTAAATCTCAATTTCTCAATCATTTTCCTAACCTTAATATGTGTGATATGTTATATATTAAACCATTATAACTAAGAACTTTCAGATGCTTAATCACATCAGTTTAAAGCAACTTTGTAGACATTTACTTTGAACTTCTGAGTTAGGGGCTTTTTTTTCTTAGACCCCATAACTCTCTTTCTTGAATTCTCTTTTCTTCCCCCTCGTTGCTGTTGCTGTTGTTTAGTCACTAGTCATGTCCAACTCTCTCGTGACACCATGGACTGCAGCCCTCCAGGCTCCTCTGTAAATGGGATTTGCCAGGCAAGAATACAGGCGTGGGTTCCCATTTCCTTCTCCAGGAGATTTTCCCAACGCAGGTATAAAATCCATGTCTCTTGCATTAGCAGGTGGATTCCTTACCACTGAGCCACCAGGAAATCCCCTTCACTCCCCTAGAAGTCCCTAAGCTTTTTGGCCCCATGGACTGGTTTCATCCAAGTAATTTTCCACGGGTGAGAGGGTTACGGTTTGGGATGATTCAAGTACATTACACTTGTGGTGTACTTTATTGCTGTATTATTATATTGTGATATAAAATAAGAAATAATTATACAACTCACCATCACTTGCCACTCACTTTTATGGTTGATATGAGTCTGCAAGCAATTGATTTATTATGGTCTCTGTGCAGTCAAACCTCTCTGCCAATGATAATCTATATTTGCTGCTGCTCTCCAGCACTATCACCACCCCAGCTCCTTCAGGTGATCAGGGATTAGATTCTCATAAGGAGCATGCAACCTAGACCCCCTGCATGTACAGTTCACAACAGGGTTCTTGTTCCTAGAATGTCACCACTAATCCGACAGGAGGCGGAGCTCAGGTAGTAACTGAAGCGAAGGGGAGCCGCTGCAAATACAAATGAAGCCTCGCTCAATCCACTGCAGCTCACCTGCTGTGCAGCCCAGTTCCTAAGGGGCCACAGACCAGTACTGGTCCATGGCCTGGGGTTGGGGACCTCTGCCCTAGACTCTGCAGTGATCATCTGGAGCAGGGATGAAGTATCCAAAAAGACTGAGTAGGAAGAGATGCTTACCAATTCTCATACTACCTGAAATGATTTTTGTTTTGCCCTCAGTTTTGATTAATAGTGTACCTGGGTACAGAATTCTAAGTTAAAATAATTATTCTGCATAAGACATCTATTCTTTTTTTTCTAGAAGCGAGTGTTATTACTGACAATTGTGATGGTTGTCTGATCTTCATTTCTTGATGACAACCATTCCTCCAAACCCTGAAAGCTTCTAGTATCCTCTCTTTATACTTAGTATTCTGAAATTTCATAAAGATATATCCAAGTGGGTTTTTTCTTTTTTTTTTTTTTTGGTTATTTAATTTCTGTGTTGTTTTTTTTTTTTTGGTAGTCACAGTCCAAAGATCTGTAGGTTTTTTCCCCAATCTAAGATTTCTATGTCTACATCTCTATCCACATCTCTATCTATGTAGTTATTATTTTCCATTCTCTCCATTTTCTTTTCTCTATTTCTCTCAGATAAATATCCTCCACCCAGACTATGTTCTGTAGCTCAAGCCTTTTGAAATATTTCCATATCTTTTGTGTTTTTATTTCGCATGTTAAGAGCTAACCTTATCTTTCTCTTCCATCCTTTCTTTGAGTTTTAAAAAAATATTTCAGCAACTTTTAAAGAATTCTTTTTCTCTGATTTCACAGCATCAAGTTACATTGGAAGGATGTAAGATTATCTACAATGTCTGTAAGGAAAGAAATGGGAAATCTCCCAAAGTTGTTCTTTTTCTCTACAGGAACTTTGTTTCAGCTCATGTTGAATGTTCTCTTTGTTAATCTTTTACTCTTTTGCAATATTTTTTTCCAAATAATCAGAGGCTATTTGTCTATTCAAAATAATAAAGTTCTAGATTTCTTAACAGGGTGGTATGTTTGATTTTCCTGTTTGTAGGTTTCATCCTGAGGTAATGGTTCAGGAGAGCATGAGTTGGCTATTCCTTGCACTGATGCCAAATGGAAAGACCTTGATGGTATACCAGCTTCCCTGGCAGGAGCTCGGACCAACTGTTACCTTTTTTGAAGATTTTTTGCATCAACATTCATGAGGAATATTACTACTCTATTTTTTTTTAATGTAATGGCTTTTAATGATATTGGTATCAGGGTTTTTCTGATCTCATAGAATGAGTTGAGAAGCATTTCCTCTTCTATTTTCTTGAAGACTTTGGGCCAAATCGATGGGATTTTTAAAATTTTTTCTTTTTCTTAAAATGTTTTTTAGAATTCACAGTGAAGCCAAATGGGCCTGGAATTTTCTTTGTGGAAAGTTTTTAAACTATTAATTCAATATGTTTAGTGAATCCATTGTCATATGTATTTCTGTTTAAGTGAACTTTGGCAGTGTCTCAAGAAAGTTAGTGGAGAAGGCAATGGCAACCCACTCCAGTACTCTTGCCCGGAAAATTCCAGGGACAGGGGAGACTGGTGGGCTGCCGTCTATGGGGTCACACAGAGTCGGATATGACTGATGCAACTTAGCAGCAGCAGCAAGAAAGTTAACCATTTCTATAAGTTGTTGAGTTTATCAGTATATAGTTTACTTCCTAATTATCATTTTAATATTAATGTAATCTGTAGTGATGTATCCCCTCTTTCATTTCTGAAATTGGTAAATTGTGTCTTTTTTTTCTCTAATCATTATGACTAAAGATTGATCAACTTTATTGATCTTTTCAAAGAAGCAGTTTTTAGTTTCGTCAATTTTCTCTACTGTTTTCTGCCCCCATTTTACTACTCTTTTTTTTTATAATTTCAGTTTTTTTCTAGATTTTTTAAAATGAAAACTTAGGGCAATAACTTTGGATATTTCTATTTTTCTAATATAAAATTTTAATGCTATAAACCTCCCTTTAAGCTCTGCTTTAGCTGAAAATTTTGATATGTCATTTAAAAAAAATTCAGTTCAAAGGATTTTTAAATGCTTTGATTTCTTCTTTGATCCATGGTTTATTCAGAAATACACTGTTTAGTTTCTAAATTTGTGGGGATCTTTCAGAGATCTTCCTGCTGTTATTTCTAATTCCACTGTTGTAAGAGAAAATTTTTAGGATTTAAACCCTTTTAAGTATATCGAAATTTGTTTTATGGCTCAGAATATCATCACTTCTGAAAAACGTTCCATGTGTATTTGAAAATAACGTGTTTTCTGCTACTGCTTGGTGGAATGTATGTAGATGCTCATTAAGTTCATCAATGGTATTTTTCAGCTCCTCAATATTCTACTGATTTTTAATCAATCATTGAAAGAGTAGTGGTAAAATCTTCAACTATAATGGTGAACTTCTCTGTGTTTTTCCCTTTCTTTCCATCAGCCTTTGTTTTATGTATTTTGAAGCTCTGTCATAGGAACACACACACATTTATGATTACATCTTCTTGATGAATCTACAGAGAGGCCTGCCATGCAGCTTTCCATGGAGTTGCAAAGAGTTGGACATGACTGGGCGACTGAACAACTTCTTGATGAACCAACTTCTTTTATCATTATTATCTCTGGTAATTTTGAAACTGCTTTCTGAAAATAGATTTCTGAAAATCTGGGAAATTCTCAGTTTTTTTCCTTTCTTTCTCATCATGTTAAGAATTTTCTATCTTTTGGACTTTTGTGCCATCATTTCAAAGATAGGAAGGACGTTTGTTTAGCCATCTATCTTGATCTTGAAGTGGAAAAAAAAATAATAAACTCTGAAGACAATTCCCTTATTCAGTAATGTATTTCTCTGGTTATTGGGCTGCAGGATAAGGGACTGTTTCAGACAAGCTTAAGGAGATTTTATGGACATATCAGTCTGGGTTATAGAATAACTGGGTTCTTATGAGATGACCCTAGAGGGAGGTTCTAGATCCATAATATCACTGGCTATTCAGGAGGAGTCTAGAAATCTGATCTCTGACACATGCCTGATTCATTTTCTTTCTAGCTTACTCACTTTCCTCTCTATGAATTATTTTTTCTTTCTTACCATTTGTGCTTCTTTATAGCATTAGACTGCCTTGGTCAAACTATATAACCTCTCCATGCTTTGGTCTCTGAGAGCAGTAACAACTCTTCACAGGTTCATTGTGAAGTTCTCTTAAAACACAGAGCAGCACACAGTATTAATTTAATCTGTCTTAGGGATTACTATTAGGCAGGAAATAAAACCTAGCTAGGAGATGTAATATTTATGACAAGCTGTCTATACACCCATTTCATTAGGTGTGCAAAACCTTATTACATTGTTCCATTTGTCTTATATAAGGTCATGTGATAACTTTCTTTTGGAATTTTATCAGGAAAAAGTTTATCTCTTTTGAAGAATTGATATGCTTCGTTTCATCAGATAATTAGAACTCTCCAGTCCATCATATCTCCCTTTTTCCCAGTCTGCCCAGATTCAGAATTAAATTTAATCTGTTTTTCAGAGGAACTATATTAACTCTAGTGGGGAGCATACTTACATACTTCTCCCATACTAGCCTTTCATTTACTATATATATCTGACAGCTATATAAAATAAAACACTAAGTTTCTTCAATCCTCTCTAGAAAGGAAGTTAGCAAGAAATAAAGCATTATCCTACATAAGTCAAGTTTTAAAGGAGAATGAAAAACTGCTTTCAAAGAACTCTGAATCTAGAGCAGAGTCCTTTCTATATGGCAATTCACTGCAAGAAAGACATTTTACATCGCAGTTCAGTAAATGTACATGTATATTTCACATATATATGTACGTTATATGAAACAAAATTTAAAAGCACTAATACTCAAAATGTTCTGATCGTTTTATAAATATTAACTCAATTAATCCTCATAACCAAAATATGCTACTGGAGATCAGTGGAGAAATAACTCCAGAAAGAATGAAGGGATGGAGCCAAAGCAAAAACAATACCCAGCTGTGGATGTGACTAGTGATAGAAGCAAGGTCCGATGCTATAAAGAGCAATATTGCATAGGAACCTGGAATGTCAGGTCCATGAATCAAGGCAAATTGGAAGTGGTCAAACGAGAGATGACAAGAGTGAATGTCCACATTCTAGGAATCAGCAAACTCAAATGGACTGGAATGGGTGAATTTAACTCAGATGACCATTATATCTACTACTGCGGGCAGGAATCCCTCAGAAGAAATGGAGTAGCCATCATGGTCAATGAAAGAGTCCGAAATGCAGTACTTGGAGGCAATCTCAAAAATGACAGAATGATCTCTGTTCATTTCCAAGGCAAACCATTCAATATCACAGTAATCCAAGTCTATGCCCCAACCAGTAACTCTGAAGAAGCTGAAGTTCTACGGTTCTGTGAAGACCTCCAAGACCTTTTACAACTAACACCCAAAAAAGATGTCCTTTTCATTATAGGGGACTGGAATGCAAAAGCAGGAAGTCAAGAAACACCTGGGGTAACAGGCAAATTTGGCCTTGGAATACGGAATGAAGCAGGGCAAAGACTAATAGAGTTTTGCCAAGAAAATGCACTGGTCATAACAAACACCCTCTTCCAACAACACAAGAGAAGACTCTACACATGGACATCACCAGATGGTCAACACCGAAATCAGATTGATTATATTCTTTGCAGCCAAAGATGGAGAAGCTCTATACAGTCAGCAAAAACAAGATCTGACTGTGGCTCAGATCATGAACTCCTTATTACCAAATTCAGACTTAAATTGAAGAAAGTAGGGAAAACCACTAGACCATTGAGGTATGACCTAAATCAAATCCCTTATGATTATACAGTGGAAGTGAGAAATAAGTTTAAGGGCCTACATCTGATAGATAGAGGGCCTGATGAACTATGGACTGAGGTTCATGACATTGTACAGGAGACAGGGATCAAGATCATCCCCATGGAAAAGAAATGCAAAAAAGCAAAATGGCTGTCTGGGGAGGCCTTACAAATAGCTGTGAAAAGAAGAGAAGCAAAAAGCAAAGGAGAAAAGGAAAGATATAAACATCTGAATGCAGAGTTCCAAAGAATAGCACGAAGAGATAAGAAAGCCTTCCTCAGTGATCAATAGAGGAAAACAACAGAATGGGAAAGACTAGAGATCTCTTCAAGAAAATTAGAGATACCAAAGGAACATTTCATGCAAAGATGGGCTCGATAAAGGACAGAAATGGTATGGACCTAACAGAAGCAGAAGATATTAAGAAGAGGTGGGAAGAATACACAGAAGAACTGTACAAAAAAGATCTTCACGACCCAGATAATCACGATGGTGTGATGACTCACCTAGAGCCAGACATCCTGGAATGTGAAGTCAAGTGGGCCTTGGAAAGCATCACACGAACAAAGCTAGTGGAGGTGATGGAATTCCAGTTGAGCTATTTCAAATCCTGAAAGATGATGCTGTGAAAGTGTTGCACTCAATATGCCAGCAAATTTGGAAAACTCAGCAGTGGCCACAGGACTGGAAAAGGGCAGTTTTCATTCCAATCCCAAAGAAAGGCAATGCCAAAGAATGCTCAAACTACCATACAATTGCACTCATCTCACATGCTAGTAAAGTAATGCTCAAAATTCTTCAAGCCAGGCTTTAGCAATATGTGAACCATGAACTTCCAGATGTTCAAGCTGGTTTTAGAAAAGGCAGAGGAACCAGAGATCAAATTGCCAACATCTGCTGGATCATGGAAAAAGCAAGAGAGTTCCAGAAAAGCATCTATTTCTGCTTTATTGACTATGCCAAAGCCTTTGACTGTGTGGATCACAATAAAATTCTGAAAGAGATGGAAATACCAGACCACCTTACCTGCCTCCTGAGAAACCTGTATGCAGGTTAAAATGCAACACTTAGAACCAGTCATGGAACAACAGACTGGTTCAAAATTGGGAAAGGAGTATGTCAAGGCTGTATATTGTCACCCTGTTTATTTAACTTATATGCAGCATACATCATGTGAAATGCTGGGCTGGATGAATCACAAGCTGGAATCAAGACTTCTGGGAAAAATATCAATAACCTCAGATATGCAAATGATACCACTCTAATGGAAGAAGGTAAAGAGGAACTAAAGGGCCTCTTGTTGAAGGTGAAAGAGCTGGCTTAAAACTCAACATTCAAAAAACTAAGAAAATGGCATCCAGTCCCGTCACCTTGTGGCAAATAGATAGGGAAACAATGGAAATAGTGACAGACTATTTTCTTGAGCTCCAAAATCACTGTGGATGGTCACTGCCGCCATGAAATTAAAAGACACTTGCTCCTTTGAAGAAAAGCCATGACAAACCTAGACAGCATATTCAAAATCAGAGACATCATTTTGCTGACAAAGATCCATATAGTCAAAGCTATGGTTTTTCCAGTAGTCATGTATGGATGTGAGAGTTGGACCATAAAGAAAGCTGAGCACTGAATTAATGCTTTTGAACTGTGGTGTTGGATAAGACTCTTGAGAGACCCCTGGACTGAAAGAAGATCAAACTAGTCAACCCTAAAGGACATCCACCATGAATATTCATTGGAAGGACTGATGCTGAAGCTGAAGTTCCAATACTTTGGTCACCTGATGTGTAGAGCTGACTCACTGGAAAAGACCGTGATGCTGGGAAAGATTCAGAGCAGGAGGAGAAGGGGATGACAGAGGATGAGATGATTGGATGGCATCATCAACTCTATGGACATGAATTTGAGCAAACTCAGGGTGATGGTAAAGGACAGGGAAGCCTGGAATGCTGCAGTTTATGGGGTCACAAAGAATCAGATACAACTAAGTGTCTGAACGACAACAACAATGCATTGTGGGAGTCCTAGGAGAAGAGGACAGAGGGTGTGTAGATAGATTCTTTTCAGAAAAATGATAAAAATTTCCCAAATTTGATAAATGTCATGAATATAAATAGTTGAGAAGTTCAATAAACTCTATGTGGGAAAATTCAAAGAGATCCACACTGAAACACATTACCATCAAACTCCCAAAAGCAAAGTGTGAATCTTTAAAGTGGCAACAGAGGAGCAACTCATTAGATATACAGGATCATCAATAAGTTTTTAAGCAGATTTCTCACTAGAAACTCTGGAAGCCAGGAAGGAGGGTCTAAAATGTCCAAAATGCTAAAAGAAAAAAAATTGTCAATCAATAATTCTACATTTGGCCAAACTGTACTTCTCAAGTGAGGGAGAAATTAAGAATGTTCCCAGATAAACCAAAACTGAGGAACTTTATTTTTATTGGACCTGCCCTTCAAGAAATGCTAAAAGCAGTCCTGCAGATTGAAATAAAAGGACAATAGACAGTGATGTGAAATCACATAAAGAAATAAAGGTCCAACACATGTAAACCTGTGGCGGATTCATTTTGATATTTGGCAAATCTAATACAGTTATGTAAAGTTTAAAAATAAAATAAAATTAAAAAAAAAAAAAAAAAAAAAAAAAAAAGAAATAAAGGTCTCAGTAAAGATAGACACATGGTCAATTACATAAGTTAGTATTTTTGTAGTATTAATAATAATTGGTAACTTCACATTCTGTTTTTTACATAATTTAAGAGACTAATAAACTTATACAAATAGTTATTCTAAGAGTTAGTATTACTGTAACTTTGATATATAACTCCACATTTTGTTTTGTACGTAATTTAGGATACAGCATTAAAAATCAATGTATTAATATGTGTGGGAGCAAGGGATATCTGGGAAACTTCCCCTCAGTTTTGCTGTGAACCAAAAACTCTAATAAAATATAAAGTCTTTCTATAACAAAATGATCGGTTTATGTCATTGGAACACATAAACATCATGCATTGTTGGTGAGAAAGCACAGTGCATTGTTGTTGAGAATGAAAAATTGTATAGCCATTGTAGTGGCAGCATCGTGGTTCTCAAAAAATTTAAAATAGAGTTACCAAATTTATTTAGCAATTCTACATCTGAGTATATACAGAGAAGAATTGAGAATAGGGTCTTAAAGAGATATTTGTCCACGCATGTTCACATTAACCTTATTCATAACAGGAAAAACACTGAAGCAAGCCAAGTGCCACTGACAGATGAATGGATAACCAAAATATGGTATAAACATACAGTGGAATACTAGTCAGCCTTAAAAAAGGAAGGAAATTGTTACAAATACTACAACATGGAAGAACCCTGAGGACTCTACAAGCCCTAGGAAAGTATACAAGGATTTGTGAGTCCATAGCCTGATTTTACTTTAAGCACTGAGAAGATGACACCATTTATTACAACATCTCCATTTTCCAACACAGAAAACAGAACAGGGTACGGATATGAGTCAGGGGGATGATTTTGATAGAACTGAAGCAAGATGAACATAACAGAGAATGGAACAGAGTCAAATTAGTTTCGGATATTCCCATGCAAGTTTTTCTTAATATGGACAGAACACAACATCAGAGACAAAGCTCACATAGTAAAATCATCTGGCTTCCTAAATGACATATGATGTGCCTGGGTCGTTGTTGACCCCACTTTGATTTCAACTGATTCAACCTCTGTGGTACCTGGGTGCTTATCCCCTTTTATCACTTTGTTCTTCATTACTAAATCTCCCAAGTGATTTCTAAATACAGCGCCATTATGCACTTCCAGGTTTATGAGCTATTGTACGAAGAGTCACAGTCTTTGACTATATTCTACACGTAATTCAAAGCAATCTTATCATGGTAACAATAAGTTTAAGCAGTTAATAGACATTTTAGAAAACTGCACAGCTTCACAAGCTATGCAAATTATGTTGTTTAGTACAGCATAAAAAATTTCTGAAAAGTTTATTGTAAGTTGAAATTAAAAACATTTCCCCTACTTGGTTAGCACTACTGTGTTTGAAATGTATCTCTTACTAAAAACTGTCTTCTAAACATGATGAAAATGATACCTGCTACAAAATAAAATATGTAACTATACACATTTAAAGAAAAAAGGTAAATTAATATTGCTACCTAAATCTACATTAAGTGTAGATTTAGGTAATGTTTACATTAATGAATGTTTTAAAAGCCAAAGAAAAATGATAGACGGCAGTTAAAGAAAGTGAAACTGTCTACATGTGTTTCATATACAGGATCTCTTTTGAACGCTCATAAGAATTTTCTGTTATTATTACAGTCTCCCAATAGTTGTGGAAATCAAAGATTAGTGAAGTCAGGTGACCTGCAACAAATTCCACAGGTTTTAAGTAGCAAAGCCAAATTTCCAGCTGAGGAAGAACTCTCCCCTAATAGCTAGAACTTTAATGTCATGATTCCCATGATTCCTATGCTTTTCTCTTATAAAGCTTTTTTAAGTCTACTTAAAGCTGTTAAGTTTAAACACCATATGTGAAAATTAACATTTTAAAGCAAACTTTTAAAGGACATAAAGACATAAATGCCTAAGAAATTGGCATTTCTCTGTTTTGTTGACATTTAAAATCTTTCCTTTTTATTTACTTAGATTTGGTTTTGGTATAAACTTGAGATCCCTTTTGCATCCAGCAAACAATTTTTAAAAGTTCCATTCCTCTGCATTTTTTTATATTCCCAAACTGTAAACTTTATTGATATCAATATTCTTTTTCAAAAAATTATGGTCAAAAATTTTTTTCTTTCCTAGTTTCACATCTTAGGGATCTGCTGTGGAAAACAGTACCAGATTGTAAATAAGTAAATAAATAAAAATAAAAAGGAATGGCATCTCTCTTCCATTCCCATCTGTGTTCTCTGCTATTGCTTATTTTGTTTATATTCAGGAGAAAGTAAGGATTAATTGTCTCTCTACTTAAGAACACCAAAATCCTGTCTCTTTTTCTTAAATCAGGAAGATCTTTTTTTGAAATTTTGTTTTTAATTGGAGGACAACTGTTTCACAGTGTCGTGCTGGTTTCTGCCTTACAACAACATGAATCAGCAATGAGTATGCAAAGGAAGAAAATATTAAAATCTAATTTGCTTCTGAGAAGCAAAGTGGGTCATTGTCCTTTCCTTCTCTCTTCTGCCTATTCCTGTTAGTCATGTAGCCATTTATTTGGCAACTGGAATCTTCAGAAAGTTGAATTGTCAAAACTCTGTATGAATTTATCACTTTAAAAAGAGGAGCAAAGTGTTTTGAAGAAAAAACAAAATATCACAAAATTATTTAAAAGTAAAGAAGATGAATGAAGCAGAGGAAGAGCTCACCTAAAGGGCCTAAATTCCCCTAATATTATCTTGAAATATTATATTCTGAATAAACACCTTCACCATATTATAGATATTCTAAGAGCCTGACCATATTGCCAAGCCAAATGCTAAATTTGCTGACAACAAGGATAAAAGTAAAAGTTTCAGTTGCTCAGTCATGTCCAACTCTGCAATCCCATGGCTCCTCTGTCCATGGGATCTTCCAGGCAAGGATACTGGAGTGAGTAGCCATTTCCTTCTCCAGGGGATCCTCCCAATCCAGGGGTCGGACCCTGGTCTCTTGCATTACAGGCAGATTCTTTACTATCTGAGGCACATGGGAAGCCCCATAACAATTATGTCTGTCATTTATAAAAGCACTTTTGGAAGACAGTTTTGAAATATTTTCAAGATGAAAATCTAAGACTGACAAATACTAATTTATCTTAAATGAGTAGTGAGTCGCTCAGTCGTGTCTGACTCTTTGTGACCCAGTGGACTATACAGTCCATGGAATTCTCCAGGCCAGAATACTGGAGTGGGTAGCCTTTCCCTTCTCCAGGACCTTAACTGAGCAAGTAAGGTACAATTCAAAGGCAGGATAGAAAGGTTGTGTTGACCAAGTGACACTCAGTAAACACCAACTGGTGACGCTGAAAGATATTCTCAAAGAAGAAAATATCTTAGAGATGCACACAATTTTGAACTAAATCTATTCTTCTGTATAATAGAATTTGATATCTGAACAGAAAATAATATTGAACAGATTAACATTCTCTGTCCCTTGATAATTTTGCTTATTTGTATCCTCATATACATAGCTAAAGCTGTAAAAACTGCCCCCAAGAAAATTTTATTTGAATCTATAAATGACACTTTTATTATTTAGCTACTCAAAGCAATTATGATAATAAGTGGTACTTTAAGTATCACTTAAATAATGTACTCTGATAATACAGAATAAAAAAGCACAAAATATAGAAATACAACATAATCTTTAGTTGTTAAAGATCAGTCAAATACTATCAATGAACTACTCAACCACTTATTTAAGAAAATCAAAATATCATTATTAGGCATAGCAATAATCTGGTCAATTAAGAAGTATAGAATACTATACTAGAATTCCTTCTGTAAATGTAGATGATAAAAATCTCAGAAGCCCTTTGCCTTTGAACCATTTTACCCAATCCAAAGTAAAATGATTTCCCCATCAATTGGGTTTGGCCATTCCAGTAACAACTACTTTAGCCTGTCCTGCTCAATTATTCATTTAAATTTTATACTCTTACTTGTAAACATAATACACTTTTGAGGAATTAAACTTCCTCAATACAACAGTGAATCAGCTACCTACAATGCTGAACTAAAAATGCTGTAATCAAAGAATATCATAGCACAATACATTTCATGGTGTTAGTAATCTAACAGTTATTCTTCACCCATTTATTAATTTAACATTTAGCTATTGAGCTCTGCCTGTGGTCAAACAGTCTGGAGGAAAACCACAGAACATGGCATCCTGGAAGCTACAAGCATAAAATGTTCAAAGAGAAAGAACTCAACTCTATCAAATAGTGTGAAGACATCAAGAAAGACAAGGACAGACACATGACCACTAGATGTGATTTAAAAGGGGGATACTGATCACAATAAACAGATTTCAGTGCGTTCTGAGTCTGGAAATCTATTTAGAGTCAATTTCAGTTGGTCTCAGAATGGGATATAGAAATATGGAAATAGTGCTTCCGGTTGGTTACTGTTAAAAGTAGAGAAAAATGGGGTAGAATCTGGAAGAGGATAAGAAGTCAAGATAAATACTAGAGTAGATATGAATGCTGATGAGACTGAATCAATGCAAAAGAAGAAATTGATGATGTAGCAATTAAACATGTTTAACTGCTGGAGAAAGTCTTGGAACAAATAAGAGGGGATGGCACCTGGAGTACAAGTAGAGACATAATCCTTAGACGAGAACAGGAACTTTCCAACCCATTGCAATAGGAGGGACACGGAGTGTGAGTTTATGTATTAGTACCAATAGTTTTGTAAATTTTAGAGTAGACAGTGAAGGGTTATTCTGGGACTAGACAAAAAACACATCCACATTACAGGATATCAAAGCTAATGGACATGAATTATGTAAGTATACATTTCTATTATCATCTTAGGGAATAAGGCAGTCTAGAGAGGCATTTGAGGATATATCTTAGATATTGCTTTGCTTGATTGAAAATCTGATTCATCCATTTCTCCCCATTATGTCCTTGTATAGTGAGGACCTGTGACTCACCAGTTTGTTCATTATACAATGCTAACAGATAAGGAGCCAAACTTGGAATATGTCTTCTTTGGCAAGTTTTATCCAACATCTTAGTTTTCTCTGATTTTTTCCCAGACCTCTAGGCTACATCTCACAGTATAATCAGTATTCATTCATTGCATATTTATTCCCTACTTGTACTGTCTCAAATAGAGATAAAGATGAGACCAAATATTTTACAATAAAATAACACTGTTTCTCGCTCTGTGAAAATTCTAGTATTAGATATAAAGTAGGCACTTAATAAATGCTTCCTGCATTTATCTTTTATCTTTTTAGAGTAGAATGGCTGATTAAAAGTTGTATGCAGAAATTGCTCGGAATATGCATAATTCCTCATGGCATTCTGTTGGGTATTGCTGGGAGATGCTGAAATCAATTTTGTCCTTTACATGCTATTCAATTAGTTTGTTTAGGGCAAGGTCTAGAATGTGTATCAGTCAGAAGCATAATAGTGAGTCAAGTACAAGAACTTTCTACTAAGATTTGTACCCACTATCTTAGGGAAAGAGCTCTGATCTAAAAAAGGATTCAAGTATAGGTAGGTTTAAGTAGAATTCAATGTTAAAGATTCAGAACTACCCACTGCTACTTGTTTTGTGTAGAGCAAAGAATCTACCTGCAATGCAGGAGACCCAGGTTCAATCCCTGGGTCTGGAAGATCCCCTGGAGAAGGGAATGGCTATCCACTCCAGTATTCTTGCCTGGCAAATCCCATGGACAGAGGAGCCTGGCAGGCTGCAGTCCATGGGGTTACAGAGTTGGACATGACTGAATAACTAACAATTTCACTTTTACTTCTTTAGTGAAAAAAATATTTATAAGAGAACACTCATCAGTACAGCCTATTCTGGACTGTTTTAGAATAATGTTTTCTTCAGTGCAGACTGAAAGCAAATTTTAAGTATAAAGGTGTCTAGTTTGTTAAATAAGTGAAGCCTAAGTTTAACTCCAAATTTAATTCCTAATTCTTAAGTGAATTATAGCTAGTTATTATATTTATTTTTTTAGATATCCCATATTTAAATCAAAATGAAAATATCACTCACATATATTTTTCTTTTAAGAAGGAACACACCATGAGACTATATTGACCTTTAATTTTATCCAACAGGATACTTCACTTTCACTTTTCACTTTCATGCATTGGAGAAGGAAATGGCAACCCACTCCAGTGTTCTTGCCTGGAGAATCCCAGGGACGGCGGAGCCTGGTGGGCTGCCGTCTATGGGGTCGCACAGAGTCGGACACGGCTGAAGCGACTTAGCAGCAGCAGCAGCAGCAGCAACAGGTTACCATGGAAAGTTAATGAATTAGCAACTAGAATAGCATTTAAAAACCAAAGGTCCCAGATATTACACTTGGCAGTCAACAGAACTCCAAGGAAGACAGTGATTATATTTACTGTAAATTTTGTCACTCTATAAAATAAAGTGGCTATGGATAGAATGAACTATTCCATTTTTCCAGCTATATGCATATTTGACAATTATCTAATGAAATATATCAAGAGACTTAGAATTTTAAACTGTATGAAAACCTACACCAAAACCATCAATAGGAATACCTCTTCAATGGAATCCCATAGCACTAGATAATATACATAGAGAAACTCTTTTAAAAGCATTTGTTGTATAAAATATTTTAATATTTTAGCCATTTAATAAATTCCATAAGATGCATGTGCATATATAAGATTTCTATTTGTCAATACTTACATCTAAAAAGCTGATAATAACAGAGTCAACACATCTATAGGTAAGAAATATTAAACCTGGTTAGCTATTATTCTAGGTTTCTATTTATTTCTCACTAATTTACATGGATTTTTATACTATTTTTACTCAGACCACATATTAGGTTCTAACTAGCAGTAAAATGGCAAAGTTTACATTGTTCATTAAAAAAATACATGGAATTATTTTTAAATTAACCAATAAACTATGATCCATTATTTCTTTTTGTAGGTTTTTGATGGGAGAGAAAATATACATTAGTCAGGGATTTCTTTTTAATCACCAGGAAAAAAGATAACACAACTCTTTCTCTTAAAGCATTTTTCCCCCATGGAGGCAATATACCCTAAAATGGAAGCTATTAAGCAATCAATGACACAGACTTAACTAAAATATTGCAAATACGATAGTATAATACCTTAGTAAATACGAGAATTTTGAAAGTCATAAAATTAAAGATTTTTTTGATATGTATAAGATCAATAGACGTGACTTATCACTATTTAATATGAGCTTTAATTTTTAAATGCCATGTTCCAGTGAAAAAATGAACTGCACAGGAAAATTGAAATTTCAACAAATAATCAAGACAAAAAAACAAACTTTATATTAAAGTACCTTTAAGAGGTATATACTTACGCAGCAACCTCCTCTTTTGACAATCCTTTGAAATTCACCTCCAGATAATGATCTATGTCATCTTTTTCTTTGATCAGTTCAGCCCTAAATGAAATGGAAAGAAATAATAAAGAACTGCCTTATCGAGGTGAAAAGCTACCAAACATAAAATGCCACCAGGAGAACAGGAATATTCAGGGTATAATATCTTAGATAATAAATGTTCTGCAAGAGCTACAGAGTTAGGCTCTTCATTGATAATTTCAAATTTTTAACTTTCTTGAATGGAAAAAGGGAAGAATACTGAACTCAGTGTGTAAACAAATAAAACACCAACACACTAAAATAGTCTACATTCTTAAATAAATGGGGTTTTCTCCTCAAAACTTTTAAGATCTTCCATTTTACTTATGTTCTCTCACAACCTTCCAGCTACAGAAGTCAGATTGTGTTCAGCACAGTATCGTGAACTAAAAAACCCCTATTTGATACAAATGTGTTGAATTTATTCGTTGAAAACATAGAATTTTGCTCTGACATTCTGTTCGAGTGGTTTTTAAAAATCACACATAAAACTCAAATTACTATTAAAAGTTCAAGCTGAAAGTGATTTTAAGAAGACTTTAATTAGAAATATATTACACATGTAATATACTCATTCTTCATACCCCTTGCACCTTTAAGAATAAGCAGCCTATTAACATATCATGACAACTGAAGTACAGAATACACAAGTATCTCTTTTTATTCAGAAGCTAATGGAGAATGTTGATTAAAAAATTTCCCTTAAATGGTTATGATAAAAATGTTTTTCTTTAATAAAAAGAATTCAAAAATTTTTTTCTTTAAAATCTGTCTTATCCTAGGGATGTGACACTGATTTATGTTTTTGCTTATGTTGAAAAGAAAATGTAAACTCAGTTATTACAAAATGACAGGAAGAAGAAGCTAGCTTTTTCAGATTTTGCAAATATTTCACGTTGCCCAAAAGGAAGATGGAAAATAAGAATGTATATACTGAAGTTATGCCTCTATCAAAAATGTTGCTTTTCAAATTATTTGAAAGTAAACTTATAATTTTCTGCAATTCTATTTTACAGTTTCTACAAATTTCATTTCTATTACAAAAGAAAAGTTTAGCTGAACCTATTTATTTTGGTCCAGGGGCTTTGGTCTCTGCCAGAAATACCAAAAATGAGGTGTGGTCCTTCTTCGAACAAAGCAGTCTCAAAATACTTTGATCATTATGCCTTGTAGGAATTAAAAGGCATGCATAAAAAGATAATCAAACCTACATATGCAAATTATTTATGTTGATAAATAATATGTGCATAATTAAAAATCAATAAAACTAGAAGTGGAAACTTCTAAGTAACACAGTCTTAGTTAATATGCATAATTACAATCAAAAACATCAAGTTCCTGCCCTGCAGGTTTTCGGCCCAAGACGAAAACTCCCTGAATTCAGCAGCCATTCACAGGCAGAGAAGGTTTGATGTATTTTCAAGCTCTAGTATCATTTCAGGCGCTAAATCATGACTGCTAGTTTACCCTCGGAGTAAGACTGTGTCTTCCTTCCTCCAAAACATAAATCAGAATCGGGATCTTGTGGTTTAGATGCTATACAACTTTCACGCCTAAAGCTTCTGCTTTCAATTTTTCTACACATATTTTAAAAAGGAAATGTATTTCCAAAGCTTTGCAGGAACCATAATATAATGGCAGTAGAAAATAAAATGACCAAATGAGCACCTGCCTGATAAATAAATATATTCTTAATTTTTGAATAAGATTTATCAATCTTTCTGAAACAGCAAATTTGAATATTCTGAATATAAAAATGTACTTTTGCCTTTAAACAATTTTTATTGCTGAGATATGTTACTGACATTTCTTACTGCAAGAAATTTCTTCTGTAGGGAAAAAAAAGAAAGCCAGGGTCACATACCTTGGAATTGTTCTTGGTGAGCATGGCAGCTTCTGTCTAGCCAAGGCCGTAAGCTTTGGGCGTGTCATGGGCAGCGGGGGCAGGGTAGTCATTTTGGACTGCCAAAAAAAAATAAACAAACAGAAATGGTATTTAAACAGTAAATCATTCAAAGACTCTTTTAAGACATTATTAGAGATCTAGTCAGTCATCTGAGCTGAGAATGCCTCTGCGTGTAGATCTTTAGCTCTGTTATTCAGGCATGAAGTGAGTGAATTCTGCAGGTGGCTTCTCTCATTATTTTTCTTACTATCTGCCTTTTGGCCAATTTATTACTTGTCTGCATCTCCATCACAAAGTAGAGAAGAGAAAATCTGATAAATGTGTTGGAGATTCAGACAACTAGGAGCTTTGGTATGGGTTCTGTCAGTAGAGCTGGTTGCAATTAAAAAGTGAAGATTTTTAGGGCAGCTATAGATATCAAATACTCATGCTTTGCTCTCCTGTTACAAACAATAACTAAAAATTGTTCATACTTTGCCATTTTCTAAAAACTTTCTCACAAATAAAGGCTTTCCCTTAGAAGTGCTAAATGCTAAGAACAATTCTCAACAAGGAGACCGCTGGGCATATATCTGGAAAAGATGAAAACCAAAAAGAAACATATGCACCAATGTTTGCAGCAACACTATTTATAGTGACTAAGATGTAGAAGCAAACTAAATGCCTATTGAGCAAAGAATGGATAAAAAAGATATGGATAAAGAAGATAATATTTCATACACAATGGAATATTACCCAATCATAGAAAAGAATGAACTAATGCTATTTACAGCAACAATGGATGGACCTAGAGATTATTATACTAAGTGAAGAAGTCAGATAGAGAAAGACAAATATCATATGATATCACTTATATGTGATATATGTGGAATGTGGAATCTTTGTATGTCGAATCTTTTAAAAAAACTATACAAATTACCTTATTTACAAAATAGAAACAGACTCACAGATGTGGTAAACAAGCTTATGATTACCAAAAGGGAAAGGGGGGAGGAATAAATTAGAAATTTGGAATTAACAAATACACATTACTACATATAAAATAAATAACAGAATCTACTGTGTAGCACAAGGAACCATATTCAATATCTTGTAATCACCTATACTGGAAAATAATTTGAAAAAGAGTATACATATATTATATGTATACAGGAGCTTCCCTGGTGACTCAGATGGTAAAGCATCTGCCTGCAATATGGGAGGCCCAGGTTCAATCCCTGGGTTGGGAAGATCCCCTGGAGAAGGCAATGGCAACCCACTCCAGTACTCTTGCCTGGAGAATCCCATGGAGAGAGGAGCCTGGTAGGCTGCACTCCACGGGGTTGCTAAGAGTCGGACACGACTGAGCGACTTCACTTCACCACATACATATATTCAGATATATATAACTGATCACTTTGCTATATGCTTGAAACATTGTAAATCAACTATACTTCAATTTAAAAGTGTAGTGGTTTAAAAAAGATTGCTTAAAACAACAATCAATGTATTACCTTTCATTTTATGTGGGTCAGGAATTAGGAGAAGGCACAGTGGGGATAGCTTTTCCCTACTCCATTTTGACTGGGGCCTCTGCTAAGAAGACTCAGAAGTTTAGGGGTAACTCAGTGGTGGGAAACAGGAAATACCTATAAGGTCTTCACTCATGTATCTGGTAGTGAATGCTATTAGCTGAGACCTCAGCTGGGGCTATCTATCAGAACACATACATGTGACCTCCTCATATGGCTTGGGCTTCCTCTTAGCCTGGCAGCCTCATACTTCTTAAGTGGTTGATCAGGGCTAGAAAGGCAAGTACCCAAAGAAAAGCCAAGTGGAGGCTGTATTCCCAGGGTCTGGCTTTGGAAGTCACATAGCATGACTTCCATTGTAAAAATAGGCTGCCTAGAGTTAAGGCTAATGAAATAGACTCACCCACTGAGGGGAAAGCATTGAAGTCACATTGTAAGAGGAAGGTGCGGGATGGAAGATATTGTTGTGGCTATCTTTGGGAAATGCAATATGCCACAGTGGAGAAAGTAAGTGAACCATAATGAAGGTAGATCTATAAAATCAAGTTATCTAAATCTTACTTCAAAAAGGAAGAAGTGTGGGCGTGATGTTGATGGCCTTATAGTGGAAAATCATCACATGTTACAAGCACTTTCAGATACAAAAGAACTCACCTTCTCCTGTTGGAAGACCAGAGCCTCTTGATTCTACCACCGCTATCTCCACAAGTTTTGACCTCTACCATTTGACTTCTACATCTATCGTTATGGGTCACATACCCATAAGCAAGGCTTGTTTCAGGTTCTAAATCACTTCCTCCAGTATTTATTTTCTGTGTGACCTAGGGTAAATCACCATGAATCTGGGCCTTAAATATAATCAACAAATATGCATTAAGCTACTACTTCGTGCCAGGTACTATTTTATGTGCTGAAGATGAGGCAGTGAACAAAAACACAAAAATCTCTAACCTCACAGAATCTATATGATAGGGTCAGTATGGTGGGGAAACAGACAATACACAAACAAGCAAAAATAACACAGAAGATCAGATGATGATGGGATCTATAGCTGAAAATCAAGCAGGGAACTAAAAAGGATCCAGTGCTCACCAGTAGCCAGAGATGAATAACAGCAGAAAAATATGACATCAGATAAGTTAAGGAGAAATTTGGTGGTGTTCTGATGATATGGGGTCTTGAAGACTACTGTAAAAAACTAGGACTTTTACACCGATTGGAGGGTTTGAGCCCAGGAGTGACACAGTTTGACTTCTATCTTGAGAGGATTACTCTGGCATCCCTTTTGGACTTGGACTGTAGGAGGCAGAAAGGAGGACATGGAGACCAGCTGGAGGTTGCTATGAAATCTGGATGACAGAGGATGGTGGTTTAGGTAGAGGTGGAGAGATGCGGTCAGACTCAAGGTAGGACTGCCTGTGGCCTGCAGAGACAAGCTATTCCTCTAGAGCTGTGTTCAAAGCCATAGCAAGATGGAGGCTGGAAAAGCAATGAGATTTGAGGAAAAGTCTTTTGAAACTCAGTGTGGAAATAGGCAGTCTAGTGTTTCTGAAAAAAAAAAAAAATTACCTTGGCCTGAAAATAATTATTTGCATAATAAAGAGAAAATTCTAATGGAGATAAGTGTCATGTTTTAGATATAATGCGTGTGTGTGTGTGCTCAGTTGTGTCTGACTTTTTGTGACCCTTTGGACTGTAGCCCGCCAGTCTCCTCTGTCCACGGGGTTCTCCAGGCAAGAGTACTGGGGTGGATTGCCATTTCCTCCTCCAAGGGATCTTCTTGACCCAGGGATCAAACCCGCATCTCCAGTGTCTCCTGCACTGCAAGTGATTCTTTACCACTGAGCCATGGGGGAAGTCTATAGAATCCTAATATTGCCCAGATTATTAGTGTATGATATGATCCTTGAAACATAAGGTCTACTTATTTTTATACAGTTATAGTTTTAAAGCACTCAGTCTAAATAGCAAATGTTAGTCATCTCCTCCAAAACAAACATTTAAGAAACATAATGTATTACATGCCATAACTTCGTAAGAAAGTTCCTTAACTTTTTTGTATATAAAAATTTGTATTTTTCTGATCAGATGTTATATCAACTTGTTGAGTTAACTGGATAAACAGAACTTACTAAATGACAATATTGTATAGAACATGTAGTGAGAAGTTAAAGCTAAGGCAGAATTAGACCTGGTGAACAGATTTAAAGGGCAAAGGCTCCCCAATCCTACTCCTTGTGAGCCTGTTTCAGAGAAGCTGCGAAGACTCTGGATTGCAGAGTCCTCAGCTGTTATGGAACAAATCAGAGCGAATCTGGGCCATCTCAGCTCCTAACCCTAGACCTGTCTGCCCCCAGGGGATTTGGAAAGGGAAAGAAAGGAACCTTGTTCTTGATTCAGTCTGGACATTCCTTCCCTGACAAATGAAGACTCTGTTCTGACAGCCCCTATGCTTACCAAAGGCATAGGGCAGAGGTGATCTCTGCATAATCTTAGGGACCTTTGAAGGGTTAAAACCAGAAAAAGGTACTTGCAATTTCTTCAAACACTAGGAAGACCCAGACACTTGTACACAGTGGGACCAAATATATTTCCCAGGTGGCACCAGTAGTAAAGAACCCACCTGTCCATGCAGGAGACATAAGTGACGCAGGTTCAGTCCCTGGGTTGGGAAGATCTCTTGGAGAAGGGAATGGCTACCCCCTCCAGTATTCTTGCCTGGAGAATCTTATGGACACAGGAGCCCGGTGGGCTATAGTCCATGGGGTCACAAAGAGTCGGACATGACTAAGCAACTTAGCTTGCACACAGAGGGACCAAACCCCAGAAACTCAGCGCCATCTCACATATTCCAGCAAGGCTTGTATAAGCCTCCCAAGAGCTGGCCCACCAGGTTGTGATATAAAATTAATCCTCACTGATGTTTACTTGGGTTAGACCAGTTTTGCTAGAAAATACAAGCATCTAATAAAATCTTATGCACATGTTAGATGTGGAGAGGAACATGTCTTCTTTGTCACACAGATCAACTGTGATTTTTTTTTTTTAATCTGAGTCAACGTTTCCAACCATTAAAGTTTCAGCTGCCAGTTCCTTCATTTTGCTCTCCTCTGATCTAAGAACATTAGCAGCAGGAGCACCTTTACTCTTAAATTTAGTTTAATGTAAGTATTGCAAGCCCTGCTGGCAAGCCTCAAGGCACAACTCTGAATGGGGGGTGGTCAGAGCTGAATGATAAGGTGGAAAAAAATTATTAACTGTGTGCTGGAAAAAATATCCCTCAACCATTCTATGTTGAAAGTTTAAGCTCAAAGTTAGGGTGGAATGTGACGGGCTCCCTTCGCTGCTCTAAGCCCCACATCCTCCCTAGTCTATGCCTGTTGGGAAAGGGGGATTTGTTTTTTACAATCCATACATGGCTATGTAAAGATATTTTGTTTTACATAATAGGTAGCTGTTGAACCAAATTTTATGACAGACATAATATTTGAAATGCATCAAATATGTAAAAGGATCCTGTAACATATTATTTTCCTATCTAAGTAATCACCATCTCTTTTATGTCTGATCAGCTCAGTCTTATTTCTGCTGAATGTTCTTAGAGTAGAAAATAGCTGCATTTTAGCATATAGAAGCAAACCAAGGGGAAAACAAGTGAGAAAAAATGCAAGCACACTTAGGGGCCTGTCATTTCAGGCTGAAATCATACCTGTTGAGTGAAGAAAGCCTTTTGTTCTTTGTTAATATGAACAGTATCATTTTCCTGGTGCGGACTAGAGAGTGTTCCCTGCTTTCTAGTGGGCTCCATCCAGAAGGAATGGGACTAGTGCTGGGAGTGGCTGATCTAGGCCTGAAGCAGAAATGGAACCCATCATCCTTCAAAACTGACACTTTATCAGGGTCCTCCTAGCTCCACACCACACATGATGGGTGCTACCTCAAGATGGGTACCTAAGGGAGAATCATGAGGGGTACTTCCCTGGCTGGTACCCAAATAAGCCTAGCCCTAGGAGGTCAGGGTGAAGCTGTCTGTTAGGGGACCCAGAGGCAGCTCCCCCAGTGCTACCAAATGGGCAGAGTACTCTAGGCACCACAGGAGCTGAGACAAAGATCAAAAGGTTGCCCTAAGCCATTCCACTGTTGGTATTCAGAGGAGATTTGGTGGATTCTTTGATCTCCTGGTTGGCTCCTGTATCACAGTTACAATCTCTAAGTTTGGCCCCCACATGCAAAGACAAATGAGAATGGAGAAATACAGGATGAAAGGTTTGAGAGAGGTGGATCAGGCTGAATGTGTCCCATGGTGTGAGTTTAAGTTTCTGGCCCCCAAGTAAAATTCTTCAAAGAGTAACCCTCTTTCCCCCACAATTCCCAGAGATACCCTTATCAAGAAACACAAAAGGAAGGAGAAGCCTAGAGTTGTATAGACACCGGCTACCTGGGGAGTAACTATGTTTGAGGCTGACCACTATCTCCAGAATTCAGTCACCTTGGGGGGAAAAAGCTGAAATGGGAGAAATAAAACCAATAAACACACAGCAAGCAAAAATATCATGTGTCATCAAGAGAGTTCAAAATAAATATGATTTTACTATCATCAACAAGATCATCGATAAGAATTGGAACTTTTCACATTATCACCACAAGCTCTTTTACTATGAAAGTTTAAAGAAAGCTACAGAAGAAATGTCAGTAATCTGCTCCTGAAAAGAGTAAAAAAAAATCACATAAAATAAAAAGTCAGTAAATGCTTATCCCTTGTATTTTCGGACACATTTAGCACTCTATGAGAGGTAAATAGGTTGTAAATAAATAGAAACCACACATTTCCTGCTAACTGACATGATCGACAGTTAAATCAAAACTTAAAGCAGGAAAAGTGTTTGAAAGTGGGCCATGTTTCATTCGACTTACATTTGGAGATTACTGCTGAAGGTCTCTCCAGATTTACAGACTTCAGCCTAAAAATTTGGAAGCAAAGAATAATAGCAAAGGAGAGAAGAGAAAAAGTTAAAAATCAGTCAACAGACTAACTCACTAACTCCCCTCACTGCTCCAAATCATGGAATAAGATTTATTCGTATCACAAAACACCAGGTATCTACTTGTCATTATATAAACTTAAACAAAAAAAATCCTGCTGTGACAGCTGACTTATTATGTCAATGATTAAAGATGTAAACCATAAAAAAAAAAAAAAAGAAGTATAGCTCCCATGGGAGAACCTAATCACTAATTCAATGAAAGATCAATACATCTGAAATACTATTGATATATTCTTTTGGGACTGTTTTGTGACCCCATGGTCTGTAGCCCGCCAGGCTCCACTGTCCATGGGGTTTTCCCAAAAGTCAGACACGACTTAGCAACTAAACAACAACAAAAACCGATGTATTATATAAATGTGACATTAGGGATAATGTGATCTCTCAAACTTTGGTTATCTACCAAAACCGAGGGCATCTCAGTTCCTACCCAGTTCTAAACAGGACTAACTGATTTTTCCCACTGCCCTCAAAGGGTAAACTGGGCGGCGAGGAGAGAGCCTTTCTGTGCTCCCTCTTCTATGCATTTCTTGAAATAAATGGCGAGGGCCTTGGCTTAGTAAGCTTGTCGCTCGACTGACTGAGGAAGGTCTGTATGGGTCAGAGGAGGGACTGCCTGGAAAAATAACCCGTCTTCTTCTTGGAGTCCGCCACGAATCTCGATGGATTGGTCCTGGGGAACAACTCTGGTTTTCTGTTCCGCCGAAGTGTGTCCCTCACCCGTGGCAGGTGCTGGGCGCCGGCGCTGCCCTCTCCTCCTGCGGTGGGTCCCAGACACAGCGGAGCAGGCGCAGAGAGAGGACGCAAGAGCGTCTCCAGGGATACAGAGGGGGCAGGACGGGACGGAAGGGGGCGGGGTTAGGCTAAACTGAGATTCTGGATTGGTGCAGCTTCCACTCTCCTCGGACTCAGGGGCGGAGCCCTTTAGGGGCGGGGCCTAGTGTGCGCAGTGCTGAGGACGTCCACGGACCCGGCAGCTTTTTCCCGCCAGACGGCTCTCAGAAGTTAAAAAGCTCTCAGAAATTAGTTCACCTTATCCAAGAGGCCTCTAATTTGCCGCCCTGAATCATTTCCCTCACGGCACTGCATTCTCAATATTTTGCAACATTGCCCTATCGTCCACGCATTGATGGAAAAACACTCAGCTTGGCGTTCAAGACCTCCAAGACCCCCACTTTATCCAGCTGGATAAGTCTTCATTCTCATCTTCCTCAGCCTCTGTTGCTCTCAGAACCATTTTTTTCATGTCCCACGCAAACAGCTTTCCCAATCCTGTCTTCAGAAAGAGAATCCAATTTCGAGTGGTGATGAGGTAAAAACTCAAGGTCTCTTTCATAGACTCTCCCTGCGTTCTGTCTTTACATATATATTTTAAAACTTCCTCTGAAACTCAGGATTTTATATTTACACCCACTTAATGTCAGCCAGTTAATCGCAGTCCAAGGTTCCACCCCTTCTCTCACATGTAAATACAAGGAAGTGAACTTCCTGGCTCATTGTCTCATACAGATAGAGGGCAAGACAGTGAAGCTTGTTGCTTATTAATCCGCAAATATAGATGTGCTGGAAAGCTAAGCTTTTATTCATTGGCTACTGTCACGCACTGTAAGAAAGCGAGTCAGCTGTACTGCTCACACCATTCTGTTAATCATAAATCGATTCTATATGGACCACAAGCATAACGACCATAGCCACACTTTCATTCCAACATCTAATTTGCTGCAATAAATTACTAAATTACATCCACCAAGTAAATTTACATTATATTGAATACATTCAATCGATCACTGTGACTACCTGTGACTGGGCTCCATGGGACCCCTCGAATTCTGTTCTCATGAACTCATTTCTCCGTTTCCAGAAACATCTTAACACAGCTCCACAGGTGACTGACTGTGAATTCTGTTCAAGTTCTTCCTGCTTTTTCAGCTTTGAGGTATGTAAATTCCATGCACCTTCCTTCCAGCATGAGGCTCTCCCAGTGTGGCTTTCTAGGAGGTTCCTCCAGCCTCTTTGGATTTATTCCTACTGTTTGCTGTTTTTCACTGGCAGTTCTTTGGTTATTCTCTTTCTCCACTCCTTAGCGGGAGAGTTCATAGAGCTAAGGAGCTCAGAGAATGTTATTTGTAAGTGACAGAATCCTGGCTCAAACTGGTTTAAGCGAAAAATGGAAACACTGTTTTCTGCAACACAAAGATTCCAGCTTCAGGTGTAACTGTATCTAGAGACTGACCCTTCTGAAAACTTTGAGGACTCTACAACAGCCTCACAGAATTAAACTCTCTCTCTCTCTCTCTCTCTCTCTCAACTACTTCCCCTTATGAGTTGGTTTAGTTACTAAGTTGCGACCCCATGGGGACTGCAGCCTGCCAGGCTCCTCTGTCCCTGGGATTTCCCAGGCAATAATCCTGGAATGGGTTGCCATTTCCTTCTCCAGGAAATCTTCCCGATCCAGAGATCAAACCCAAGTCTCCTGCACTGCAGGTGGTCCTCCCACATTGCAAGCAGATTCTTTACCAACTGAGCTACCAGGGAAGCCCATTACTTTGTGCAGAGCTTGGTTTATATGAGTAAATTTCCACTGAAAGATTGGGATCTCTTTAAGAGCAAAGAGCTCTTATTTTTGTCTTACTTTTCTCTGAATTCCCTGGAATGGTACTGGAGTTCATATATAGTATGTGTTCAAAATATTTTTTAAATTAATTGAACGAGTAACAGAATAAACAGAGGTGCCTAGAACTGATTCTTCCATATGTAATTCCTCTCATTACTTCCTCTGCCTTCCCCACCTAGAATTGGGAATAATGCCATAGTCTTTCCAAGAAGATGAATGCATGGTTTCTTGCTATACCCCATTGGAAAGAACTTTATCACATTGTCATCTTTAGCTTCAAGAGCAGCTGGAAAATATGATCTTTATTTTGAGTAGTCATATGAATGCTAAAAATCAAGATCTTCAACTATGGAATTTAGAAAATAAGGGGGGGGATTCAGAATCAGTGCTAAAGACATTGATTCATATTTAAGAGAGAAGGACTGTATCTCTGTGTAAGTTTCCTTCCTTGTTTGAATAGGACTGTTCTCCAAGTTTCTTCCTTAAGTGCGAGTCTCCATGGCTGTGGATAAAGTGGGCAAGCTACATCTCCTTGAGTTTCTTTTAGGATGAGAACTTAGAGAATCAGTGCTCAGGCTGTGTCCTCTATGCCAGAATAACAAGGAGTCCACCTGGAGCCTAAACTTCCCCTTGAAATTTCACTGAAAGTATTAAATGTGCTATGGTTTAAAGGGCTCCTTCCTGCTCTCTGCCTGGGGGTGAGTGTGTTACATAGGGTGTTGAGCAGTTAAACTGTATCATGTTCAGAGTTTCCCCCTTATTTTCAGCCCCACTTCTCCTACTCTTCTTCCCCTATAGATGCTGAGTAGTGACACCAGGGTTTTGTTAGAAGATTATCCTCAGCCACTTGCGTGCTACGGTTTTCTTTACTATCTTACTTTTCACTCTGCTCCCTTCCACTGTGTATCTTCTGACAGTTTTAAAAATCCCTCATCCATGGACAGTTCTTACCCTATTTTTATCACTATTATTAATATTATTGTTTTAGTTACTTAAACATTTTTATTAAAAGAGATAAATATATGTGCTGTTTGTCATCCTCTGAACCTTTCTTAGAATGGAATACTAAATTAAGACAAAGGGAAAATTAAAGGGTATAAAACAGAGGAAGAGAAAATGTAGAACAAGTATAAAAACTGGTGAAAAGTGACAAGGAGGCCTTGATGAACTCATAATAGCCAAGTCACAAACTACCTGTCTTAAATTTGTAGTAGAAAAATTAACTAAAATAATTTTCTAAAAATCTGAATCAAATTAACTTATTTGTATGTGGGTTGGTTATTAGGAATCCTCTGACATACACTGTCATTTGTGTGCAGTCTCTACAAGAGCTTTTGTGTACAACCAAAAATTTGCATGTGGCTTGGCTGTTATTACATCCTTTTCTTATTTCTGAAAATGTGTCTTAAAATGTCAGCTTTCCATTAGACACAGTCCAGGGGGGCAGATTTAGGTATTCTATTCTCCTCTAGCCAAGAAAGCAGAATATGACATACGCAAGGCCAGTTTGGGGCTTTTTAGATCATTATTGTAGTTTCTACTTTCTTAGTCTGAGAATCTGCATTGATTCTTGCCAGTTCCAAGCCCTGATTTTTCAGATCCCTGTCCATTCCCTTTTGTTCAATTTACAGTAAATTTTCATTAAAATAAGTCCCCTACATACAAATGAGTTCCTTTCCAAGAGTACCTTCATAAGTCCAATTTGTTCCTAGGTCCAACAAAGTTAGCCTAGGTACCCAACTAACAAGATCAGCTATATATAATTGTACTATAGTAGGTTTATAATACTTTTCACACAAATAATACATAAAAAACAAACATATACACACAGGAAAGCAAACATTATTAATCCTACAGTGTGTGTGTGTTAGTCGCTCAGTCGAGTCCAACTCTTTGCGACCCCATGGACTCCTCTTTCCATGGGATTTTCAGGCAAGAATACTGGAGTGGGTTGCCATTTCCTTCTCCAGGGGATCTTCCTAACCCAGGGGTCAAACCTGGGTCTCCTGCATTGCAGGAAGATTCTTCACTGTCTGGGCCACCAAGAATCTGGCAGTACAGTTCAATAGCTGGCGTTTATTACCAGTACCAGCAACATCACTGTTGGTTTTACGCTTGCTTCTGGGCTTCCTGGGCTTGAAATAAAGATAGTGCACTACTGTGTTCTATACAGTACTGTACAGTTAAGTACACAGAAGCACAACCACTTGTAGATGATACAAACATGTGACAATGTATGCAGATACGTGAACTAACTTATGTGACCAGACATGCGAACATACATTCACATCTTTCAAAGTTCAAAACTTGAAGGTTCGTATGTAGGGGACTAACTGTACAGTAAAATTCTATTCATTGGGATTGAATTCTAACTGATAGAAATATTGGTACTAGTGGCTGGGTAGTGGGAGATGGTCATCAGGAAAATGTAAGATTCTTGGGATTGGCCACCTACATTAATGTGAAAAGTAATGAGGCTTTAGTTCATAGTTTTGTAAGGAAGCAGCAAGCTGTGACAACTTTTGTGAAACAGTAATTATCAACTGAGATTACTTGTAATGTTCACGGAGGGTGAAACTCCAACAGATCATGGAGCTACCACCGAAGGGCCTCATGAGAAAATGAGGAATTCAAGCATTTGAGGATGAGTGCCTGCTTTTGAAGACATACTTCCCAGGTGGTACTAGTGGTTAAAAAAACAAACAAACAAACCCTGCTTGCCAATACAGGAGATGTAAGAGACACCAGTTCAATCCCTGTGCTGGAAAGATCCTCTGGAGGAGAGCATGGCAATCCACTCCAGTATTCTTGCCTGGAGAATCCCATGGACAGAGAAGCCTGGCAGGATACAGTCCATTGGTTCGCAAAGAGTTGGACACTACTGAAGCGACTTAGCACAGGTACTCCTCTAACAGCTGTTGAAACCCTACATGGATACATGGAACGCATGGCCAGAAAATATATATATGTACAAACAAGAGAATGACAAATTCAAAATACTAAGTTCTGTTCTCAAAACATGGACTAAAACCCTTGATATAACCATTCTGGAAAAAAGTCAAGTGAGTTATTTCCACTAAAAGTTGATTTTGCAGCCAGGGACGCATTCCCATATGGATGTTAGGACATTCATGAGAAAAGACTGGCATTTTACCAATGGAATTGGGATCACAGTGGCATATTCAGAAGACTCTGAGTAACCTAAGGTTGGAATTCCCTCTGTAAGAATGTGTAACATCTTCCACTGAGGTATATTTGCTCAGAAAAATGTCCTTCCTTTGTCTGAGGTAGCTATTTTCCCTTGCTTGAAGACCATGTTATTTCTTTGCCCAAACTCGTTTCCTTGAAGAGAAAGTAGCTTGTGGACTAAGTTTTTTCTTATTCAACATCTCATAATATTCACAGATCTATAATTAGAAGTATACCCCATTATATCCTGGGAGACAAAAATAAACAACTCAAGCTCTGAGAAGGCTCATGTGTACACACACACACACACACACACGGAGAAATTTTGTGTTTACATTGAAAAAGCCTCACACACACACACAAGGAGTTTGCTAGTTTATGTCAGCCAAACTCGAGGTTCAGAAAACGAAGATCATGGCATCTGGTCCCATCACTTCATGGGAAATAGAAGGGGAAACAGTGGAAACAGTGTCAGATTTTATTCTTGGGGGCTCCAAAATCACTGCAGATGGTGACTGCAGCCATGAAATTAAAAGATGCTTACTCCTTGGAAGGAAAGTTATGACCAACCTAGATAACATATTGAAAAGCAGAGACATTACTTTGCCAACAAAGGTCTGTCTAGTCAAGGCTATGGTTTTTCCTGTGGTCATGTATGGATGTGAGAGTTGGACCGTGAAGAAGGCTGAGTGCCGAAGAATTGATGCTTTTGAACTGTGGTGTTGGAGAAGACTATTGAGAGTCCCTGGACTGCAAGGAGATCCAACCAGTCCATTCTGAAGGAGATCAGCCCTGGGATTTCTTTGGAAGGACTGATGCTAAAGCTGAAACTCCAGTACTTTGGCTACCTGATGCGAAGAGTTGACTCATTGGAAAAGACTCTGATGCTGGGAGGGATTGGGGCAGGAGGAGAAGGGGACGACAGAGGATGAGATGGCTGGATGGCATCACTGACTCGATGGACTTGAGTCTGAGTGAACTCCGGGAGTTGGTGATGGTCAGGGAGGCCTGGAGTGCTGTGATTCATGGGGTCGCAAAGAGTCGGACACGACTGAGCGACTGAACTGAACTGAACTGAAACTTGAGGTACATTGTTTCTCCTTCAGAATGGAGTTTGGGGACCCTTGAATGAAAAAGGTGAAACAATAATATTATAAAGAATAAAATTGTCAAGGTGGGTTTTTTTTTTTTTTTTTTTGTCAAAGGCTCTAGATTCCACATGCTATTTTGGGTGACTAGGTATATTTTATTTAACAGTTTCTTGGTTCAGTTAATGACTATCTGGCCAACTGGAAAGTAAGTTGTGTTGCAAACTTACTTTTAGTTTACTTTAAAGGAAGTAACTTGAAGACTTTCAGAGAAAGGAATGCTAGGATACAATATTATATGTCTCACCTCTGAACCATGTTTTCTAAGAAAGTCCTGAAAATTTTTCCTTCACCAACCATTTATGGAGGAAAATGCCATAGACTCTGTAAGTTCTCTACTAAATTATTTCCCAATGTTAAGAGTGCTGGTGGGAAATGTTATCATGGAAATGAGTACCACGGCTTCGGTGGAAATGCACCGTTTCCAGGGCGAGGGAAATCAGGTTATTACAGCTCAATGGGAGATTGGGTATATTCACCATGAAACACCGCCACGCTGCTGTGTTCATTAGAATGACCTCACCTACAGAGATCTGTGGCTGTGATTCATGACATTGCTTGGAATCAAACTAATGAGTAACCATTTTACTTAGAAACTGATTTGTATGAGAAGAAAAAAAAAATCTCCTGAAGCTGATAAACACAGACCTGACTTGAGCTACCAAAATGGAGAGTGGAAAGTACTGGTCTCTCTTTATATCCCAGGATTAGACCCACAACCTCTTGAATGAACCTTGGGGTCCAGAAATAATACCACAATGCACACTGTGAATTTCTTTTCTTTCCCTCTGAGATGATTACTTATTTAATTAGGTAGCTACAATGGCAAAAAGAATATATCTAAAACTTTTGAGCTAGACACTGGACACTAATTCTGAGCTAATGCTATTTTTTAAGGGTGAAGAACACCATTATAAACAGAGTTAGGGTAAGAATTGTTTTTCTTTTAAAGTTATAAAGTAGGCATAGTAGACACCAAGCCCATGTTATGATTATTCTCCTTACATTTGTAAATATATACAGAACAATGGCAGGATTTTTTTTTTAGTGACTACCTGTAAGAATTGATGCTTTTGAACTGTGGTGTTGGAGAAGACTCTTGAGAGTCCCTTGGACTGCAAGGAGATCCAACCAGTCCATTCTAAAGGAGATCAGCCCTGGGTGTTCTTTGGAAGGAATGATGCTGAAGCTGAAACTCCAGTACTTTGGCCACCTCATGCGAAGAGTTGACTCATTGGAAAAGACTCTGATGCTGGGAGGGATTGGGGGCAGGAGGAGAAGGGGATGACAGAGGATGAGATGGCTGGATGGCATCACCGACTTGATGGATGTGAGTTTGAGTGAACTCCTGGAGATGGTGATGGACAGGGAGGTCTGGCATGCTGCGATTCATGGGGTCGCAAAGAGTCGGACATGACTGAGCTGAAATGAACTGACCTGACCTATTAAATAAAACTGACTATGATAAGAGACAGACATCCTGGAATGTGAAGTCAAGTATGCCTTAGGGAGCATCACTACGAACAAAGCTAGTGAAGGTGATGGAATTCCAGTTGAGCTATTTCAAATCCTAAAAGATGATGCTGTGAAAGTGCTGCACTCAATATGCCAGCAAATTTGGGAAACTCAGCAGTGGTCCCATGACTGGAAAAGGTCATTTTTCATTCCAATCCCAAAGAAAGGCAATGCCAAAGAATGTTCAAACTACCACACAATTGCACTCAACTCACATGCTTAGTAAAGTATTTCTCAAAATTCTCCAAGCCAGGCTTCAACAGTACATGAACCATGAACTTGCAGATGTTCAAGCTGGATTTAGAAAAGGCAGAGGAACCAGAGATCAAATTGCCAACATTCATTAGAGCATAGAAAAAGCAAAGTAGTTCCAAAAAGCATCTATTTCTGCTTTATTGACTATGCCAAAGACTTTGACTGTGTGGATCACAAAAAACTGGAAAATTCTTAGAGATGGAAATACCAGACCACGTTACCTGCCTCTTGAGAAATCTGTCAAGATTTCTGAGAAATCTGAGAAAGATTTCTCAAGAAATCTGAGAAATCCAGGTCAAGAAACAACAGTTAGAACTGGACATGGAACAACAGACTGGTTCCAAATAGGAAAAGGAGTACATCAGGGCTGTATATTGTCACCCTGCTTATTTAACTTATATGCAGAGTACATCATGTGAAATGCCAGGCTGGATGAATCACGAGCTAGAATCAAGATTGCCAGGAGAAATATTGATTAAACTCAGATATGCAGATGATACCACCTTTATGGCAGAATGCGAAGAAGAACTAAAGAGCCTCTTGATCAAGGTGAAAGAGGAGAGTGAAAAAGCTGGCTTAAAACTCAACATTGAGAAAACTAAGATCATGGCATCTGGTCCCATCACTTCATGGCAAACAGATGGGGCAACAATAGAAACAATGACAGACTTTATTTTGGGGGGCTCAAAAATCACTGCAGATGGTGATTGCAGCCATGAAATTAAAAGACATTTGCTCCTTGGAAGAAAAGCAATGAAAAACCTTGACAGCATATTAAAAAGCAGAGACATTACTTTGCCCACAAAGGTCCATCTAGTCAAAGCTATGGTTTTTCCAGTAGTCACATATGGATGTGAGAGTTGGACTATAAAGAAAGATGAGCATCAAAATATCAATGCTTTTGAACTGTGGTGTTGGAGAAGACTCTTGAGAGTCCCTTGGACTTCAAAGAGATCCAACCAGTCCATCCTAAAGGAAATCAGTCCTAAATATTTATTGGAAGGACTGATGCTGAAGCTGAAACTCAAGACCTACTCTCAGCACATCTCGAGCATACTTTACGGTATAGTGGTAACTCTGATCACCATGCTGTACATGAGTTCCTCAGAATTTAGTCATCTTATAACTGAAAGTTTGTATCCTTTGACCTACACCTCCCCATTTCCTCCTGCCTGCAGCCCCTGGCAACCATCATTCCATTCTCTGCTTCAATGTAATAGGCCTTTTTTTAGATTCTACATAAGAGTGATACAGTACAGTATTTGTCCATCCCTGTTTGGCTTATTTCAGTTGGCATAATGCCCTACAAATTTATCTATATTATTGCAAATGGCAAGATTTTCTTCTTTTTTATGGCTGAGTAATATTTCATTATAGAATATGAAACATTATATGTATTATTATATATGCTATATATCACATTTTCTTTATTTATTCACCCATTGAAGGCCCTTAGATTGCTTACATATCTTGACAATTATAAAATAATGCTGCCTTGAAAGTGGGAGGGCAGATATCCCTCCAAGATACTGATTTCTTGTCTTTTCTGGATTTTTCCTAATTTACCCAATATTAGGATTGCTACATCATATGTTAATTCTATTTTTAATTTTTTGAGGAAGTTCCTTATTTTTTTCTGTAATGACTACCAATTCACATTCTCATCAACAGTGTGCAGGGGTTCCCTTTTCACCAAGGGGTCTTTAATATTCTACCAATCTTATATACAAAATAGGCCATGTAACCAGGTAAACCAGGTGCAGTTAACAGTCTATATATTTTTCATAAATAATGTAGACAAACTAGTCCATAGTGACTTCAAGGGAGTCTCAGATTTTACACAGCACATTATATATCACCAGCCAGTACATTTCATTCCTATCTTGGTCAACACTGAAAGTACCATGCGTGCAGGTGTCCCTGCTGCTGCTGCTGTTAAGTCGCTTCAGTCGTGTCCGATTCTGTGTGACCCCATAGACGGCAGCCCACTAGGCTCCTCTGTCCCTGGGATTCTCCAGGCAAGAACACTGGAGTGGGTTGCCATTTCCTTCTCCAATGCATGAAGGTAAAAAGTGAGAGTGAAATCGCTAAGTCATGCCTGACTCTTAGCGACCCCATGGACTGCAGCCCACCAGGCTCCTCCATCCATGGGATTTTCCAGGCAAGAGTATTGGAGTGGGGTGCCATTGCCTTCTCTGGCAACTTAGTACACAGGTACCTTAATTATCTCAACATCTTACAGAATACCAGCCTAGATCACTGCACTGGGAGGTTCTCTAATAGAATTGGAAAACAAAAATTAGCATGCACCCTCCATGCCTTGGTGCTATACATGCATGCCAAAAGGAAGCATAAATATCTTGTGAAAATACAGGAGTCTTTCACCTCCGTGAAGTTTGGTGGGGGGTGGTTTAGGTGGATGGATACTCTAATCCAAAGTAAAGTATGGTTCATTGAAATTTACACATCAAACCCAAATGCTTATTTACATACCTTTGGATTTTGGAGCCTGATATGATATGAATTATGCCTCTCATCATGTTTGAAGCTGTAACCTGCCCTGACATAATAACTATAATTTTTATTTTCTAGCCCCAGGTTCTGCCCTGATACTGGCCCTTCCCATGTCTCTGTCACAGTTTCATAATGACTTTTTGGTCTCTAATATCACTCCAATAAATTAATTTTTCTAAAGTTAGCCAGAGTTGATTTTATTACTTACAAATAAAGTTAATTTACACAGTAGTTAAGAAACTATTACAAATGAGATAAAATGTTATTGTGAAATAGTATGTGTTAATTACAGATAATATTGATTATTCACACTAAACATGTGAGAACATTGTGTTTCTAAAGTAATAACTGAGACTCTTAAAATTCTATTAAGAAATTGCATTAAAGAGTATATGTTATTTCATTTGTTTTTCTATTATTATGTAGAGATTTGATAAAATTTGTTTAAAAATTTGAGGCCAAAATATCCTACTTATATAGTAAAATGACGTGGTTTTGATCTGGCTGAAAATATTAGAAAATGCTTTTGATGTTTAAATATTTTCTATTTGTGCAATAAATCAGGTGGAGAAACCTAGTCAATATTTATTGATCATACATAAGCAGGGCACCGCACTAAATATTCTAAGGTAAAAACAAAAAGCCATTTGCTTATCAACACTCGCAAGTAATCATTTTTACACTGAATTTTGAGTTGAATGCCTTTTGATAAAAGATTTTACCAATATATATGCATGTGTGTGCATAGTTCGGAGGGGGCAATGGCACCCCACTCCAGTACTCTCTCCTGGAAAATCCCGTGGACAGAGGAGCCTGGAAGGCTGCAGTCCATGGGGTTGCTGAGGGTTGGACACGACTGAGCGACTTCACTTTCACTTTTCACTTTCATGCACTGGAGAAGGAAATGGCAACCCACTCCAGTGTTCTTGCCTGGAGAATCCCAGGGATGGGGGAGCCTGGTGGGCTGCCGTCTATGGGGCTGCACAGAGTCGGACACAACTGAAGTGACTTAGCAGCAGCAGCAGAGTGCATAGTTGCTAAGTCATTTCCAACTTTTTGCAACCCTGTGGACTGTAGCCTGCCATGCTCCTCTGTCCAGGGGATTTTTCTGGCAAGAATACTGGAGTGGGTTGCTATTTTCTCCTCCAGAGGATCTTCCTGACCCAGGGACTAAACTCACATCTCCTGTGTCTTCTGCATTTCAGTCAGATACTTTACCAGCTAAGCCATCAAGGTATAATAGTCCCTCAGTTGTGTCCAACTCTGCAACCACATAAACTGTAGCTTGCCAGGTTTCTCTGTCATGGGATTCTCCAGGCAAGAATACTGAAGAGAATTGCCATTCCCTTCTCCAGAGGATCTTCCTGACCCAGGGATCTAACACAAGGCTTCCTGCATTGCAGGCAGTTTCTTTACTGTCTGAGCAACATTCAGTCTTGAATTGTTTTGCAGTTAAAAGAAGCTAGACAAATACCTTTTAAGATTTAATTGAATAGAATCAGTGAAAAGTTTTTGAGTTATGCATTCTCAAATGGTCCCTTTGTTAGTCAAGATTTTGTAAAATGAAAAGGGACTAAAAAAAAGAAAAGGGATTGGAGAAGGAGAAGGAGAAGGAGCAGACTGAAGGCTTAACAAGCAGGCGTACCAAGGTTAGGAAAAAGCACATAGGAAAAAGCCAAGGGTCTAGAAAAAGATTTCCTTAACACCATCAACATTTAAGAAGCCTGACGATCTTCAGGACTTAACTTGAAAACCTAAACTACCTTTTTTAACATCTAATGTATATTTCCTTGGTTTAGATATAGTTTTAGCTGTTTTTTTTTTTCCTTAATGTGTACAAACCTCATTGTTTTAAAATATGAAGTATACAAAAAACAACTTCCTTAAATCTTGTCTTATAAATATCAATATTAAAATGTATTTCCTCATTTCTTTCATCATTTTCATACGTTTGGTTCTGATTGGTACAATTCTAGTTTCTCAGACTCCTAAATCTGCTAATTAAACCAGTATCATTTAAATTTGAGCATACATATATGCTTCATTGTTAATTTTACTCATTATTTTGTGCCCTCACACACTGGGTCAAGGTACAGCAGCAATGTTTTCTACAAGTGAAGACAAATTTCCACAAAATAATCTGTTTCAATAGTTGTCAAATCTCTTGAAAACTTAGTTTTGTGTGTCTATAATAAGAAACATGCATGCGTGCTAAGTCGTTCAGTTGTGTTGAACTCTTTGCAACCCTGTGGACTGCAGCCTGCCAGGCTCCTCTGTCTTAGATTTTCCAGGCAAGAATACTGGAGTGGGCTGCCATGCCCTCCTCCAGAGATCTTCCTGACCCAGGGATTGAACTCACCTCTTATGTCTCCTGCATTGGCAGGCAGGTTCTTTACTGCTAGTGCCGCCTGGGAAGTCCAATAAGAAATATATTCATGTCTATACTTTCATCCAGCTACTTACATTTATATAAATATCATTCTAAGATATTAAGAGGCATATCAGTATTTTTCTAATGCAATTCAGAAATGAAATTTCCCATTCTCCAAAGACAGAGATCTAACTGTTTATATGCAAGGGGAATTGTAAGTTCATGAACAAAAATATAGACTATAATCACATTTTACAAAGACTGTTATAAACAAGATGACAAATATCACATTTGGTAAAATTCTACTAACACTTCCAGTTCAGTCTCAGAGGGAAGCAACATATTAAATAACGGTATAAATAAAAGCTGAATTAGATATAGCAGAAAAAGATATATATATAAAGTAACAGTCCTAAACACTAAATTTGAAAGTCTAAATTTACAAATCCATCTATCCATCCATCCATTATTTCAACAAACTGGGTGGTCTGCTAGGGTAGGAATATAAAGGTAAGTCATGTCCTCAGTGAACTCACAGCCTGGAAGTGAAGACAGAGGTACAACAGAGACAACTATTCCTTTGCTTTCAAGCTCCACGTCCCATTTTCACCAGAAAAAGAGAGAACTGGACTGAGGTCCTTGTCTCCTGCCATCACATTTGGCTCCCTCTTCTGTTCTCAATCCTCTTCGCTCCTAACTTGCTTCTTATATAAGATGATAAACTTAACACTGAGATGGGACTTTCTTCTCTGGTATTGACCTCAGGCCTCCCAAGTATTTCCACCTCTACCCCATTGATTACTGGCCTCCAACCAGCTGATGTAATCAGTTAACCCAGTGGAACCTGGTACAGCACAGACCACTGTGGCTGATGCTCCACCCTGGACCATCCAATCCTGTGGACGTCCACAGTCCATGCGGCAAGTGCTGTAAAGATGACATCACATTTGGTGCCCAAAGGAGGGACCACACATCTGGACAGGACTGAGTGGAGGTTCGGCAGTCTCAGAAGTGTTCACAGAGGGGACAGTGCTTGAGATGTGACTTTGAGCCTCAAGAAAAAGAGTAGAGTTGTGTCAGGTATACTGAAGGGACTAGAAGAGCAGAAGACCTTGGCTCTTTGGATATATGATCAGTTTTAGAATAGAGAGGCAGAAAGCTGCAGAAGAAGAGCTTATCCTGTGAAAAAATACAGCGATAAAATATTCTGAGTTCCAACAAAAGCAAGGAAAACCTGAACACACAACAACATATTTATTGATCTAGGATATTCAGGATTATAGTTGAAATAGATGTCAATTTTATAGAATTTGTTGTAGCTACAGACATGGGAAAATGATCATCTTCAAGAAGACTGAAATAAAGTTAATATTTGTTTCTTTTTTTTTTACATTTTATTAATATACATGTGTTCCCCATCCTGAACCCTCCTCCCTCCCCATACCATCCCTCTGGGTCGTCCCAGTGCACCAGCCCAAGCATCCAGTATCGTGCATCGAACCTGGACTGGCGACTCGTTTCATATATGATGTTATACATATTTCAATGCCATTCTCCCAAATCATCCCACCCTCTCCCTCTCCCACAGAGTCCAAAAGACTGTTCTATACATCAGTGTCTCTTTTGCTGTCTCGTATACAGGGTTATTGTTACCATATTTCTAAATTCCATATATATGCGTTAGTATACTGTATTGGTGTTTTTCTTTCTGGCTTACTTCACTCTGTATAATAGGCTCCAGTTTCATCCACCTCATTAGAACTGATTCAAATGTATTCTTTTTAATGGCTGAGTAATACTCCATTGTGTATATGTACCACTGCTTTCTTATCCATTCATCTGCTGATGGACATCTAGGTTGCTTCCATGTCCTGGCTATTATAAACAGTGCTGCAATGAACATTGGGGTACATGTGTCTCTTTCCCTTCTGGTTTCCTCGGTGTGTATGCCCAGCAGTGGGATTGCTGGATCATAAGGCAGGTCTATTTCCAGTTTTTTAAGGAATCTCCACACTGTTCTCCATAGTGGCTGTACTAGTTTGCATTCCCACCAACAGTGCAAGAGGGTTCCCTTTTCTCCACACCCTCTCCAGCATTGATTGCTTGTAGACTTTTGGATCGCAGCCATTCTGACTCGTGTGAAATGGTACCTCATAGTGGTTTTGATTTGCATTTCTCTGATAATGAGTGATGTTGAGCATCTTTTCATGTGTTTGTTAGCCATCTGTATGTCTTCTTTGGAGAAATGTCTATTTAGTTCTTTGGCCCATTTTTTGATTGGGTCATTTATTTTTCTGGAATTGAGCTGCAGGAGCTGCTTGTATATTTTTGAGGCTAAATCTTTATCAGTTGCTTCATTTGCTATTATTTTCTCCCATTCTGAAGGCTGTCTTTTCACCTTGCTTATAGTTTCCTTTGTTGTGCAGAAGCTTTTAATTTTAATTAGGTCCCATTTGTTTATTTTTGCTTTTATTTCCAATATTCTGGGAGGTGGGTCACAGCAGGAGGATCCTGCTGTGATGTATGTCAGAGACTGTTTTGCCTATGTTCTCCTCTAGGAGTTTTATAGTTTCTGGTCTTACGTTTAGATCTTTAATCCAGTTTGAGTTTATTTTTGTGTATGGTCTTAGAAAGTGCTCTAGTTTCATTCTTTTACAAGTGGTTGACCAGTTTTCCCAGCACCACTTGTTAAAGAGATTGTCTCTAATCCATTGTATATTCTTGCCTCCTTTGTCAAAGATAAGGTGTCCATATGTGCGTGGATTTATCTCTGGGCTTTCTATTTTGTTCCATTGATCTATATTTCTGTCTTTGTGCCAGTACCATACTGTCTTGATGATTGTGGCTTTGTAGTAGAGCCTGAAGTCAGGCAGGTTGATTCCTCCAGTTCCATTCTTCTTTCTCAAGATAGCTTTGGCTATTCGAGGTTTTTTGTATTTCCATACAAATCGTGAAATTATTTGTTCTAGCTCTGTGAAGAATACCGTTGGTAGCTTGATAGGGATTGCATTGAATCTATAGATTGCTTTGGGTAGTATACTCATTTTCACTATATTGATTCTTCCAATCCATGAACATGGTATATTTCTCCATCTGTTAGTGTCCTCTTTGATTTCTTTCACCAGTGTTTTATAGTTTTCTATATATAGGTCTTTAGTTTCTTTAGGTAGATATATTCCTAAGTATTCTTTTCATTGCAATGGTGAATGGAATTGTTTCATTAATTTCTTTTTCTATTTTCTCATTGTTAGTGTATACAAATGCAAGGGATTTCTGTGTGTTGATTTTATATCCTGCAACTTTACTATATGCATTGATTAGTGCTAGTAATTTTCTGGTGGAATCTTTAGGGTTTTCTATGTAGAGGATCATGTCATCTGCAAACAGTGAGAGTTTTACTTCTTCTTTTCCAATTTGGATTCCTTTTATTTCTTTTTCTGCTCTGATTGCTGTGGCCAAAACTTCCAAAACTATGTTGAATAGTAATGGTGAAAGTGGGCACCCTTGTCTTGTTCCTGACTTTTTCAATTTTTCACCATTGAGGATAATGTTTGCTGTGGGTTTGTCATACATAGCTTTTATTATGTTGAGGTATGTTCCTTCTATTCCTGCTTTCTGGAGAGTTTTTATCATAAATGGATGTTGAATTTTGTCAAAGGCTTTCTCTGCATCTATTGAGATAATCATGTGGTTTTTATTTTTCAATTTGTTAATGTGGTGTATTACATTGATTGATTTGCGGATATTGAAGAATCCTTGCATCCCTGGGATAAAGCCCACTTGGTCATGGTGTATCATCTTTTTAATGTGTTGTTGGATTCTGATTGCTAGAATTTTGTTAAGGATTTTTGCATCTATGTTCATCAGTGATATTGGCCTGTAGTTTTCTTTTTTTGTGGCATCTTTGTCAGGTTTTGGTATTAGGGTGATGGTGGCCTCATAGAATGAGTTTGGAAGTTTACCTTCCTCTGCAATTTTCTGGAAGAGTTTGAGTAGGATAGGTATTAGCTCTTCTCTAAATTTTGGTAGAATTCAGCTGTGAAGCCGTCCGGACCTGGGCTTTTGTTTGCTGGAAGATTTCTGATTACAGTTTCAATTTCCGTGCTTGTGATGGGTCTGTTAAGATTTTCTATTTCTTCCTGGTCCAGTTTTGGAAAGTTGTACTTTTCTAAGAATTTGTCCATTTCTTCCACGTTGTCCATTTTATTGCCATATAATTTCTGATAGTAGTCCCTTATGATCCTTTGTATTTCTGTGTTGTCTGTTGTGATCTCTCCATTTTCATTTCTAATTTTATGGATTTGATTTTTCTCCCTTTGTTTCTTGATGAGTCTGGCTAATGGTTTGTCAGTTTTATTTATCCTTTCAAAGAACCATCTTTTGGCTTTGTTGATTTTTGCTATGGTCTCTTTTGTTTCTTTTGCATTTATTTCTGCCCTAATTTTTAAGATTTCTTTCCTTCTACTAACCCTGGGGTTCTTAATTTCTTCCTTTTCTAGTTGCTTTAGGTGTAGAGTTAGATTTTTTATTTGACTTTTTTCTTGTTTCTTGAGGTATGCCTGTATTGCTATGAACTTTCCCCTTAGGACTGCTTTTACCGTGTCCCACAGGTTTTGGGTTGTTGTGTTTTCATTTTCATTCGTTTCTATGCAAATTTTGATTTCTTTTTTGATTTCTTCTGTGATATGTTGGTTATTCAGCAATGTGTTGTTCAGCCTCCATATGTTGGAATTTTTAATAGTTTTTCTCCTGTAATTGAGATCTAATCTTACTGCATTGTGGTCAGAAAAGATGCTGGAATGATTTCAATTTTTCTGAATTTACCAAGGCTAGATTTATGGCCCATGATGTGCTGTATCCTGGAGAAGGTTCCTTGTGCGCTTGAGAAAAAGGTGAAATTCCTTGTTTTGGGATGAAATGTCCTATAGATATCAATTAGGTCTACCTGGTCTATTTTATCATTTAAAGTTTGTGTTTCCTTGTTTATTTTCTGTTTAGTTGATCTATCCATAGGTGTAAGTGGGGTATTAAAGTCTCCCACTATTATTGTGTTATTGTTAATTTTTCCTTTCATACTTGTTAGTATTTGTCTTACATATTGTGGTGCTCCTGTGTTGGGTGCATATATATTTATAATTGTTATATCTTCTTCTTGGATTGATCCTTTGATCATTATGTAGTGACCTTCTTTGTCTCTTTTCACAGCCTTTGTTTTAAAGTCTATTTTATCTGATATGAGTATTGCTACTCCTGCTTTCTTTTGGTCCCTATTTGCATGGAAAATCTTTTTCCAGCCCTTCACTTTCAGTCTGTATGTGTCCCCTGTTTTGAGGTGGGTCTCTTGTAGACAACATATGTAGGGGTCTTGTTTTTGTATCCATTCAGCCAGTCTTTGTCTTTGGGTTGGGACATTCAACCCATTTACGTTTAAAGTAATTATTGATAAGTATGATCCCATTGCCATTTACTTTATTGTTTTGGGTTTGAATTTATACACCCTTTTTGTGTTTCCTGTCTAGAGAATATCCTTTAGTATTTGTTGGAGAGCTGGTTTGGTGGTGCTGAATTCTCTCTGCTTTTGCTTGTCTGTAAAGCTTTTGATTTCTCCTTCATATTTGAATGAGATCCTTGCTGGGTACAATAATCTGGGCTGTAGGTTATTTTCTTTCATCACTGTAAGTATGTCTTGCCATTCCCTCCTGGCTTGGAGAGTTTCTATTGAAAGATCAGCTGTTATCCTTATGGGAATTCCCTTGTGTGTTATTTGTTGTTTTTCCCTTGCTGCTTTTAATATTTGTTCTTTGTGTTTGATCTTTGTTAATTTGATTAATATGTGTCTTGGGGTGTTTCGCCTTGGGTTTATCCTGTTTGGGACTCTCTGGGTTTCTTGGACTTGGGTGATTATTTCCTTCCCCATTTTAGGGAAGTTTTCAACTATTATCTCCTCAAGTATTTTCTCATGGTCTTTCTTTTTGTCTTCTTCTTCTGGGACCCCTATGATTCGAATTTTGTGGAATTTACTCGGCGTTTAAATGTTCTTTTGATGAATTTGTGGGGGAGAAAGTGTTCTCCCCGTCCTATTCCTCTGCCATCTTAGCTCCTCCCTCTCAACATTTAAATGCACGTCGTCTTCAACCCAAATAGAAATTTTTTTTCCATGTTCCATTGAGAGAGCAGAGGCAGGTCCTTCACCATTCACAGAGACACGGCTCAACTAGCTCGCTCTAGTTTTGCTTTCCAAGTCAATAAAGCACCAGGTGAGATGAGGAGAAGGGATGAGGGTCAGCATAAGCAAATTCTATTTCAGTTCTTGAACTAACTGTTTTAAGCCCAAGATGGAGCTGCTTCTGCCCCGAGGCCCACGTCACCAATCACTTCGCAACGTGTGTAAATGCATCACGTGACCAGGAAGGCACGCAGCCTACAGCTTGAGCCACTCCCCAAATACCCTAAAGTTAATATTTGAAAATAAAATTTATCAGCCCTTTATGGGTGAAATTGGTTATGTACAGAATAGTCTACATATAACTTTGGTCTAGCTGACTCCAAAGCTTTTCCCCTAAGTCATGATTTGAATTAACTCTTTCCCATGCTTATCAAGAATCTCATAAGTAGAATTTCCTTCTCTATGTAGAGATTCCTAAATGGATGAAAAGTGTGTTCTGGCTAAATAACTCACATGAATATTTATGTTCTCCTGGCAATTATATTCTCACTGTAAATTAAGACACCAGCATTTGGTTTGTGTATCAACATGTGTGACTTTAGTTATGTGGAGTTAAAGCCTTTACTAAGATTGATCACCACTGGGTATGCTTCAAAGTCGCATTTCTGGATCTCCAAAACTGAGGAATAGGTCTTTTATAAGGGGTGTGTGTATTAGCCACTCAGTCGTGCCTAACTCTTTGTTATCCCATGGACTGTAGCCCGCTAGGCTCCTCTGTCCATGGAATTCTCCAGGCAAGAATACTGGAGTGGGTTGCCATTCCCTTCTCCAGGGGACTCTTCCTGACCCAGGAATCAAACCCACATATCCTGTGTCTCCTGCATTGCAGACAGATTTTTTTACAGTCTGAGCCACCAAGGAAGCCCTTAACTAGGGTAATCTATCCAAAAAGAGCCATCTGTACAGGCCAATTTAGTGGCCACTGAGATTTCTGTTCATACCTCTATATGACCCTCTTTATTACTGTAATAATAATGAGTCCATGTGATTTATTAAAAATTTTTGAGTACTGTAAAGGACGATAAGAGAAAATAGTAAATCAATTAAACTTAATTGATAACATATCCAGGCAGATAGAATTTTGGATAATACAAATTAAAATGCTAAAAAAAATAACTTCCCCAGTGGTTCTGTGAACAACTTTAACAGTACCATCTTAATATTTCTCTGAGATAATAAGATAATTAAGGATATACTACAGTGATCATGAGATTTATCTCGTAGGCTGCTCACTACAGGGTGTATAATTAATCATGTGTCCCAGTTACTGTGTTTTGAAATTTGCTTCCTCACCTTTCATGGGTCACTCACAGCCAATGACCCTGCCCCATATGTACTAAGGCAAACCCATTCCTGAGAGACACTGAACTCCCCTGAAAGCCAACTTTGGCTAAAGGAGTCCCCTCTGGTTTTCTAGCAGTCTAAACGACGGCTACCTGACCTCTCCTTCTCTCCTTGGGGTCAGAATTGCATCACAGTCTGATAGTTCTCCTAGCCTTCTTCAGCTCCTTCCCTATTTTTGCTTGAGCAGGAACATCTTCAAATAAGATCCTTGCATATTACCCCATTTTTGCACCAGCTTTTGAAGGATCCTGACCAATATGTTTAAAAACTTTACTAAGTTCTCTTCAACATTTTCTGTCTTGATATTTGAAGTTAGAATGGGAACTGGGCTAATGCTCCCCATGGGTGTTAAATGGCATTTACTCTTGTTCTCTTTACCTAGATGGAGGAAGTGTCTGAGAAAGAAGTCCACACTGATATACGGGCATTTTCTAGTTGCTTTTCTGAATGATCAGAGACATGGAAGAAGCAAGGGGTCTGGGGAGAATTACCTGGACTAACTACTTAGAATGGACCCAGAATGGACAGAAGAGGCTCTTAATAACAAGGCAGATATACTTTCCTGCCTTGAGTAAGGTAAACTTATTCCAATGCTTACTAAATAACTTATGAACAATGTGATCATACTCATAGGAATGGAGGTTGCCCATGGATAAGCACAGTGGCAAGGATTTGCTCTCCCCAAGGATGACTGGGTCTTTCCTACTGCTAAGAGGCTATGTGGCAACCCCAGGTTCAGGATCCCTTACCATGGAAGGGCCAATCTACTACCTGGTAGCAATTTGGTCATATCATATCCCCTTCATCAAAGAGGAGGCAGTATTTTGTCTTAATTAGAATAGATGCATATTCTGTATAGGTTTGCCTTCCTTACTGGTTATGTTTCTAAAAGCAGCATCACGTATGCATCATAAATGCCTTATTTATGGCCACAGTACCAATGTCTTCTAGGGAATAAGTCAGGGGACTTGATACTCATGGATAAGCTGTTTTTACATATAACCTGTTATCCAGAAAGACTTGAGCTTATAAAAGGAAACAAACGAAGGCTTGAACAGCTGGCATATACTACTTTCTAAGTTTGGGGTGCTGTGCGATAGGATACGCTACGTACTCCAAACCAAGAATTGACAGATGGTGTTTTTCCCCCAGAGCCAGTATACCTGAATCCAACAACAACCAAGAGATAGAAGAGGGAATGGTACTGCTTGATTTCATACCTAGTGTCCCATTTGTAAAAATTTAGAATTCCAAGATGTGCTGAGTTAGAGTTCTTAGTACCACAGAGAGAAATGATTCACCAAGAGACACATTTTGTTTCCATTCCAAACCACCTCTCTTCTTGAAAAATGTTCGGATTGAAAGATGAGATGGAGAAAGCAGTGCTGTTGAAGATCAAATAAACTACCACCGTAAGCTTCCTCTGTAGATAAGTCATTATATACATAAATTCCAGAAGAGCACATCAGTGTCATATTTCACTGCTACAATGACACATTGAAAGAAGGGTAAAATATTTTCCATAAATTTGACACCCAATTTACATATTTCAGTGTTTTCATTTTTCTCTTCATCACCTTCTGTTCCAGAGATAGAAAGCTGAAAGTTGTGATAGAAAATTTCAGATGTTTTCCAATAGCTTATTCTTCGAAAACACTGATGAAATTCATAGTGAAAAATGTTTTTCAGTTTTTCTGTTAGTGCCACCAAAATGATCAAAGCAGATAATTATTTAATAAAGTAAAGAACAACGTAAATAGTCAGTTCATAGGAAGCTACAGGGACCAAGGAGGTTGTATCAAGAGCATGTGAGAACTGTGAGAAGAACACGGTGTCAAGTGAAACTGGGAGCTGTGAAAATCGACTCTCCTGGGCAGACGAAGCCTCTGTAAAAGTAGCCCGTTATACAAGATGGCTTATAAACGCGTTGCCTCTGAGACTGAGGGCTTATGGTTGTCAAAACCTAGTAGCGTTTTTAGAAAATCGTGCCTGTAATTGATTCCACCGAGATATAAGTTTCCTAGCCAGGGTTAGTCACTCAGTTGTGTCCGACTCTTTAGGACCCCATGGAATGTAGCCCACCAGGCTCCTCTGACCAAGAATACTAGAGTGGGTTGCCATTTCCTTCTCAATGGGTTCTTCCTGACCTAGGGATCGAACACAGCTCTCTTGCATTGCAGGGAAACTCTTTACCAACTGAGCCACCAGGGAAGTTGCCTAGAAGAGATAATATCGTGACTGATAAAAGTGGAAGGCAGTGGATAAGGAAGAATTTGTCACATTTCCAGGGAAACGGGTTGACTCCAATGGCAAATTCCAATCATCTGGCCAGAGATCTCCCTGGAGTAATGCAGTACTAAAGGGGGCCAAAGTCTGGCAGGCATATCTTGTAAGGACATCTGACACCTTTCTCACTTTTGACTCTCAAGCTGCTTTCTACCATGAAATGGAAAGTTATCTCTTAAGTAAGTAGACAGGATTTGTTGCCCAGTTAAATACAGATTTGAACATTAATTGACAAGGTGGTGTATAAACTAGCTTTTAAAATGTCTGGTTAATGTAAAACAGCTTCTGCTTCCAGATTATTTGATGGTGAACTGGTAAATATTCTTCCTTTTGGACTCTGTAGGGCTGTAAACTAGACACTGAGCTGATGTTTCCACCAAAGACTGTCTTCCTGTGAAACTCTACGGAGCAGCCTACCCCAATATGTCTGTTACACTACTATTACAGCCATTCAATTTTTCTATTCTTCCAACTTGGAAAGGCCTGAGAGTTATCTAGATTAAGATGAAATTCTGTGATTAGCGTCTGCAAAATTCACAAAACGACACACTACTATATATATACATGAAGAGACTAGCCTTCATATAAACAAGTATAATATATTTAGGAATAAAATTATCACTGCAGAGATAAAAGTTTTATAAATCCTATCTTTTGTCTTCATAATCCTTTTAAATAGAGGGGCTTCCCTGTTACCTCAGACAGTAAAGAATCTGCCTGGAATGTGGGAGACCCGGGTTTGATCCCTGAGTCAGGAAGATCCTCTAGAGAAGGGAAAGGCTACCCACTCATGTATTCATATCTGGAGAATTTCAAGGACAGAGGAGCCTGGTGGGCTACAGTCCCTGGGGTCACAGAGTCAGACATGCCTGAGTGACTAAAAAATAAGTAAATAAGTAATTATAAACTTTAACTCAGACTTTGGGGATTTCCCTCGTGGCTCAGTGGATAAGGATCCTCCTTCCAATGCAGGGGACCCAGGTTTGACCCCTGCTTGGGGAACTAAGATCCTAGATGCTGTGGAGCAACTGAAGTCTGTGAGCCACAGTTACTAAGCCTGCACACCACAGCTAGAGAATCCCTGCACTGCAGTGAAGGTCCTGCATGCCACAACTAAGACCCAATGCTGCCAAATAAATAAATAAAATAAGTATTTTTTAAAACTCAGACTTTGGAAATCCAGGTATTGCATTTTACACTTTGTTGCACACATTAGGAGAATAATTTTTAGAACAAGGTTTTGATAAACTTACCCATTTAAAACTTTTTTTTCAGGTAAGGAATCTTATAATTCTATCAGTCCTTTATGCCAAGTAAAATTATGAACTATCAGCTATGTATTCAATGTTATTTTTAATTTACCCAACAGAATTATTCATGCTAGTTCATACCATTTCTAAGTGCCGAAAATACAGTGTGAAACAAGACAAAGATTTTTGGATGTTACATTCAAGTGAGGGGAATGGGAGACAGATAAGTAAGCAAGATGATTTCAGGGCTATGAATAAGATAAACCAAGGTGATATAAATTTGTGTGTATGTGAAATTAACAGATGCTTTCTCCTTGGAAGAAAAGCTATGACCAACCTAGATAGCATATTCAAAAGCAGAGACATTATTTTGCCAACAAAGGTCCGTCTAGTCAAGGCTATGGTTTTTCCTGTGGTCATATATGGATGTGAGAGTTGGACTGCGAAGAAAGCTGAGCACTGAAGAATTGATGCTTTTGAACTGTGATGTTGGAGAAGACTCTTGAGAGTCTCTGGACTGCAAGGAGATCCAACCAGTCCATTCTAAAGGAGATCAGTCCTGGGTGTTTTTTAGAAGGACTGATGCTAAAGCTGAAACCCCAGTACTTTGGCCACCTCATGCGAAGAGTTGACTCATTGGAAAAGACCCTGATGCTGGGAGGGATTGGGGGCAGGAGGAGAAGGGGACGACAGAGGATGAGATGGCTGGATGGCATCACTGACTCGATGGACATGAGTCTGAGTGAACTCCGGGAGTTGGTAATGGACAGGGAGGCCTGGCGTGCTGTGATTCATGGGGTCGCAAAGAGTTGGACACAACTGAGCAACTGAACTGAACTGAACTGAACTGATGTGTATATGGGGGTATGAACCCTGAGAGAAGGCCTCCATGTGAAAGTGTCATTTGAGCTGAACCCCGAGTGAATGATAGAATGGAGAAGTCAGGCACAGATCTGGGGAAAGAGCATCACAGGCAGATGGAATAGAACAAGCCAAGTTCTAGAGGGAGAGCAGAGTCAGTATGGTGGCCTGCAGCATGCAACGACTCAGGGGTCTCCTTTAATTGACTGTTTCTGGTGTTTATATCTTGGGATAGTCCTCTCCCCATATGTGTAGGTAATATCTGTGATCTACTTCTAACCAATAAAATGGTAAGCTATCCCATCCATGATTATTTTGTGTGATATAAGATTCTATCTTGCTATCAGACTCACCCTAGACTTTTTCTGCTGTTGGCTTTGGGAAAACCACAGCCACAAGGAAGTGAACACTTGCAAAAACCACACCAGTGGGGAAACTGATGCTTCCTTAGCTGGGCCTCCAGATGGGAACACAGCCTTAGCTAATCCCTTGGTTGCAGCTGATGAGACCCTAAGCAGAGGATCCAGGTAAACCATGCCTGAACTTCTGACACATAGCTAGGAGATAATAGATGTGTTGTTCTAACTTGTTTAATTTGTAGCACTCTGATACAGAACATAGAAGTCAAATTCATGGCCCAACAGTCAGAATACACATTTGGTTGGGGTAGTGATAACAGGGATAGGAGTGCATTTGAGATGAAGTAGAAGGGTGGCTCCATAGAACCTTGCTGCTGCTGCTGCTAAGTCGCTTCAGTCGTGTCCGACTCTGTGCGACCCCAGAGATGACAGCCCACCAGGCTCCCCCGTCCCTGGGATTCTCCAGGCAAGAACACTGGAGTGGGTTGCCATTTCCTTCTCCGATGCATGAAAGTGAAAAGTGAAAGTGAAGTCCCTCAGTCGTGTCCGACTCCTAGCGACCCCATGGACTGCAGCCTACCAGGCTCCTCCATCCATGGGATTTTCCAGGCAAGAGTACTAGAGTGGGGTGCCATTGCCTTCTCCACCATAGAACCTTAGGCCATGGTAAAATTTGATTTTACTATGAGTATATTAAAAAGTCATCATGGAAATACAAGAGCAAGGGAGTGACATGGTTAAAAGTTTCCTGGGTACTTATCAAGGGTAGGATATAGGGTGACCAGAGTGAACAGGAAGACTTCTCAGAAGGCAGCTGCTTTCATTCATCTCGGTGAGAGAAAGAAGTGGCTGGGATGAGGGTAGTGGAAACAGTATGGTAAAAAGAGAGAGAGAGAAGAATCAGGAAACACTTGAATGCGGTCCGCCATATCCTAGATCTTTGGACTCAGGAACTCGAAATATGGTTTCTTTACTGAAATGGAGAAACCTGAGAGAGGGAAAGTTGGGTGTCTCAGAACAGAAAGAGGGCATATCCAGGGTGCTATATCAACATGTTAAATTTGAGGTGTCAGTGAGATGTGCAGGGTAAATGGTCAAGGAAGCTGCTGAATAAACAGGACTGGAACTCAGAATGAGTGATATATATTTGGAAGTAATTAAAACACTGACAGTAGTTAAAGCCAGAAAAGGGATGAAAACCATCAAAGGAGGAAGTGTTAACCTGATATGTAATAAGGAAAAAAGTTAAATAAATATATAAACTTGCTTCTGACACTGAATAGGGAATCTTGCTTTGTAAACATAATTTTTTTTAATTTTTCAAAGCTATTGTTTATTCTGTACAAGTTTCCACTCTATGTCAAACATTCTTATACACATACCTCACATTACTTATTTACACACCTTTTCTTGCTTATACAGTTGAATAAGTGTACACCAGCCCTTTGGCTCAGGTTCACAAGTTTCCCCTGGAGAAGTGTGTCAGGCCAGTTAAACTCAGGGTGTCTTTTTTCTGATGCCTTCTGCGAGCACTGGAAAGTTCTGGGCTCCAAGGGGTGCAAGTGGAGCCCAGCTGTGTGCACATGCAGAGAGCTCCATGCACAGAGCTCCCTGCCCTTATACTTTTTTTCTGGGTCAGCACAGAGTTTTGCTCAACTACTTAGGGCAAAATGAAGCCCATGGGAAATCATACAACTGAGGCAAGATGTCCCCAAACACCCAGACTCCAGCTCCCAAGCTGAACTGAGGATCAGTGCCAAGAGGAGCTAGGGGATGGTGGAGCATGGGTATTCCTGAAGAACTTGGTCCAAAGGACATACATCAGGTGGTTCTGAGAAAGACGGGTGAAGGGCAAGCAGGTCGGGGAGAAAGAGCATGTTAAGCAGGAATAAATGAAAAGTGAAAGAAGCTCTAGGGTTCAAGCTATCCATTCAACAGTTCAAGAGTAGACCAGAGGTGGGTTACAGGAAGTGGGCAGGTGGGAAGAAATTGATACATTATCAGAGGATATACTATCAGTAGGCTATTATCACTATGTTCAACAACATTCATCAGAGATCAGATCAGTCGCTCAGTCATGTCCAACTCTTTGCGACCCCATGAATCGCAGCACGCCAGGCCTCCCTGTCCATCACCAACTCCCGGAGTTCACTGAGACTCACATCCATCGAGTCAGTGATGCCATCCAGCCATCTCATCCTCTGTCGTCCCCTTCTCCTCCTGCCCCCAATCCTGGAAGAAACACAAGCTGGAATCAAGATCGCCAGGAGAAATATCAATAACCTCAGATATGCAGATGATACCACCCTTATGGCAGAAAGTGAAGAGGAACTCAAAAGTCTCTTGATGAAAGTGAAAGTGGAGAGTGAAAAAGTTGGCTTAAAGCTCAACATTCAGAAAACGAAGGTCATGGCATCTGGTCCCACAACTTCATGGGAAATAGATGGGGAAACAGTGGAAACTGTGTCAGACTTTATTTTTCTGGGCTCCAGAATCACTACAGATGGTGACTGCAGCCATGAAATTAAAAGACGCTTACTCCTTGGAAGGAAAGTTATGACCAACCTAGATAGCATATTCAAAAGCAGGGACATTACTTTGCCAATTTCATGTGCACTTAGCATTTGCTTAGAATGTGAAGAATGGGAGTGATGTGTAGATAAAGTGAAACCAAGGTTGGTTGGTCCCCCTGCAGTCGTCTTGGTGGCCAGCTCCTCCCTGGCCAGGCCTTCCAGTCGCCCCCTCCCTTCCACCCCCGTTTATACTTGAGCCATGGATTCAAACTTGCTGAGCCGTCTCTATTAGTCTACCTTCACTCTTTCCTAGTTTTATGTGATCTCTTTGCTTCCAGGCTTTCAACCATTAGTCACAATTGTTAAATTGCCATTTTAACATAGTAGTTAGAAATGATTACCTCCAAAATAAAATTACTCAATGGAATACATTTGAACCATACCCTCTCTCAGTCTTTAGTTGTAATGATGCTAACACATGACAACCATGGATTGTGGTTCAAGAGTCAAACAAATTGATAAAAATAAACCAAGGGTCTACACAGATGTGATTGGATAAAGGAAGCAGGTAATCCCACACTGAGTTTTTACTGTAAGGATTTCTGACTTCTCAAGAATAACTCTTATCTTTCTTTCATGAGCATGAAAAAAAACCTTGCGCTCAGCAGTGCCTCAGGCAAGTGAGTTTGAAGGTCTTCTTCAAGATTGAATGAAAGATAACAATAAAAATCTAGGTCAAGATACTATTTATTCTACAGAGAATTGTTTAAGCTAATGCTTTAAATTTAAGTCAGAACACATTTTAATATATGATTCATACCATGCCTATCAGATATTCTCAATGAGTGCACACATTGTAATCACATTAGGACTATTTTACTTTGAGGAGTTTTCTAACATCAAGTAGTACAGTCATTAAATTATCATTACAAAGATATCAAACTTCCTTCATTGCATCTATTTCTCAAGACACAGGTGTTCTGTATGGGTCTGAAACCTTTAGAAACTTCAATATACCTTTTCAGAGAGAGAATGAAAAGAAAGGGTTTATGGTAAAAAAAAAAAAAAGTGAAATGAAATGAAAAAATGGCAAAGAAAAAAAGGACCTAATCTGATGCATGACAAAGACAGTTTACCCTCAGAGAACCAGAAGGAAACTGCTTCTAGTTATCATTTTAATTTTAAATTTTAATCTAAATTTTAATTTTTAAATTAACTTTAAATTTTTTATAATAATTATTTAAGAAGTAAGAACTAAAAAGTTTGTGAATTAGCAAAATCTTACAAGGTGGAGGACAATTGGTGGGGAATAAAAATATTTATTCAATATGAATACATTTTTACAGAAGAAATTAAGCTATACTGCATTTGACCTACATTTCAACAGTCACTCTAGTTCAAAGCATACAATGAGTGAATTTAGCATTTAAGTGTATTTAAATGAACTATATTATTTTTGAATTTCTTTTATCAATTCATTCATGTAGTTGGCTATGAACTCTGGCTCCCTATGATGTATGAAAATACATCATATATGAATTAAGTTAGGATAAAGTCAAAGTGAATCCCAAAAGACTCAGACACAGACCAAAATTGTGTTCTCTAGCTAAAGACTCTACAGGACTATTTGGGAGAAAAAAAATTAAGTGTTAAAAAAGGTAGAAAGAGCATGTTGGAATTATGCTAGAATAAGAGGACTACTTAGAATAAATGTTTGCATTTTGTTAGCGTAGCAGTTAGCATTTACATAACTTGAAGCCTGGAGATGCTAAAGATGTAGATTTGATAGCCAGGTCCCTGATGAGGGATTTAGTCACAGTGAAGTTCACTTGTCCGGCACTGAGTATGGAAGAGGAGGCCACTTCCAATCAGTGCTCCAGAGGAAGGAACAAGAGGCATGGCCACGGGAACTGGCTAGAGGTCTGTAGGGAGAACATGAAAAGGAGTAAAGAATTAAAGAGAGCCACACCAGATTTCTGGTTTTGTTTTATGACCCCAAGTTGCACCAAACATCCATAAAATGATGCCTTTCTCATAAAATGATGGGAAATAGTCACAAGGAGGTTCAGTTCAGTTCAGTTGCTCAGTCGTGTCCGACTCTTTGCGACCCCATGAACCACAGCACGCCAGGTCTCCCTGTCCATCACCTCCCTGTCCATCACAAGGAGGTTAGACAGATGTAAAGACTCTAAGTTGCCAATAAATTTTCATAGCTGCCGCTGGCTCCATAGAAGGTTTCTAGGCACATGGAGATCATCCAATTCAAATCCCAACTGAGGAAATTGAGTTGCAAAGGATAACTTGAGGCTCCAGCTAAAAGGAAAGGCAGTAGAACACAGGCCCTTCACCTCTTATAAGGTCAGGCCTCTCTCCAACACAGGGAAAGATGCCACCTTTTCTTCAGAGAGACAGATCATTGAATCCTTCCATCGTTCAGTTCAGTTCAGTCGCTCAGTCGTGTCAGACTCTGCGATCCCATGGACCACATCATGCCAGTCCTCCCTGTCCATCACCAACTCCCAGCGTTCACCCAAACTCATGTCCATTGAGTCAGTGACGCCATCCAGCCATCTCATCCTCTGTCATCCCCTTCTCCTCCTGCCTTCAATCTTTGCCACCATCAGAGTCTTTTCAAATGAGTCAGTTCTTTACATCAGGTGGCCAAAGTATTAGAGCTTCAGCTTCAGCATCAGACCTTCCAATGAATATTCAGGACTGATTTCCTTTAGGATGGACTGGTTGGATCTCCTTGCAGTCCAAGGGACTCTCAAGAGTCTTCTCCAACACCACAGTTCAAAAGCATCAATTCTTTGGTGCTTAGCTTTCTTTATAGTCTGACTCTCACATCCATACATGACCATTGAGAAAACTGTAGCCTTGACTAGACAGACGTTTGTTGGCAAAGTAATGTCTCTGCTTTTTAATATGCTGTCTAGACTAGGTTGGTCATAACTTTCCTTCCAAAGAGTAAAATTTTGAACCCCTTCAAAAATGGGGTCACTCTTGCGTGACATATTTTGTCTTGCAAAGTCCCCTTTGGTTGGCCAAGCTTTGTATCAGCTGCCACAGGGTCAAGTCTCTGCTCATTTTATGGACATACTAAAAATTATAATGTCTTTTTGTTTTAATTTGGCTTAACTTGTCCTTAATTTGCTTTCATTTGCCTTAGTTCCCCCACCAAGGACTGACCAGCACCTCCTGCATTGGCGGGGTGGAGTCTTAACCACTTGCCCACCATGGAATTCCCCCCTAAATTATAATGTCTTCAAATGAAGTCATGAGATTAATAGAGATTTTCCAAGTTTTCTTCGGAAATGAAATCAGTTTTACAAATGAATCCTAATTAAATTCTGCATAGGGGTTTGACTTTCTCGTCCCTCAAACCATGCTTTATTGTTGACTGCAGTTTAAGAATTTACCGCGCTAAAAATTACTTTTAATGAAGCATCAGCTAGCTTAAACTATGGCAAATCCATTTCCACCAAAAACTACTCAGAGTTTCTTTTTATATGCCCAAATCACTTACCACTGTCCCAATGTACAAAGTACGCTGGTAATTTGTTGTCATTCACTATTCTCCTCCTCCCTTGATTTTTTTATTTTCCAGGGAAAGTAGAACTGTACAAACATGTAGTAGTTTGAAATGGTATGAAATGGTTGCATGAAATGGTGGTACTAAGCTGAGGATCAAAAGGTCATTATTTATTACCTGACAAGTTAGGGAACAAATGACGCTCTTGGTTCTTTATGTTTTTAATAAGTGCTGCTTCTTTGTCCAGTGCAGTTTTATGCTTTGTGTGGTGACAGCTGAAGTATACTACATGTGTGTATTTTAGGTGCTCTGAATGCATATCTGCACATAAACCCCATGCATATCTGCACATAAAACACAGGACTCCTTATCACTTACCTAATATTACTTTTTTCTTTTTTCAACCCAAACTCCTTTTCCTAGTTTGATACTGAGATTTTAGCAAGTGTTATACTCACTTTTTCATCTATTTTAAGCTTCCTGTTCTAAAATAAATAGTCTCATTTTTTTTTTCTTTCCAAGGTTGCAGTGATTAATTTTGTGTATCTACTTGACTAAGTCACAGCACCCAGGTATTCGATCAAACACCAGTTTCAATACTGCCAAGGTGTTTTTAAGATGAGATTATAATTTTTTATTATCGTTTTTGGCTGCACTTGGATCTTCACTGTGACTCACGGGCTTCTCTTGTTATGGAGCAAGGGCTCTGGAGTGCTCAGGCTCAGAAGATGAGGCCCCTGGGCTTCTCTTGTTGTGGCATGCAGGCTGAACTGCCCCAAAGCATACGGAATCTTAGTTCCCTGACCAGGGATCACATCCATATCCCCTGCATTAGAAGGCAGATTAGCCACTGGGCCACCAGGGAAGTCCCTGAGGTTGTTGTTTTTTAGTTGAAGTATGGCTGATTTATAATATCATGGTAGTTTCAGATGTACAGCCCAATGATTCATTATACACACACACACATATACATATATATTCCTTTTCAGATTCTTTTCCCTTTTGATGGTGATTTAGTCACTAAGCCCTGTCTGACTCTTGCAACCCCAAGACTGTAGCCCACCAGGCTCCTCGGTCCATGGGATTCTCCAGGCAAGAATACTGGAGTGGATAGCCATTTCTTTCTCTAGGGGATCTACCTAACCCAGAGATCAAACCCAGATCTCTTGCATTGCATGCAGATTCTTTATCGACTGAGCTACAAGTTATTATAAAAATAACTGAGTATAGTTCCCTGTGCTATACAGTAGGTCTTTGTTGGTTACTTACTTTATATATTGGAGTGTGCATGTGTTAATCTCCACATATGAGATTAACATTTATAATCCGTAATCTTTTAGTAAAACAGATAAAAGAAAAACTGAAGTCCCTGGAAGAAGAATGAATTCTGCCTCCAGACTTGCTTGGACTAGAGCTGTTGCATCAGCTCCTCCCTGGGTCTCCAGCTTGGTAGGTTGACCTATAGAATTTGGACTTGCCAGCCTCCACAATCACAGGAGTCAGTTCCTTAAAATAAATCTCTCTGTCTCTGTCTCCCTCTCCACACATACACACACCCTATGGCTATTGTTTAGTCACTAAGTTGTGTCCAGCTCTCTGTGATCCCATGGACTGTAGCCTACCAGGCTCCTCTGTCCATGGGGTTTCCCAGACAAGAATCTGGAGTAGGTTGCCATTTCTTTCTCCCAGGGATCTTCTCAGCCCAGGGATTAAACCTATGTCTCCTGCATTAGCAGGCAGATTTTAAGACAGATTCAAGGGAAGACAGCTGCTGAAAGAGAACCCTGGGGCAAGGCACTCTTTAGAAATATATCTTGGGAGGCTGAAAGAGGGGGTCTTAAAAGTTTAATTTGTTCATCACTCCTGACCTGAGAAGTTGTCCCTCATGCACGTAAACAGGGATTGAACCGTCTCTCGCATCTCCTGCATTGGCAGGCAGATTCTTTATCACTAGTGCCACCTGGGGAGCCCCACACACACCCTGTGGGTTCTGTTTCTCTAGAGAACCCAGGCTTGAGATCCATGCTCTCATGTTATTGTACACTCTTGCCTTCATTAAGAGACCAGTGAAATTCCAGTGTGGGCCATGTCCATATTTCTTATAAGCTGTATGACTAAAAGCATTTCTTATTAATTGCTGTCGATTAGCCAAAAGGCAAATATTTAATTAAACCTTGAGAGATAATAAAATTGCATATGAATTATCTATCTAAGAGCACATAGGTCTGTACATTTCATTAAGATGATTTAACTAATCATCATGTCGCTTATACTTAGACTTTGAGCAAGTTGATTGTTTTCTGTCTCGTTTTTTTCTCTCAAGTTCCCCAGAGGGACAGTGTTATTTTTTCTAAATTCATGTGTTGATTTGTATTTACTTTGCTTCTCCTCCATATCCCATTAGAAACACTGCTGATCACAGCACAGATGAACGCTTTTGTTTAGTATCCTTGAAAATGTATACTCAAGAGTAATTATTGACCAGATTGAATGACAATGAAGACTCTTAAGAGAAAAAAAGAAAAGCTGATAGGTGAACAAAATTCAGTTTTCCATCTTTTTTTACACGCTTTTTTTTCCGAGGGATTTTCTTGTCCTGCTGTTCTGTAAATTTCCACAGAACAAGAGAGTCACTCTGATATTGGTGGAGTGGGTTTTGAATGTTTTCTTTAAGGACAAACACAGACTTCTATTTGGTTATTTAAAGAAGCGGCAAAAATCTAAACATGTCTTGCGTGGTCACCCAGGACTGAACAAAAGTGGCTGATGAGGTCTTCAATACAGGGCTTGTGAGACTGTTCTCTAAGAGGCTGGGGCAGGCAGCTTCCCCGGGCAGTTGCCAAGGCTGAGCCATCAACCACAGAGGCCAAACCCTGTGAAAAAGAACAAAGCACTTCCACTTATAGAACCACTGAAATGATGTCTTTCCCAGTTTATTTATTTATTGGTATTACCCATCCTTTCATTTATGATGGTGGCAGTTAATAGGTGGGTGTGAAAGTGAAAGTGTTAGTTCTCAGTCGTTTCTACCTCTTTGCAACCCCAAGGACTATAGCCCACCAAGCTCCTCCGTCCATGGAATTCTCCAGGCAAAGATACTGGAGGGTAGCTATCCCCTTCTCCAGGGGACATTTCCTACCCAAGGATGGAGCCCAGGTCTCCTTTATAGCAGATTCTGTAACTGTCTGAGCCATAGGCAGGTCCGTATGTGTTTTCCTCATGGCCTCTATATTGGCTCTGCCCATACTTTTAAAAATATTTTGAAATTGTCTGTCTTGTGAAAATGCCTGGGAAATGCTGGCCTACATACAGCTTTCTTGCTTATAACTGATGCTGCAGCTTCCAAGTTCTGGTCACCCCTCTGATGTTATAAGAGTGTGTGTCTACGCACTGGAAAACACGGGACTGTTCATCATCTTCACGGCACAGGGTGCTGATCTTTGTGACCAGACAGCCCTGCTGGAAGGCTTGACACAAAGCTGTTCAAAGATCTGCTCTCCTGTAATGGAGTGGCGCTAGAACAGCTCAGGAATCTGCACACACATTTTCTTGGGCAGCACTTGCTTCTCATCTAAATGAGACTGCTAGCAAGGCCTCCATCAACTCTGCTCTAAAGGTTGGTTCTAAGGATTGTTTACCAGAGAAGGCGATGGTACCCCACTCCAGTACTCTTGCCTGGAAAATCCCATGAACGGAGGAGCCTGGTGGGCTGCAGTCCATGGGGTCGCACAGAGTCGGACACAACTGAGCGACTTCACTTTCACTTTTCACTTTCATGCATTGGAAAAGGAAATGGCAACCCACTTCAGTGTTCTTGCCTGGAGAATCCCAGGGACGGGGGAGCCTGGTGGGCTGTCATCTCTGGGGTCGCACAGAGTCGGACACAACTGAAGTGACTTAGCAGCAGCAAGGATTGTTTACACAACATGGGCTGTACAGAGTGAGGAGAATTAAACCATTAACTGGGCTGAAAAACACCCTACAAAGGCTCTGAGGTATTACTTTATGTGCAGGCATAAGCACCTTATTCTCTCAAGAGAGGATTTACTTTATACTGCATTTCTCTGATCCCACAAGTTACTCCCATTGTGTTTGTAGATAAGTCTTCTTATATAAAGATGGTAGAGTGTTAGTTGCTCAGTCATGTCTCACTCTGCAACCCTGTGGAAGGTAGCCCACCAGGCTCCTCTGTCCATGGAATTCTCCAGGCAAGAATCCTGGAGTGGGTAGCCATTCCCTTCCCCAGGGGATCTTCCCAACTTAGGGAAGATCGAACCTGGTATATTTAAAATGATTTTGTGTGTAGCACTCAACGGATTACTTACAAGAATCATGGTCACCTTAAATTGTTCCAGTTACAAAGCTGTCAATTTTAGAGGTCAGCTGTTTAGGTTGATGACTTCAGATTTACTTTACCCATTTACACTTAAAATTCATAACATAATACTTTGTTTATTGTCACAATTGTAACATCCTTGTAATTTCATCCTTGAGTTTCTTTTATGGGTTGGGCATTGTACTGAATACTAGAGACAGAGAATCATATCAATGCAATACAGTAAGTAATAAAAAGTGGTAATTCTATATCAGGCATAAGCTGAGACAGCTAAGATCTTATATTCATGGCCAGATTAATGATTCACAAAAGGAAACCAACCTGAACCTTCATCCCCTTTTTGTTCTACCCCATACTTACTTCAGGCACATACACCTTTTCATGCTAACTAACATGATATTTTTCCATTCCTTTCTATCCTGCCTCCTCAGAAACATACTAAGTTTGAAATCTTGAGAAATTCTGACTTATTTAAACCATGGGGTTTTCTAGGGGAATAGTGATTTATTGGTATTGCTGAAACAGTAGTCATTGATGTAAGACTCTTAGAGAACCTGCTGCTAAATTATCTGGTGCTTGTTTGAAAGGAAACTCAAAGGAACCGGCGTGCATGTGTACTCAGAGACTTTATTCGTGTCTGACTCTGCAACCCTATGGACTATAGCCTGCCATGCTCCTCTATCCATGGGATTCTCCAGGCAAGAATACTGGAGTGGCAAAGGAACCATAGTCATCACACAAATACGAATGTGGAAATAGTGTCTTAGCTGGAGTATTGGAGGAAGAGCTGACGAGAGCTGGATGCAAGAGCTTTGGTGATAGTAACAGCGGAGGTGAATGCTGAGGACAGTTGAGATCAACACGACCCCACAATGGCTGCCGGGATCAGAGGACCAGAATGAGCCCATATGTAACCCAGGAGCAGTGGAGAGCCTCTCAAGTGTGGTGCAGAGATTTTTCATTCTGTGCGCAGTTATTTAGACTGAAAATGGAAACGTGCGACTGTGAGGCAGATCTCATTCATGCATAATTGAAACACCCAAGGGTAAAATAGGGAGGCACAATAGATGACATCTGATAAAAAGAGAGCAAGGCAAGAGAAGAAGTTAAAAACAAGATACAAGACCCTGGGGACCACAGAGAAGAATACCTGACACAGGCCAAATAATCTCAAATAAAAATATCCAAATTACCAGACAATGCAAACATAAAGGCAAATGCATGGAGGAGGCAGGAGGCTTGGGGAGGAAAAAAAATGCTTGCAATATGAAACACTCGGGGGATGAGTCTGTGGTGAGTGAGACTCTCATTCTAACAAAATGCAGCCACAACAGCATTCATGTAGTATTCTCATATACTCGGTAACTAAACAGAATTAAACTAGCACAAGATTCATTGTCTTTAAAGAAGTCATATTCTTAATGACTGTGTAATATGTATATAATACATATTTATGTAAAACTGTGGATCATATGTATGCATAAATATTAAAATTTTCTTAACCTCAGAGAACAGTAGCGTGTGTGTGTACACATGTGTATTTGTGTATAGTTGGCTCCCCTGTCATGAAGGATCAATTCCACTTCATTAGGAAGATCTGCAGAAAAGTAAGTATCGTGGTAAGTATTTTCAGGAGAAAAGTGACTGACTGGGACACAGTGACAAGCAGCACAGTGGTCTTGTCCATTTTTCTTGCAAACGCAAGTCATTTATTAAGGACCAGTCACAAATCAGGCACATGGATCTGGACTATTTCATTTGGTCCTTGTAAAAATTTCCTGAAAGGCATTGTTACCTCTGTTTCAGAAGGGGGATTCAGAGACTCAGAGAAATTAAGTCACATTGCCTTGTCTGATATAAACCCAAACTC